>NC_139408.1:35155996-35173496 GCF_905368555.1 Meleagris gallopavo | reverse complement strand
TCTTTCTTGTAAAATTATAACCCTAGCCAAAAATAATCCACACCCCAAACAGAACATGGGTTACATTTTAAAATAGACTTCTCCCCAAGGTTAAATTTAATGTCTTGTTTGCATGTATACAAAATAAATGGTTCAGTTGCAGCAAGCAGTTTCTGTTTGGCTCATCCAAATTCTAAAAGGGAAGTTCATACACCTTTAATAAAATCAACCAAGCAAACGAGTACTAAATTGTACTCCATGCAGTATTATACTTCTAGGAGCTACATCATCCTACCTACAGTAACTATTTCATTCATCTGCTATTGTAACAGAGCATAAATCAGGATTCATAAATGATCAGTTTGTATCCTTTGGGAGGGAGAGATTACATGTAAATAATCCCTTTAATGTACGCATTGCCTCTAAGCATTTCACACAGCAATAAATTGGTAAACTGAATTTGAGCAATTAAGAAATTAAATGAAACTAATAAAATGTGTATTTTAATATTTCTTGATGGTTATTTGGGGATTAGTGAATATGAAAACAGCCACTCTCCTCCTGTATGAAGGTAAACTGGAGCAGTTTGATAAACTGCCAGACATTTGCTCTTTTTAAATCAAAACCCGTCTTTTGAAATACTTCAGTACATACTTCATTTCAGATTTGTGTTATTAATTACACTAAACAATGAAGTTCAACTACCCATTTCAAATAGAAGTATCCCATTGCGAAAGGCACCAAAAAGATATATCTCAGACAATGCTACTTTAAAAATTTTGAATCCTAAATCCTAAAAGGAAAAGCATTACAACAAGGGGAGTTTTGCTTTACTTGTCTCCACTCCACACTCACCTGATCTCAACTCTCTATACAAAAATCATGGTTCAAAGGAAGCCTGGGCATCAGTGAAGCAAAGTGAGGGAAACTGCAGCACAGTATCTATGGCAAGTACATTATGGGGAGCAATGGTAAGGTTCCTTGTCACTGCTACGAAGCTGATGGAAACAGAATTCACATTTCTTGTATTTTTGCATGTGTTGCATTTAGGCATTGTACACACAGACACAACACTCCTTTTGAATAATATAATTATTGTTCATTATTGTTACAAGATGTTGCAAATAAGCCTGCATACTTCCAGGGTATGGAGAAATTAATGACACCAATGCTGTAAACATGAAAAGCGGGGGAAAAAAAAAAAGCAGTTCGAAGTGCTGCTCTGAAACTAACACCTCTTTACTTATTATGTTGGCCTCTACTGTCAGAGGCAGATGGTGGTATGGCAGTAGAGGATGATCCTTCCCACCAATATTCCATTACATGTTATTGTTGTACAACAGAGGACAACAGAGGGACAGTCTGACAGAATGGCATCTGACATGGGAGTATATATGAAGAAAAGGTGTGTCACTGAATTCCTCCACATGGAAAAATGGCACCCACTGACATTCATTGACACTGAACATTTATGGAGATGAAATGGGATGTGAACACAGCAAGGAAATAGGTACTACATTTCAGCAACAGCAATAGGCAAAAGCAAGCCATGTTTGGGACAGCCATGAAGACTGCTATCAGAGTGGCATTGCCAGCTCTGGCTCATGGCTGCCAAACATGTATAGTTAATGGTGGTGACTGTCAAAAAATAGTGTTTAGTAACTGAGAACTTGCTCTATTGAATAGCATTATTGTACTCCTTTTATCTGTTGTTGTTTCCTTGGAAATAAATAAGACGCATTACTTTCAGACTGACCTACATATATTTTCTTTTTCTGCACATGAAGCTAACAAATTAGTTATGACACAATTGGTTTTTTTACTGCCAGTTTTCAGCTAAACTCAACATCGTTGAAAATGATGTGATGACCCAGGTATACTGTTGAGTAATACGCTAGTGACAATAAAAAGAAAAATCCCAAAGAAAAACATTGCAACCTTTGTTGAGAAATATTTAAAGTAGTCAAGAACAACCTAATGCACAGAAGTGGCAGTTTAATAGCATGATTATTTTCAGCTTTAGCCTAAGAAATATAGGTTCAAAAAGGAAATATCAGATTTTGAGAGGACCCCATATAACTGCATAGGTTGTGTCATACTATTCATAACCCAGTTCAGCCTTTTTCAGATTAAAAGTTCTAGGTGTAAGAAAACCTTGGACATGAGGTGCAGACTTAGGAGACTTTTTCTCTCTTCAAATAAATTTATTTTGTACTCACTGGAAACTGACTCAGCAGCACTTACTGAGTTTTAGCCTTCTATTTGCTATCGAGAAGGCAGCCTTTTCAGTGTTTTGCAAATCAACAAAACACTAAGCGTGTGCTTAACATTAAACTGGAGCTGCATTTTCCCCAAGGTAAATGGGATGCAAATGAACATTTGGTTGTTGTGCTTAATACAGACACTCTCTGTGCCTCTGAACTGTTTTTTGTTGCCAGCTTACTTTTACAACTGAGAAAGAGATGTCAGTTTCATAGAATATGGATTGGATCATTTTAAACTAGTACCAGTAAAAAGAAAACAATTCACTGAGAGGAAGAAATATGCCTGATAATGTCACCTCTGCAAGCTTCTTGGATCAGTGCATGAAAATGGGCATAAAGCCCTACTCTAGCTTGTAGTACAGCGACATACCTTGTATTTTACTTTCACAATCATTTGCAAAAACACAGCTGAATGAACAGCATGGAGCAGCTTGTGTTCGTATCATAATATATAGCCTCTTAGTACTTCATGTCCAATAACACCTCTATGAAAATCAAGTTGCATTACTCCTGCTTCTTTGTATAACACTTTGCATGACTACGAGTGGCAAGTGACAACACTTTCTCCAGTAACTGAGATTGATTATTGGTGCTTCAGCACATCCATAATCATGATGCATGCAGCACAGAGATGGAATTATTTTCATACACTGCCTTGATTGGTAGAAAAGATTTTTTTTAAAGTGAAGTGAATATTTATAGGATGTTTGCAATATGCTCTAGAGGAATTAGTATTGTGCTGGCTGTCAGATCTCTAGCTACTCTACTGACTTGCATGGCTCTGAGCATGCCATGAATGCTGACTACACTTGCTACAGTTCAGTCAATGATCAGCACTAAGAAGATCTTACATCTACCAGACCAATCTGTAGTACTTGAGATACTTAGTACTCTGTTAATAATAGTGAGAAAATGAAGCGAGCATGAGAACTAAGTACAGTACATGATGGAAGGCATGACAGGATGAATCTGGATTTTATTTCAGTGACACTGGTTTTACAGCTGTTTAACAATAATGACTTCAAAAGAGTTGCTGTAGATTGTTACTATTGAAGCGGCAGTGGCTGCATCTGTTTAGAGCAACAGGAAACAGTGCCTATTCTTCAATGGAAAAACTGGCTTAGAAATTTTTTTTACAGCATGTTCAATAATGGTTGTTGGTTTTGGTTTGTTTTGTGTTTGTTTTTTTTTTTTTCCCCATGTTGTTTCCAAGATCCTAAAAGGATTTAATATTTTAAAGAAGCCATAAAATCCTTTAAGTTAAAAAATACCAGAGATATTAGCATTTCATATTGCATAACTCTGAATTTTGTTGAATAATGCAACTATTTTGAAGTACAGGTAAATCTTCTAAATGAGAATCATCACATCTTGCTGAAGAAAAGGAAGCAAGGATTAATTTACTTTTTCTAACACAAAAGTTAAAGGCCTTAGTTATTCTCCCTGTACTGTACTCAACAGCTCAACAGCTCAACCGGGCTATCTGTGGCAACTACAAAAGGTAGTGCTACAGTAAATCTCATTTAATTAAACAGAAAAATAGTACTTTAAGTTTGTGGAAGTCGACAGTGCTCTGTACAGTCTTTAATGATTAAGGATTAATTAAGAACTGATTAATTAAATAATTTTAAAGTGAAATATTGTGACAAATAGCAAGAGAAAAAGAAATAATATACCTATGTCATATTGAATTTTTCTGTGTCAAAATCAATCTGCCAAATTGTGGGTAGTTGAATATACATTTACACTGTGCATTTTCAGATTATTACAGCTCCCTCTTCATAACTTTTACATGTCATGATTTACATATATGATCATACTAAATATGGAACTGTTTTAGCAGAAACATCGTCATCTTTTCTACCTGTCTTACTTCAATTTTAGCTCAGGTATCACTAGGAAAGATCCAGAAAGTGAAAGCCCTTCTGAAGAAAGGTTTGTATTTACTAACAGAAGAAGGAAAAAGAAAACTTTTCTTCAGTAGTGAACAGGAAATTATTCAATTACTGTACACACATATATATACAGAGCAGCATGTAGCTCATTTAGCATGGGCTACCAAAAAAATCCATGAAATTACAGCAATTTTCATTAAACTGTTGACATCAGTGGAGGCACTTTCACTTTAATACAATGTAGGAATACTGAATGAGTTTCAAATTTACCTTTCAGGAAACATTATAAGAAAAGTCTTTGCAATGTCTCCCCAAAGGCCAGGGTCAGCTTTTCAAAAGCAGTCTTTGATTCTGGATGCTCAGCCTGAGACAGGTCTTTTGAACATTTTGCCATGGATGTATACACATAAAGAGGCACCTAATCCATCAGGAGCAAGGCAGCTAACATATGCATTGGCTATTGAAAAGGCATCTTTGGACACCTGCTTTTGCTCAGCTAAGCTCCCATTTTGTCTCATACCTTTGTTTTTATTTTCTCTTCATCTTGTACAGGGATGGCCCACGGCAGTTCTTTGCAACCATATATAACCTGACAATGAAGGAATTAAAGTTTTTCCTATGAGCCTCTGGGACTCTGTGCCAGAGTGGAAAGGAGCCCTTTCAGAGTCTTAATGGCCTTGAGGTCTAAACTCTGAGTGAGACCCTGGTTTTGTGGGAGGAGGCCTCTAAATTAAGGTCAATTCTTCGATAGCATCTGTTTTTACACATATAACAGAATGTATTTGATCACTACACAGATCGAAATTGAGGTACTCGCACTGCGATTTCACATCTTTCTCAACATGTTTTCTAAAATACATCTTCATTTTTCAAAACTGCATAACAGAAGAAAGGATTTTGCTGTTTCTTTGGGAAAGAGGAAAGATTTCTCAATCACTTTTCCTTAACCACTGTTGAAAATATTCCCAGAACTCCTTTTTTCATTAGAACACTTGTCCTGACTTACAGTCACAATGTTTGGAAGTGGAACAGCAGTGTTGTCTTCTGCTGTAGAATAAATTTCCTTCCTTCTTTAGAAAATCCTTTTTTCTCACAGAGGGAATAAATCTAGTTTAATTCTCCATTTGTTTTACAGCAGCAAAATGAATGACCTTGCTTCAATTACATTTACAGTAAAAATACCATTTATAGTATATGAGGAAAGTGCCTTTGGTTGTTTTATTTATGAATATTGATTTCTGCATGAAGATAGTATTTGTGCTGTACATTTTTGGTGAATGAGCACTAATATTAGCTCTTAGTTGAGCCCCAGCTGGCACTGCATAAGATACTACTGAGGATCTAACAAACACCCCATTGTACCATTTAGTAAACAAGGATGAAAATGATGTAGTTCTCTCTGAGGGTCAGTTCTCACTCATATTGATGCCTCCAGGAGTTTTATCATCACAAATCAGCAGTCTTTTGACCAGGTATTTTAGCTATAGCTTTGGAGTTCAAAAATAACTGTAATCAGCAAGAAAGAAAGAATCCTCCCCAAACTTACTGTCATGCAAAATCTACCCGTTTCTTTTGACCAGTTTCAAGTGCATCAAGTGTTTTGCTTTGCATTTCTTTAAATGCTAAAAGTACTCATGTTATGCTTGTTGTTTTCTCCATTTTTAGTTGTTAAGTCCTTGGTGTTTCACTAAAGAACAAGTAAGGTAGAGAGCAGAAGTATATTAGCTGCCCTTACACTGTACCTGAAAGAAGCATTCCTAGTGTAGATATGTTTTGCTCCTGTAGTATGCAGCTGCTGGTGAGATGCTAATGAGTGCTATGAGTGCTGCTTTTCCTCCACTATGTACATCTGGGCACTAGAAATGGAATGGAAATCACTAACAGTAAATAAACTAATTCGCCCAGCCGTCACCATCCACAGACACACCCACAAATTTCCCTTAAGAACAGGAATTTTAATTTGTTCAGGTTTACACATTCTAAGAAAAATTTTGCACGTATTAATATTAGTTTTGCCTTTCCTATGGAGCATTGAATAGGATTCAGGTTAATTATGGCACTACATCAAATTACTTCTATTTAGGGAAAAAATACACAAAGGATAAGTATTCAAAAATAAAAAAAAAATAAAAATAAAAAAAATCAAATGGGGATGCAAAGAGTCCGAGGTGCGTGGATGGCTTTGGCTTTAAGGGATCTTTAAGAGAGCCTTTCATTTTCAAAGCACTTTGTAAAGTAACTGGACTAATAGAGCTACTGTATTCAAATGTGGCATCTACTAGGCATTCAGAAATAGCTCAAACATTGCCTGGGATAGTTGATCTTTTTCAGATAGGAAATGTTTCCCAGGGCATTATTATTTTATTTTATTTTAGCCATGTAATGCTCTGTCGGAATGCTCTTGGAAAAAAATACTGAGACAAAAATGAAAAATATGGGCCTCAGTTCTGTCTTTTCAAAGGGTGGCACTGGGCTGGACTGTCTCATTGGGCTATGGTGTATTTGTATATGCAATGACCCAGCACTATCCAATAGTATGCATATCTAATTCTATTGCAGTGTTTGAATTCTGAATCCAACTTAGCTTGATCACCAATATAAATAAAGAAAGAAGCAAACAAATACATTTGGAATAAGATCTATCAAATAATTTACAAATTTTGATAGATTGATTTGGGCTGGATAAGAAAGAAGTAGATCCATCTGATGTGCCTTCAGTTAAAGGAAGGAGACCAGCAAATGTGATGCAGTTGCTTGCTTCCTATTAAATAGTCAACTTTTAAAGATTCACTCGATGACCTGAGAGCATGTATGTTCTCCCAGCTCTGACATTTCTACTTGGCAGCCATGTTATTTTATTAGCACAGTGTCAGCAAACTGGATATGTTGCTTTGACTTTCACCCATTATCCACTGTATTTATTACGAGCGCAAGTACCTTAAAGAACCATTTAGAGAACTGGCTTGACCTCATGAGAAAAAAGGAAGCAACAAGCCGTTAGTAAATATTTGCAGAAAGTCTTGGAATGTTGGAAATTGCCCAGTGCACAGAGAGTTGATGTGAGACATATCATAAGTGGTTAGAATGTGATGCACTTATTTAATCTGATTCACTAGGCCATTTTCTAACTTCTATCAGCAAACACGTCTGCGTAGCTTACCACACCCTTTCACTTAGCTCGAAGAAAACTACAGAAAATCAAAATTACTTAAAAAAGATGAAAACTTATCAAATGTAAAATTAGATTAAGAGTCAATCAAAATCCAACTGTGAATTTATCATTTCAATGAATTTCAATGAATGGTTTAAAATCTGTTCGAAATCTATCTGAAAATGAATATGTAATAATACAGACATATCTCTTTTTCAAAGCTGGTATTGTCAGATGTATTCTGTGCATTATAATTCATGAACAGGGTACATGACTATTTGAGAAGTATTAAAATGAGCTGACTTTTCAATACAAGTGTCTTGACAATAAGTTTTTCTATTCTTGGCAATTCAGAAATGTAGACAATTGTGCTAGAAAAATAATATGTATTGTAATATTCATTGTACAGTAGTAGTATAGTAAGTGGCAATTCTGGACATTACAAGAGACATAAGGATTATTTTCTGTGATTGCACAGAGAATACTTGGATTTCTTGTGAAGCTTTTGCATTGGAAATGAGATTCATCAGTCTGAACAGGGCAGGGTTACAGCCCTTAGCAACATGCTTATTTTGTAGAAGGTCACTCAATAATAACTTCCTCTGCCCTCCAAGCTTATTAAGACTGACTGGCATATATTAATGAAAACACCTGATTCTCCAACCATAAAACCCAGACAAAGACTTTATTTTAATATTAAGGAAGGAACCCTTAATTAGCAGGGTTTCAAAAATGTCAGCTTCTTCTATTAGCTGTTCTGGTCCATCAAAGCCATAATCCCTACTGTCAAATTTCATCACATGATAGGCAGTTTGCTAGCTATCTTTTCTTTTCTTTTCTTTTTTTTTTTTTTAACTAATCATACTGACTGAAGCTTTTTATTTTGCCATCACATTTAACAAGT
This sequence comes from Meleagris gallopavo, assembly GCF_905368555.1. Lineage (NCBI taxonomy): Eukaryota > Metazoa > Chordata > Aves > Galliformes > Phasianidae > Meleagris > Meleagris gallopavo. The sequence continues at coordinate 35,165,303 of NC_139408.1, read as the reverse complement.
TTGCATGCATTTTATTGTTACATTGCTGATTTTACTCCTTTCAAAGTCTGCATGTGTCAGCTAAAAGAAAAAAAAATCCAAGGAAACATAAAATATTACATATTGATACATAGACATATAATTAAAGTCTTCTGGGGAGAACTCTCATTCATAATATTGATTCTTTTCTTGGGCATGCAGATGTACGTCTGTGAAAACATGAATAAAAACCACAGTTCACAGATGAATTTCCATTTCAGACATGTTAAGAGAAAAAAAAGAACAAATACTTGAAAGATTATGAAGACCTTTGAAGAACTGTATTCTTTAGGATTAACCCACAGTATACCTGCATGCTATATGAAATTTGCTCAAGTAGATACTGCTTGCACTGACCTTCGAGACAGATTATGTCAAATTTTACTGGAGTAAACAAATCAATATTTAAAGGAATTATATTCTAACAATATCAACTTAAAAATTACATTTCATGGAAAACCCAATCTATTTCTTTCTCTTAAAAATAAGTGAAAGAAGGTTACTACCTTGTTCACAGACTTCTAAACCTACCTGTCTCAACCATCACAAACACTCTTTGGTGATTCGATAAAGCTATATTTCCCAAATCAGGACATATTTAGCTCATCTATGTAAGTTTATTCTTCTTTCACAGGAAAAAATATAAATAAGCAGAATTTGTTGGATGAAAATGCAGAAAGAACAAGTATGCTCCCATGGTCTTTTCATGCCTACTTTTTCTTCAAACTTTTCATTTAAATTTTTAAGATTTTTTTCTTAATAACTGATGTAACACTGTGTAACACCTATATTGTAAATGTTATCGTAATATGAAGGACATTTGGTATTGAAGACATGGCTGGATCCAGATAAGAATAATTCCAATATTGTGGAATATTCTGGAAAAATACGTAATTTCTGGCATGGAAGAATATGGGTAACGCTGCTATTTTGAATTAGGAGGGAAGTGGTCTTATAAAGAGTAAGTCAGAGACAGTAAGTGAGACATATGGAAGTTCATTTCTGTTTAAACTGATACATAGGCGAGAAACCCCGGACTGAAATATAACTGTAGTTCTTTGTAGGAAAGGAAATATTTAGGAGGAAATAATCTGAGACTCAAAATTACAGATGCCTATGGAAATCTTCAGAAGAAATGAGAAAGAAATAATGGAACTGGAGCTGAACTCAGAGAAACATCAGCAGAACAGCAGAAAATTAAGAGCTACTAAAGAAGATACACAGTACACAGAGGTTAATCAGGAATATGACCTCTGAGAACTGGGAAAAAAGAAAAGAAAAGAAAAGAAAAGAAAAGAAAAGAAAAGAAAAGAAAAGAAAAGAAAAGAAAAGAAAAGAAAAGAAAAGAAAAGAAAAGAAAAGAAAAGAAAAGAAAAGAAAAGAAAAGAAAAAGGAAAAGAAAAAAGAAAGGAAAAGAAAAGGAAAAGAAAAGAAAAAAGAAAAGAAAAGAAAAGAAAAGAAAAGAAAAGAAAAGAAAAGAAAAGAAAAGAAAGAAAAGAAAAGAAAAGAAAAGAAAAGAAAAGAAAAGAAAAGAAAAGAAAAGAAAGAAAAGAAAAGAAAAGAAAAGAAAAGAAAAGAAAAGAAAAAGAAAAGAAAAGAAAAGAAAAGAAAAGAAAAGAAAAGAAACAGAGATTCTGGAAGAGAAAGAAAAATACAGACAATAAAATTCAATGAAAAGAGAAAAGCAAAATGCATAGGTGTCTTCAAAAATTGTTTCACAACAATACATTGGATATATAACACAGGCAATAGTCAGTAAAATTATACATCCAACCTCAGGAAAATAAATCCTTTTTTCATCCCAGTACTAATAATTGCTATATTGCCCTGCTAATAATAAACCTATGTCTGTCAATTCAGGACCTGTGAAATACTATCTATTTGTATTCAGCTGAATTAATTATCAAAACATTATAAAATTAAATTATTTTATCAGTTTAACCTTGATTGGCTGCTTCCTAAATATATTTCTTAACTGAATTTACAGCTAGCTACTCCGAAGATTTCATGGCTTCAAATGACTTTCAAAATCTACTTGTATGATTTTTGTCTCCATTTAATTAATTAATTTAGAAATGAAACCCAGTGTTTACAACTGTCAAGTTCCTTGCCTTTCCTACCTAAGCATCTAAGGAGTGGAGCAATTGTAAATGGCAACAGGATAATAAGGCAAACATATGAAGTTCAATCTTCTCTCCATCATCACTTGCAATATTTAATAACTAAAAAATGGGGAAAAAAAAAAGAGGAGTAAAAGAAACCTAAATTAGCTGCAGGCTCTGAACAGTCTTTATCTTATAAGGTCCATGACAACTAACCTCAGGATTTAAAACTGTTTCTCCTCTAACAATCTCCAACTAAAAGTTACTGTACAACTGAAACATCCATGACCCAGTCATTATGGATGTGTCACCGCAGGGTAAAATGCATAAAACAAAATCCCTAACCAAAGCATTGGTAACAAGTAAGCATTTATATTTCATATGGTAGAAATTAGGTCAAAGGACTGGAAGTCCAGGCTTGTAACTTTTAAACTAAGAATCATTGTGTTCACTTGTCACTGCTCAGATTACTGTATAGTCTCATATTCCCTTCCTGTGAAGTGTCTTTACTGCTATTTCCTGAGCTCTTGTGCATTCTGAGAACTAACTGAGTAATGGTAAGTGTGAAATAACATGAGAGATGCAATACTTGAATTAGACCAGTGACTTACCTAGACTAGGGTACTCTCTCCAGCAGTGGTTGCAGGAGTTGCTGTCATGCAAAATGAATGGCCACGTTCTCCACAATATTCACAGCTGTTGCACTGCAGAGAACATTTCTTCCTATTCCCTTTAGCACTTCTTTATGAGTTTGTTATTTATGAATGTCTAATCCATTTTTGCACAAGTGAACATTACCTGCGCACAACTTCACATTACAATAAATTCAAAAACGTCAATTCTACGTATTTACTTTACTCTGTTTTAAACTGATCCTCTCATATACTCAATGAGTGCTTCCTACTTACTGCTGCAGTATTTTGTGAATAACAGGCCTGCCTCAATTCTCTATCCTTTTGATCTTGTAAATTTTAATTGTAACACCCTCTTTGTCTTCTCTTTTCCATATTGAAAAATCTGAGCCTTTTTCTGTCTTCCTGTAATGCAGCTGTTCCATCTCCTTGGTCATTATAGTTACTCTTGTTTGTACCACTCTAGGGAGTAGAACTGCTCACAGTACTTTAGACATCAAGGTTTTATGAAATAGTGAAATGATCCTTCTGACTTGGCCTCAGCATCCTTTCTCATGATGCTCAACATTTTGGCTGATAGTGTACATTCACATGATGATTGCAGAGAATTAGCCACAGTGATTCCAAGATGTCTTTCTTGAGTTGAAACTACTGCTCCAATTGAGCATGTTAACAGTGCTTTCTGAATGGTTAGGGACAACAGTGTCTCTGATCCAAATGGCTGAAACTACCAATGGTCTCTGTCACCATTTCGCTCTGACACTAACAGTGTTTTAAATCTCATATGGTCTATAATCATACTTTCCATCTCTATTTCTTCTCTGAAAACTCTGCAGTGTTGCCTACCTGTTGGAATCCAGACTTGATAACATGGTAACTTCTGTGTTTGACTAGGACTTTCTAAGACTCTATTTAGCATAATGTTAGCATTTTACTGTAATTTGTTGAAAATCATATTGTGTGTATAATATTAATATATCTTATTGTATGTTAGATGCAGTCGGGATGGTGTATTTATGGTTTAATGATACTGCAAGGGACAATGATACCTAAAAGGGAGGAGAAGAAAAAAGACCAGAAGGATAAGGCAAGTTGCAGGAAAATGAATATCATCAAATTTTTAAGTAGCTACAAATCAAGGTTAGAAATTCTAGCTTGTCTTCTTTGGAGCAATATACTTCTGTGGACTGGAATGGTTAGCTTTTTACTGACAGGCAGGAGAATTCAAAACTCTTCATTTGGAAGAGAAAGTCAGCCTGCTGGCAAGGTAAACAGTATCACTTTTATATGTAGTGTGCACAATTACTATTAGTGTATTAAATTTGTGCTGCAAATAAAGCTGTGATCTTTCCTTGCCAAAAGGAGCACTAAGTTTTCAGAATTTGTGTCTTGGGAAAGGTTGCAAAATGAATAAGCCAGAGAGAAATGAACAAGTATACTGCTTTGAAGAACTGGTAAATCACTGAATTTAAGAGGTAGGAAGTTAGATTCAATGAGTTCAGTATGACATTTTGTTTTGTGCTTTTTCGATTACTGTAAGAAAGAACTAAAAGGAAGCTAATTGAGATCTTGATGTAAATATCTAATTATCCTTTTACAACTCAAAATTTGCCCATAATTTTTTTTTATGTGTACAGTCTCTATTCAGTGTGTCATACAATTCTTAGATTCCAGACCTTATAGGAGTTTAGATGTGCAAACATCACATTGGCTGTGGTACATGGTATGCAGCCAAAAATATTAAATATATTGCTAAGGATACACAAATTTTCAATTTCTCTTTTCAAAGTTGGTTTGTATTTTTAAAATTCTCTTTGAAAGGCTCTTCACAAAATTGAAAACCTCACATGTAAGTATTTTTATGCATTGAACTTAGATGAACTTACTTTCAAAAGAAGGTAAAAGATTGCTAACAAACACTGCACAGTACAAGTGTAGTCCAACCTATGATTTAATTCTTTCTCCTACACATAAGGCTCTCTTAATGGATTTTTTTGAGTGTTTGGAAGCATACAGACACACACACACAGCCTGCTTTGAAGATGAGCTTGTGCACAAAATAATCTTCATCTGCACTGTTATCAATTAAATTGCCATCAGCACTGCAGACACCTCTGGCAGGGTTCCAAGCTCCAAAGAGGTTGGATTGACTCACAGTCCTAGAAATAAAGGTCACACTGACTCTCACCTTTGCAGTACTGATAGAGGCCCTATATAAATCACTCAAAATATAAATATTTATTTATCAACAGTTGGCTAGTCAACAGCATGGTGTGGTCTGCACATATTTCATAAAGCAGATGAAGCAGATGGTTTACATTTCCTGAACTCAAGGCAGAAGTCAACACTACATGATGCTAACCGTGTAAGATTTTTTTATTCCTGATATGCCATAATTATCAGAGATTCCACAAAATAAATGGGTCAACTTCCAACTTGTTAGGGGGCTATTCTAATGTTTTTTATATTCAACTGAAGAAAAAGGAACTGCATAACAGTTGCCACACAATCATATTGTGGTCTATCCAAAATTCAAGATAACTTTTTAAGCGTGATGTTATCAATATCAGCTTCACAAAACTACCACAATTTCACTATTTCTTTGAGCCTGTAATGGCTCCCCATTATCCTGATAAGTGGGCAGCCATTTCATTTCTCTCTGTATTGATAGAGCTGTGAAGGAGAATTAGATTTCAACACTTATGTAACAGAGATTAATTGATTGATTAGATCATTAATTAAAGTTTCCATTAAATTCTCTTTTTAAAAAGCACAGGATTGTGGATCCCCAGGGTTTTAACTAACCCTTGAAATCACAAACAAGAGAATGCATAACTAAACATTGTATCTTATCTTGTGAAGTATAATTAAGCGAGTAGATACATTACTATGAAGGAAAACATTTTTTTTTTCTTTCAAAACACTCCTTTTTTTCTTTATTTCTTTCTTTTTTCTCTTTTAATCTTCAAAACTCAGGAAACAGTGTGAGATTTTTGGGCTCTCCTCACCGCAATAGAGAAACAACCACTAACTATAGCTAGTGTATATGTATACATACATGTACATGTGAGTGTCTGCTTGCATGTATGAATATCTGCATGGGTTTATATGCTACTCATTTTTAAGAAAAGAAAAAAAGTAAAAACGTGACTTAAGTTGTTTTAGATTTGATCTGGTATGGTCTACATAGAACTTCTAGCCACATAATGTTTCAGAGTTCTGTGGAAAAATAAAAACAGCAAGTGGCCTTTCAGATAACCCATAATTAAAAGCAATTTTGAGCTGTCTTTTCAGGGAAGCTACCCAGGGGAGGTATTTGCTACCTGTATGACCTTCACGATTGTGAGTCCTTGGCAGTGTCAGCGACCCTCTGAACTGAATTCAAAACTAATCTCTAATAGAAAAAGAGAAACAGAATTCATGCAAATCATATTAATTCCAACATTTCCCCAGTGAGCTGGGTATAAACTACAGCCTAATTAAATATTTTTTAACGATGTGAGTAATTTTTGCCAAGGGGCGGATTCAGGGGAAAATTTAATATGAGATCACAAAAGCTGTTCCCAGCGTTGATTCTGTAAATTAATGACTATCTGCCTTATGATAAAAACATGCTGCCAAGAATGAAAATGAAGTCAGCAAAGCTTGCAGTATTTGTCTAACAACCAAATATACAGAATGCAAAACTTTAAAGGATATGGAAAATTTCCATTGTCTGTATGATATGTTCTTGATAAAGATGCATGACACTGATTGCATAAAGCTGTTCTATATTATACAAAACTATCAGCTATTATTAGCTATCATTAATATACTTTTAGCCTGTGTTATGAACTTCAGTGAATTGGTGCCAAGCACCAACATCAAGACCAAGAGAGATATTTACCTAAATGTGGGTAGGAAAAATGTGATGTGATCCTTTCATAACATGTTTATCTATAAGACCCACTGAACACTGCAGTTTCTCAGAGTTGCTCACAACTATCCATCCATCTTCCCAAACACTTAAAAAGACCTTATCACTGTAGTATCTGGGCACCAATCTCAAGTGCTTGTCAAAAAGAAAATCTCATTAAACCAGTGTTATTAGTTCTTTTGAATAATAAATGCACAAACATTAAAACTATGATCAAGAAAAACTGTATAAAGAGGCAGGAATTATTGATGCATCAGTCAGGCCAGCTTTTTATCATGATTTGGAAATTAAGCAGTGAGCATTATGTGACTGAGAGGCTGCTGTATATGAGAGGCTGCTTTAAAGTCTATTATTAGACTAGATACTGAAGATATTCAAATGCAGAATCCTCCAGTTAACCAATGAAAGACTCCTTACTTATAACAAGACAGATGGTTAACACCAAGGAGTTGCAAAGCATCACCAGATGACAGGTGAGTAGGACTTCAGTTGCATCCTGGTCAAGAGGCCAGCCCATTGTATGGACTTCACAGCCCTTTTTGTTTAAATTTTTGCCAGCGCTGGCCACTGAGACAGAATTTACAGTTTTTCAATTAGAAGGTCATTCTGTGCTAACTAGCATGCCATTGCCTCATTATAATCATAAAATTAGTGAGAAAAGACCAGCATGAATAATATGAACGAGCTAATCTGAAAGGTGAAGAGGTGCTATTTCCTTGTTTCATTAGAGATGGCAGCAAAGATTGCTGTTTAGAAATAAATATTTTGCTTCTAATGCACGAAAGAAATACTTTCAAGTATTTCTTTGCAACATATATGTTCTTTGCAACAGAATGAATGAATGAATGAATGAATGAATAAATAAATAAAATAGAATTTCTCTCAATTAATCTTGACAGAGGAAAATTTACAACTATGGAACAGTGTAACTTAAGACATAGCTCTATATGTTGAGAAAAGCATGTGCAAGAATAAGTTTCAAAGCACTGTAACAGGACTGTTAGATTTTTTTAATTTGACCTTCATCGTATTACCTCTTTTTTTTTTTTAAAGTTAGTAAATGTTTTGAAATAATAACAACTCAGAGAATCAGTTAACATGAAAAATATCTTAGGATATAAATTTGTTATTTGAAAACTGAGAAAGTCATTGAGGCTTCAGTATGCCTGTGAATGTGCTGCAGATTATGAATCACTGCTGCACAGAACTGAAAACTACAAAAAGGAAGAGGACAATGGTAAAACCCCCGCAAGATCATTGAAAGAAAACTACTCAGTGTTTCATATTTCCAGCTACAGAACATACTGTCTTCCAAAGGGCCATGGTACTCCATACGATACACAAATAGAGAAACTGCACGTCAGGATTATAAAAATTTTCAAAACACATCATTTTAAATATATTCCACTTAATTAAAGCCTGAAAATTGGCTGTTTGAGTTCTGTAAAGCACAGAACGTCCTTAAGGGAAAACCAGTATTTTTTGCTAAGAAGTGGCATTAAGTTGTAAGCCACTAAAACGGGAAAAGAATCGTAGAGGGCATGACGTAGTTTTTAGAGGGAATACTTGTCATAAGATTGTAGCAAAACTTACAGTTTAATGCCAGCCATTCTCTGGGTTCACTCACTAGGTTCGGTCCCCATTCTCCAAGAACTTTGCTCCTTTCTAGATGGACTCTCCATCTACAGTCAGCAGCCCCTCATGAACACACACATCCAGCTAGCAGCAGTCTTGACCTGTAGTTTTGGCTGAGCTGCTTAAGTAGCTTAAAGAGAAACTATATCCAACATTGAGAGGCTGAGGCCTTATGTGGTAAAGAAGTCTAGCTGAACTGTTTCTTGCTCTGATCACCTGTTTTATTTGGCAAAAAAATTCAGACAGTCATCAAGAGGTTTTATTGTACATGTAAAATAATCAGAGGCTTTTTCTCTGTTTTTTCCCAGATAACAAAAGAAAGTTGGAGCAGAACAAGAAATTCAAGCTTTCCAGGTCCTCATCACTGACCTTCCTTTTCTGGCTAAGCAACCACATGCAGAAGGGACAGGAAAAGGACGTCAAATCATATATATTTTTTTAATGTCTTTAATGGAATCTTATAAAAATGTTCAGATTGCAGCAACACAAGAAATGAGAATTGATGAAGTAGTGTAGAGAGGGTAAAGAAGCAACTCTGTAGTATCTATCTACCATTTTCATATTACACAGCTTTCGCTGACAGATACTATGATAAAAACATTCCAATATTTACTGCTCTGTACATCACAAATCCCCAAATATATCATTATATAGAAGTGAATTTGATAAAAACAATAAAAGTATTCCAAAGACTAACCTAAGATAGGTGTCTATGTACCTTTGAGAATCAGAGCCTGAATAACTGAGTTGATTTTGGAGTCTAACTAAACTAAAGATACACAGAAGATAATTTCAATTGTGCAGTTCATTTTGTAGATGGAAAAATACATATGTATAATTTCAAAGTACGATAAATCAGGCCAAAGTTATTTGGGAATATTAACTTTAGTACAAATAGTTTGGCCAAATAACAAATAAAATCAGGTATAAAGCATAAGGAAACAAATGGAAACCAGCAAAATGTTGGGTACAGAGAACATAAAATTGAATAATTGTGCTAAATT
>NC_139408.1:35100996-35150996 GCF_905368555.1 Meleagris gallopavo | reverse complement strand
TAGATAAGGTATCTCTTAACCCCTGATGTTTGATGGTCTCCTCATTTAATTGCAGTGTAAATTAAAATCCCATGAAAACCTTGGTTGTAAACATTATAGTAAATTATAATCATGCATGTGAGTGCAATTCAGATAGCAATAACTATCAAATGCTATACAGGAAAACATTCCATATAATCCATTTTTTAATGAAAAAATACACATTTGTGCTTGTGGAGTTAAAATGAGAGACAGTAGGAAGCCTCTAGTATATTTATTTAGTGTTAAAAAATAGGACAGCAAAATTCAATGGAAGTTTTCCTGCAATGGTAAGATAATAACAACCTCTGCTCTCACTATCCCCTGTTGGGAGAAAGGTGAATTTATCCCCTTGATAGCTGAGCGACATCACCAGGGGTGTTGAACTGTATAGATTTAAATTACCAACAATCTTCTATAGGGACTAATAGGAAACTTTTGCCTCAATGACAGTTTTTCTAAGAAGAGCAAGTAAACTTGGACCTTTATCCAGTAAAATCAGAGCATATCAGCAATGGCGCCTTTTCATCTGTCTTCCATATCAGAATGTTGGGGGTTTTTTTTTGTATATTTTTTTTTGTTTGTTTGTTTGATTTGATTTTTATAAAATGAAGAAAAATACAAGGTTGGAGGAAAGTACAAAATGTGGGCAGAACAGTCACTATGAAGTTGTGACTGACTCCACTACTGCTTAAGATTTCCTTCCTCAGACAATTCCATCATTGCATATACTGATCCATCAAAGACAGCAAAAGAGCAGATATATTAAGTATATCACTGTAATAGTTTATCAGCAGTCTTAAATGATTTTCATTTATGTCATAGTGCATGAATGATAACTGACAAATTCCATTCATTTAAAAGAAAACAGGTTTGGAAGTTAGTGGGATGTTAGAGATACATACTCATAATATATGCATACTATTGCATCAGTGTGTGTGTATTAAGATATGTCCCCCTAAGTATATATGCAAAGAATACTATCTCTGTTCTTTAACTGTCCAGAATAAATTCTTTTAGTTCTATAATTCCATCTAAGCAGACTACATCCATCTATTCCTCTCTGCTCTTCACTGATATTTTGAGCTTTTTCTTGCTTGCCAACTCAGCAATATCTCAAATGGAAAGCCTCCACCAAAGCCACAGTGTCATTTGAGCTTAGCCAAAGAGTTCCAATGGCACCAAATTGCCTTCCTCATTCTTACACATTATAAGTTGTCATACCTTGGATATATTTTAACATATCATCACCAACTTGCTAAATCTATCAATTTCTGAAAGGTGTCATTTTAGAAGAAAAGAAACAGAGTGCTAAGGAATATTTTTTATGCTACAGAGAGGTAGATAAAAATTAAATTTAAGCCAGAGTTTCCAAAACTAGTAAGTGCAACCATGAGGCTCAAAACAGTGACTTGCCAGAGTAAAACATATGTGAAAGATCTGAGATGGCTTATGAAATGTAATACTAACTACATTGTATGCACTCACCAAGTTCTGTCCTGTCTTGATGCAGCAGGATGAGAAGAGTCAAACTAAAAGTGTTAGAACACAATGGACAATGCTGGCTATTTTTTATAGATTAGATGAAGTAATTGATGGCACTGGAAAACAGCCTCATAATTTAGAGGTGAGGGGGAGAGAATATATAGCTATTTCCTCAACAAGGTAAAATCCTTCCTTGTTTCCATCATGTGTACTTTAGAGTAAGATTTGAGAGAATAAATTTCAGTTAATTTCCATACTGTGTTAATTAGTAAGGTTACTGAGATGATTGTTTTTCAAGTTGAAAGATTTAAAACTACTGACAACAGATGACAAGGTTTTATTTTCCCAACTGTTGATTCACCAAAAAGTAGTTCTGAAGAAACTTTCTTTTACTTTTGACCTTTGGGCAAAGGTTAAACAATAACATTTTAGTCGAAATATGCTATTTCCGAAACACAAAAACAAAAACATCATTCTTTACTTATTTACTTAACTACTAGATAGCGCTAGATAGTATGCTACAATTTCTATTCTGCTATATCCAGAGAAAAACATGGGTTAAAAATAAACCAGAAAAAGACATAGTCCAAAATCCAGAAGTTACATTTTTACAGGCCTATCTTACTAGTAAATATTGTGAGACACATATAAAATACCTAAAATACCTTTTATTTAGGTAAAGGTATGAAACCCCTTTTGTTTCAATAATTTAATTTTGTCTAGGTATCTGATTTTTTTATTTTATTTTTATTTTTTGCATCAGATATTGAATTGGTTGAATAACTAGAACTAAGCCAAGGTTAGATGGTTATCATAGGCTTTTTCAAAAAGTCAAATAGCTTCAAGAAATTAATCAAATATGGCTTCTCTAGTGCAGCTGGTATGGTGAAAAATAATACCAGAAGTCATTGTATATTCCCTGTTAGGGATTTAGGACAGTTACATTACTGTAAAATATATCTGTGTTCATGGCTGTCAGAAGAATCCTAACAAAATCCACACATTTGCCATATCTATTACCAGTGTAAAGAATTGCTTTGAAATGTCTGATCTTACTGTTATACACCCTCTGCTTCCTCATTTGAGTCTTTCACAGTTCCAGTTTTGTGCTGAAATGTTTGTTTTGGTAAGGAAAACACTGTTATAATGACTCTGACTTACACAGTTTGGTTAGAATTTGGTTGTGTACTCATAAATATTTAGGAGTCTGGTAGAACAAATTAAAATCCCACTTAAGTCTCAGAGTAGCTTATCTTTGTCAGTGCTGACTAACTGAAATGGTGCAGGAGTCAATGCGCTGAATTGCAGCAGGCAAAGACATGGATGCAGCATGCATGAAAAGACAAGGATGACTAACAGGAAGAAATGGGATCAAGTAATATACTAAATTATGGTAGGACAACAGAGGAGTTATTGTTAATCTAGATGCAACCTTTCCCAGAACAACCAATAAGTAACCTCCACCTATGTTTTCAGTTTAAACTTCTTGCAATAAAAGTATCCTTCTTTCTGTATTTATGCACCTCTGAACAATTGTGACCAGCACCTGAAAGCTAGCTTTACTGCAATGGCATTTAATGAATGGGCACAGGTGAAGTGTAGTAACACTGAACATGTTTTCAACATGAATGCCACCCAGCAAAAGACTCAACATTTAGTTCTGGTATTCAGGGCGTTGTATTTATACTGAGAAGTTAGAAATAATTTCTAATTTGCAATGTTTTTAAGTGTCTTTGGGTATCTTATTTTATCTGTCCGTATCTTATTTCTTTATTTGCAGTGACAACATTACTTTCCTTTACACTATTTTTGTTTGATCTATTCAGATTACAAGCTCATCACAGGAGAGATTTTCAGTTAGAATAAAACTGTATAGCATCTGGCAGGAAGATATCCAATACTGTTTGGAGCCTGTAGGTGCTGCTGCAATATAAATATTATAACAGAAAAATCATTGTGTCATCCAAGGGTGAAGTCAGATAAACTTGATTCTACCATGTCAAATTCCGTTTCTATTTTTGTGTTGTTCATTCATGTACCCAGTCTTTTTTAAAAGCTGGGTAATTTTAAATTTTAAAATGTTATCGCAGTTCTTGTAGTTTGTATTACAATGGGAGGATAAAATTGTAGTTATTCATGAGAGCAAAAGCTAAAAAGAGAATCTACAAACAGAAAAGGCAAGTCATTAGTTGTAAGAACCTACAAATAAATTAAACCTTGCCTAAGATGTATTGATTTTCTGTGGCCTTGCCTATAGAATACTGTCAAGCATGTCTGACAATCCATTAGGTTCAGCAGGCAAAAACTACTTATAATTATTCTTTTGTTTCCATCCTAAGAAGTTTGCTGGGATCAAGCCCAATACTGATTCTCATCTGCACTGGTGCAAATCAGAAACAATTTACCAAAGTCAACAGAGTTATAAAAATAAAAGATTAAAATCAAAATGCATTTTATTGTAAAGTGTGAGTTAAATTAAGGTGAACAAGAAGATCTGCGCTTTTACACAAATTAGTTTCCAGATTTTTGTTTTTATGACGTGTTCTTAACCAGAATGGGCAGCTAAATCAATGGAATTAAATGATAACCATTGTAATAAATGATATGTTTAAATCATTAGCAGAATAATGATTTTACTTATGCATTCTAAATTAATGAAGTATAATACTTAACTTGAAGTAGAAAACTGGACAAAAGTTTCAGAAGAAAAACTGACAATCAAGCAAAAAATGCCCCTGATTACAACTGTCAATGACAAAAAGTTGACAAAACAATAAACACTAATTCTCAATTATTTCTATTAAAATATTCTAAATTTGTCATCTTAAATTCTTATATTAAATATTTTTTCTTTAGATTTTCAATTATAAACATATTTCAAAGGAAAACAATAATTTTACATCATTTCCCACTTTCATTTACAATGTCTACAACCAGAACAATTATTTTACTACAAAAAGATTTGCCTACACTATGAACAACAAAACAAAAGTGTGCAAAGAAAAGATAGCTATACAACTTTTGACTGTAAAACAGAGCAGATGGAACAATGTAGCTTATGCTTAGACATGTTTGTTTTCAAATTTCTGTAAAATGCCACTAAGAGGTTTCTGTCTGTCTCTCCTAATGACAATTCAGTAGCAGACAGAAAAGTCACCTTTTATACTTTCTAACCTTTAAAAATTACTAGCTTTATAATCTGATATGCTTTGGAAATGGATATAAGTGTATGTAAAACATGGAGAGTCATTTGAATCTGCTGTATGATTAAATCTGTAAGACTGTCATACTGAGATCCTGCAGGTATTTTAAGGTTTTGAGTTTTTCATTGCCTCAGCAATATTTGGTCATTTTTTTCGGTCTGGGAAGGAAGCTTCACTAGTTTGTTTGCACACTACATTTGATTATAGGGTTATGCATGCAACATGTATGTATATTGTTTGAGTTTTATATCATAATATTGGAGACAAATAGTGAAGTCTGGGTGTACATGCTTCCCTTATAGCTGATAGAGAAAAATTAGAGAGTATCTCCAGTGAATACTCAAAGGGGCACACAACAGGAGGAGTGAATTGCAATTTAGACTTAAGACTTGAACTAGGTTAATTCTTTTGAGACAGTTGAATGCGGGAGATTAATTCTTTCCCTGCTATTCAACAATGGACCAACATCTCCTGTTCTACTGTGTAGAAAATATGGAAACTCTTTCTGCTGAAATGTGTAGAAATATCTACAGTCTTTGCAGGTATATTATAATAATTATAATAAGAAGATTCTTATATTCATTTTACAATTCAGTATCAGTTTAAAGTAATAAACAGAAATACTTTGCAGTTAAGAGCCCATTATTTTTGTTTGCTCCAAGGTATCAGTTTAGACAGTAAAATAAAAATGAGCTATAGAGCTTTACTGAAATTTCCAATTTTGGGGTGAATGTGACAGTTTTGTACCTCATGTTATCTGCAGCCCAGGAGGCAGAGCAACGAGACGGGGCAAAAGGAAAAAAGCTGCTTGAGAATTTGCTTCATTTTGTACTTCCAAAATCAAATTCCTGTTGTAAATCTTTACAGAGCTCGTTACTATAGTGGCAAAATACAAGAAAGTTTGCAGAACTGGATAGTAGTCAGTACAACAATAAGTGAATCAATTGAAGACAAACATTAAAAGAGTTATTTGCTAATGGGCACCATGCCAGGGTTACTCATGCAATGCTGCCTGCAGAATTCCTAAGCTGAGTTCAGAAGATACAGATCGATGCACCTCCAAAGAGAGTCTATATCAATCTCCATTTCATTCATTAGCTCCCACTCCGAGCTGGTAGGCTGCTAGTTAACTCTTTAATGTTGGAGAAACTGTCAGTGTAAAGGCCACTGGGACACACACTCTTCTCTGCTGTACTTGACCTGTCGATATTTCTTGCGGCATAATGTTTAAACTGGAACGGCTAATGGCAAAATGGAGATCTATGAGGCTTGGGAGTCTGTCCTAGCTTTACATTGGCTTATCATCCCACAGTAAACATTAGTAGATGCATCCTGCTGAAGTATTCCTATTTGTGTCCCCTTGCCCATGAATAAAAGGCCTCAGATGAAATAATTCAAACAACTTTGTCCCTGAAATCAAAGATAGCTTAAATAACAAATTATGGTAATTTGAGAAATTAGTACATTGAGATATCATGCAAACGAACTAGAGGCAACTGACATTTGGTTACTAATTAAATTGTTCTAATGTAGACAGACGGAATGAGATAGCTAGAGCTGTAAAGTTAAAACTCAGTTTCACTTTGAAGTAGTTTAGCTGGAAGTACATTGTAAAATTGTGTAGAAATCCAGAAGGTACAGGACATGATTGATGCATAAACCATTCAGAATAGTTCTCAAAGTGCAAATATGAGATCTAACATTTAAAGGTATAATTACTAAAACAAAGAACAATCTCAAACCACCCAGACTTGTGGGCTTTGCTTATTTTCTTTCTACAAATATTGAATGTACTAATTTCCCTTGCCTTACTGTTGAATAAAATCAATTTTCTCAGTAGAGCTGAACTCTCTTTTGTTTAAGGTTAGATGCAAAGTTGATACACATCCTTAGATATAATGTTAATGTACAATCCTTGAATATTTAGAACTACGTCACTGTGTGAATTTGCAGCTCCTACGGATTCATTATTTGACAATCAGTACTCTCTATACATTAACTGACATGCTTGGAATTAGTTAAAAGGGAAAAAAAAAGACTTTCAATTATTTTAAAACTCCAGTCAAACTGTTTGTAGACAGATTTTGATAACAACACCTGTTTTTTTCTCTCTTGGCCAATACAATCCATGGAGAATCCTAGCTTCAACAATTTCCCTGCAGAATTGTCAAACATATGTATTTGTATTTCATTACTTGGGTAATAGCTGATTTGCCAAGTTCATTTACTACTAGTTGCTCCTCAAACATCTCAGTGGAATAATTAAGGAATACTAAGAACTGAAACTGTAGTATGTTAGGTGGGGGCTAGAGCAATTGCCCAAATCCCACTTCTGATTAAACTGCTGTCCAGAATTAAATATTCAATAACTGAAATTCTGTTTTCTTCCCTTTCTGTGAGCATCTTATCATTAAGGAGAGAGAACAACTCCCTGTTTTGTGCAGTAGAGACTGAAAAATTCACAGTGCCACTCAAACCAATTCTAATCCCTTACAAGCATACAAGAATGGTATTTAAACTGAAAATTGACTGGGTAATGGACTAAGTGGTGCCTTCTGTTCTAATGGTTCAATATGTTGGCAATAAAACAAACAAAAGTACCTTGACATACAGTAGCTGAACTGGGGAGACTATAGAAAGGGGGAAAAGTTATAACAGTAGAAAGGCAATCAAAAACTCTTTCTGTCTGAGGGTTAAGGTTGGTGACAAGAGCAGATGCTTCCACAAATTATGCAGAAAATAGGGGTGCATTATTGGCCTTGCTTTGTTCTCTTTACACTGTACAAGGGCTGCAGAGGAATAAATTTTTCAACCACATGCTCTCACTGTGAAATCTCTGGTGGAACTATTTTTGGTTTCATTCTGTAGCTTAAAACTGGCACAACAAAGTCGTGTACCAACTCATCCCCCATCACAAAACTATCCAGCACTTCTTCCATTATTCTCTGCCGTGGACACACAAAGGAAGGTAAAAAATGCCCTTCTGCATCACATGTATTTTTCCTCATCTCATTAGCCATAGAAGGAACTCTGAATTCTGGATTTTAATGATGAGAGAGGAACAACTTCCTTATGGGTAACACAAAAATTACAGCCTGTAATTCAGGATAGCGCTCTTCTCCAATGTTGTGCTCTGGAACATGTTGTCTTGCTGAACTTCAATATTTGGACTGACATTTTCCCTGCCAAGAGGAGATGCATTTCTAACAACCAGAGGAAAAATGGAAAACTATATGAATTACTCATTTGATACGATAATGTTTTTATTATCTCTTGGAGGGCTCATACCAAGGCTTTTTTTTTTCATTTTGAGATTCATATTAGAGATAAGCAAAATATATTTTAAGAAGCAGAATGACTACCGCCCTGTGATACTAAATAAAGACAATGAACTTTCAAATGCTAATTAAGTTCACACAGAGAGTAGCTAATTCAGTGTATCATTTACTCCATAGTCACACACATCCATATAGCACACATGGCTACAAACTCTCTGCTCTTTGAAAGCTGATGTCATGCAGGTGTTTAGTGCACTATGAACTAGAGTATTGAGAGTGCAAGCAGCTTCACAGTATGGAATTCCTGGATCCAGCGAAGTTACTGTTTCAGTGGATTTTGAGGATGGCAGCTGACAGGTATGACAACTGTGTAGGAAATATAAAGTGGATAGAGGACTTAGTGATTGGTGCTTCAGGGATTACAAAGATAATTGTGGATCAATTCTGCCAGATGATCTGAAGTAACTTAAGCCTGCCACCAGTACTTTAATTGTTTTTGCAACAGAATTTGAGAGAGCACTTAGTGCAACAAATGATTTGAAAACACCTAGTTTCAGTACTCAATCCATTAGCAGTATATCATCTCTCTCTTTTTATTTAGCTGTTTAGTCTACTCCTCTACATGTTTAAGACTCAAGATTTATGTCAAAAAGAGCATTTTACAGGTGACTGCTGAAATAAGTATTTGTCAGTTGTGTTATAATGATAAACATATGAGTGACTTTTCCATCTGGATATTTTCATATATGTTTGTAATAATTCTTTTAATAAGAAGTACTGTGCTATTCCTTTACACTGGGCTGGGCTGTGCTAACCTTTGTTAACTGGTTCCTAGCAGAACAACCAGCCCCTACTCTGTGAATTACCATTGCCATTGAATAAGACCACCTACATGACTACTGACAGTTATGAAGGCTAATTTAGTGAGAAAATCACACTGACATACTGACATGCCTTTCTCCATTTTTTGTTTGTTTGTTTGTTTGCTTATTTGTTTGTTTTATGGCCAGGGAAGAAGCATAATAGTACAGCTACACCTAACCCCTTCTGCTTCCTTCTTGGAAGAGATGACCTTTCAAAATCCCACAGTGTTTCAAACTGATGAATACAAAACATACTTAAAGCATACTCTGAAAACTCAGGGTGTTGCCTATGGGGAAGAACCAGAGACATAATTAATCAATGGAAATTCCAAAATGGCTCACATAATCAATCTCACTGACAACTTCTCCAAAAGCTAGTTCCAGACTGTACCTGGAATGCTGCTAGATAAAAAGACTTTGATACCTCTGGGCAAAGATTGTTGTACCACCTGCTTCCTATGGTACCTTTCAGGTTGGATGCAAGCATCTGTACCCAAAGAAGGCCAATATGGAAAATAAATTAATTAGCAAGAATCTACTTTCTCAATTCACTCAACAACTAACGTAAGTTCTTATACTAACACAAAATGCTGCTGTATCAAGAATTATTGCTTGATGAAATTTATCTGAAGGGCGAAACAGGAATCACTGAGAACTGTCCATTGCTGCATAATGACTCCAGAATCTCTATTGTAATATGCACTCAGAATGTATATATTAAGTAAACAGCAGAACTTAGTTGGAGTGAATTGGAATAATACAATCATAGAATATCTGAGGTTAGAACAGACCCACATGGATCACTGAGTCCAATTCGTGAACCACCAAAAATTCAAACCAGGTTTCTGTGAGTGTTGTCAAATTGATCTAGCTCCATTGGTTTTCACACAGCTGTGAAAATGCATACTGAATAAAGTTCTATATTCTCCTGAATAACATAATAGAAGAAAATAAAGAATTGACTATGATATTTATTGTATCAACTTTCAGTGAATAATTCCTAACATAACCTTCTGTCATTCCTAAACAAGATCCAAAAGCACATATTAACTGGGGATGGCACAATGCTAATTGCCAATGACAGCGCTAACCTTTTTTTTTTTTTATGATTGGCAGATATGTTTCTTCCAAAATGCTTATCAAATCTTATTTATTTATAATGAACATAAAAAGAAGACTATGCTTTGGGAAAAGTGAGAGCCTCTCAATATTTCAGTGGTGGTAAACAAAAAACATTGTTGGAGACTAACAATAACAATGTTCAAAACACAATTCTTTTTCAGCTATCTTCAGAAAAATCTCAGACAGAAGCTTGAGAACCCTTGGAAGAATTTGAAAAAGTGGTTAATTTTACTGTTCATTTAAATTCCAAATTATTTGCTTCTTTGATGGAGAAGTAACACTGAAAAATCTGTTGATCCTGCTGTTGCAGACTTTGAGTGCTCTCTTGCTTTCTTACTTTAGCTCACAGCTAAAACATTGAGTTCATTACCAACTGATTAGATTGGCAGTTGGTCAAATAAAAAACAATTTTAGAAAAACCTTGAATTACAGACATACTGGAAAACATTTCTGTTGGCAAGGCACAGGCTTTTAAAGTCTGTGCTAAGAGCTGCCAGCACTTTTTAAAACTGCCCTCTGAGAGAGTCCGGGGTATCTTTTAAGCAGCTCTGTGGCTGCTTAAAAGTGGCTTTGTCCTTTTGAAATGTCCACTCTAAATTCTGATGTATATTTATCCTTCTAAGAAAAATGGTCAAATCAACCGTTATACACAATTTGGCAATGTCAACTGCTTCTATTAAGGTGACAGCCCACACTGGAGTAGCAAAGGTGCTGTACATCAAGACTGAACACAGATAGAACAGACCAAAATTACCGGAAGATTAAATGTAGTCAAATCTGTCTGTTGAGTCTTGGCCTAATGCCAATAACAGATCAAGTCAGGATCTCAATGCCTTTAAAAAATGATTCTTATGAAATGGCAGAGCTGAGAATCAGGCACACATACAACTACTGTCATGCTACCGTTACCCTGGAAGAAAAATAAAACAAAAATCTGCCCAAAACAATGTTGAAATGGAAAGATGGGTAGGATGAAAGAAAGAGGAAAAGTTTGAAGAGAAGAAAAGCAGAATCCAGATGTTCAACCCCTCACCTTTAATTACACCTACTTGTCTGCTATTTTCCATGTCTGATGGTATGGAACACTGCAGTGCTGAAGAAAATTTAATATTTTATTCTTTGTGTTAAGGAGTAGAACACTGCATTGCAAAGCATGTCATACTGATAGCTCCTCTCTCAGCTTACAAAAAAAGGAGCCTTCAGTATAGCTGAGGTCTTCTCACATTATTGTCAATAAACAAACCTCCATTTATGCGTGTGTAGAAGAAGCGAAAGGTAAGGGAAGTAAGTTTAGAAATAAGCCAGGTGATAAAGGTAAGTCTGGATGTGTTGACCCATGCATGGCAGGAGAAACTGTTGACCTTTCCACTTACCAACAGGGAAGTCAACAATAAATGGCAAAAAGGAATTAGTAATCTATGAAGCTCTGCACTGAGTGGATGATTTTTGTCATGGTTACATACTGCTATTCCAGCCATTTTCAGGTATCTCACAAAAAGCCATTTAGTCAGCTTTTCAGGTTACATTTTCTTTGTTTTTCTTTCCTTCAGATGTAGCTATCTTGAAAAAAATCAAGATAGCATGAAAAGTAGACTTATTGATATATTATTTCTTTAAAATTAGAAAGATTGCTTCACTGAAGAAATCCAGTTTTATTCCTCCAGAGCAAGATTTTGAGAGTATGGCTAGATTTCAGAAAAGCATCTTTTATCTCTTCAAATTAAAATAGGATTGATTTGTAAGACTGTGGAAACTTCCTTTTGTATGTACTCTCAAGGACTCACTAAAAACTCGATATAATAATCCTCCTGCATCTTCTGAAATGCCAGAAGAGCAGAGCACAAACTCAGTCATGCTTTTCTTCTGTAGACCACACCACTAGCACTTTTTAGAAGACAAACAATGCAGAAAATCTGTAACTTCACATTTTGCATAGAGGACTCTTTCTCTACATGCAGATGGCAAAATGCAAATGAAAGAGATTATTGCAGGAAAAGAGTATACGGTTCCCTGTGTGCTGCGCATGAACTAAGAATGACGAATAAAAGTAGACTCAATTCTCTATTTGGCTGTGCCACAAGCACGATGGAGAAGAAAGAATATAAAAATGTGTTTTGAGAAAGATGGTAAATGAATAGTAGACTGGTAAGCTTATTCTAATTTTCTACTCTATTTTTCTATACTACCTAACTTTCAAATGCTCAGCTTTGTTACTTCATAATTCTGATAAAGTATGGAACTACCTAAACTTTATATTTGAAGCTAAAGTCCTAGACAGATAAACAGACATTGATTGATTCCAATCCTCAGCAGTTTTCTTGGCAACAATGTTGAGTGACATTTATTTATTTATTATCAGTCATTGCCTGATAGGCTAGTCTGCTTATCAGTCATCCCATGCTCATTTCCCTTAATTACAGAGATCAAATACACCACCACAAATTCTCTCCTTGACCATCCACAGCCACCACTCAGCAGAAATGCCTCAGCTTAGCATTAAAAAGAGTGGATTGGCTGATGAGAGAGAGGCTCAAATCCTTTAATGGTCTCCTTACAGGTTTACCAACCAAGCGCATCAGGAATGAGTGAAGAGATCAAAGACACTGACTGTGGTTGATCAGGACAGGTGTTTGTGGTGATGTTTTCAACAGATGGAGGTTCCTGTGAGAGAAGAAAAGAGACCGAGGTTATACCAGCCAAACGCGATGACTCCTCAACCAGAACCACTGCAATCAGTTACATTCCTGTTGTAAACTGAAGCATACGTACACACACACACACACACACACACACACACACACGGAGTTTTATTCATTTGCATGTCAAAAAGAAGAAATTTTACCCCTTCTGAGAAGAAGAACAGATGGAAAAGAATGAGAACAGCAGCACTTTCATAATACAATTCTGTTGTTCTGAAGTGATTTATTTCTGAAGAGGGAAAAAATGCAAAGAACTTGGAGCACACACAAAAGTACCTTCTCATCAAAGGTTGTCTATCATTTCATGAATCACATGTGATAGATGAGATTTATGAATTAGAATCTGCATCAAAAGATTTACAACATTCTAAATTAGTTATGACATCTTCTCATCTACGAGTGTAAAATTTCAACAAAATATCTATATCAACATCACAGAACTATGGCCAACCCAGTTCTTTCGTTGCAGCACACCCAGGCCTTGTCACAATGTTTGATGAATTCTTGAAGGAATGGGCTTCAGATCAATTAAAATAAACACCACAAGCTGATTTATCAAATCTTTTCTGAATGCTCTCAGAAAATGTCAAAAATCTGATCCATTGACAGAGGAAAGTCAGAGAATCGTGGCAGCCTATGGGATCACAAGACCTTTTCAAAACCATCATAAATCACTACAGAAAACAAATGGGCACCATGTGATAAGATTTCTTCTGACAGCTTTGCCTCAACAAGACATATATGAGATAAATGGATACCTTCTTCTGTGACCAATTGTCAGTTTACAAAGTTCCAACTTGTCAAATGGTAAAATACACCACATCCAAAATAATATACCTTTTTGGATATACAATAGCATGATTTAAAGAAAGCTCTCACTCTATTTCTTTACTGCAATTTTTAAAGTAGGCAGAAATGCTTGAGAAAGGACAGAAAGGTAGACAGGAAAGCTGACAGACAGATATGTCACATACTACCTAGCACAGTAGTTCTAATACTATAGTCTAAATTAAACTCCTCTTTAACCTCTTATAAAAAGGATTTTAATGATTTTAAACTAACTTTAATCACAAGATCCTTGATATTTCTGATCATTGCTTGGATTGCCCTTTTTCTTGTAGATTGTAAAGATACTCAGAACAATGCAAAAATCCCTAAACTTTTCTACAGTATTAGTTAGGCTTGTGTGAATATCATTGCTAATGAGGTTATGCAAATTGAGAAAAGTATTCAGGTGTCCAAAATATAAATGAGTTGAATTTGAATTTATGCATCTATTCATGTTGCTGGTAGAAACTCTATTACCAATAAGTATGATAATAATTTGTGCCTGATTTTAATTTATTATTTAATAAAAGAACGAACTGTATCAATTACAAGAGTTTATGGACATAGAAACCTTTATAAGACCATCTCACCATTTTTGAGGAAAAAAAAAATTATTAGAAAAAAACACATGTAACTCCCTAGAGTATGATTTTCTATATATTGCACAAAGGCTGCTCCAAAAGTAGTGCCTACTATTATATTATACTGGCCTATGATGTTAGAAGAAGATGCTGATGGTATGGCACTAGAGGTTGATCCTTCCCACCAATACTCTGTTTCACTTTGCAGCTGTGCGACAGATGACAGCAGAGGGCCAGTCAGATAAAATGGTGTCTGACATGTAAGCATGTATGAAGCAAAGGTGTGTCACTGAATCACAGAATGGCTTGGGTTGGAAGGGACCCCAAGGATCATCAGGTTCCAATCCCCCTGCCACAGGATACTACTGGCCTTCTGAGCTGCAAGAGCACGCTGCTGTTTCATGTTCAGTTTTTCATCCACCAGGACCCACCGGTCCCTCTCCGCAGGGCTACTCTCAAGGAGTTCCTCTCCCAGTCTGTATACTTGTCTGGGATTACTCTGACCAAAGTGCAAAACCTTGCACTTTTATATGTTGAACCTCATTAAGCTCACATGGGCCCACCTTTCAAGTTTGTTGAGGTCCCTCTGGAACCTCACTGAAGGTCACTGAATTTCTCCATGTGAAAAAAATGGCACCCACTGACATTCACTGATACTTGCTGAACGTTTATGGAGACCAAAGAGTGGATGTGAACACAGTGAGGCACTGGATGGTGTGTTCCAGCACAGTCTACAGTGATGAATGGAATATTGATAAAAATTTTCGACCTCTATACCATACCACCAAAATCTACTTCTGACCAAATAATAAAATACGAGACATCACTTTCAGAGCAGCCCTCATGTAATGTTTCCAATGTCTTGTGCCCACTGTAAGGAGAATCAAATTCTCTTTAAAGAATTGATTGAAAGTATAGTATTGGTAAGGACCAGTAGCTACGGGGCTTTGCAGTCTTCAAGGTGCCATGAAAGAAGAACAATCTGAGGGGAACGTCTATGGTCTCTAGCAGACTACTAGAATGAAGAGCAGAAAAAACAGTTTGGAAAGTCTTTTTATCCAAAGCTAATGCCTGTCCAATGGAGTGATAATCAGACAAAGTCAACAGCCTAGCCTAGATCCATTCAAATCTGATTTCAGATTTTAGTATGAGAAAAGAATAATGCTGGCTTGCTGATGAATGGCTTCCCTCACAAGGGCTGTGTACCGAAATTCAGTGTCATACTTTAACTACTGCATTTATTAGAGGCCTTTGAAATAGCCAGGGAGGCTATTAGTCTATATCTGCTTTCCAGCAGAGACAAATGGAGTTGTACTGAATTGATTCTACTTATTCCTCTCAATCCCATGTGAATCAAACATTCTAGTATCTATAAGAATTATCTATAGGAGCAGTATTGCGAAAGACAATCTATGAATGGGATCAACAATAGAAGTTGGAAAAGAACAGCAATTTCAGGAACTAGATGTTGGCTCAGTGCATGGTCTCACTCTGGTGAAATATGTGTCACCTCCATTATTAAGTTGCATTCATCTCCTTAACTTCTCACGGGACAGCATTGCTCAGAAAGCAAATCAGGGAAATTATTTTCTTCAGCCTTTCTTCTCTAATACTGAGGGTCTGCAGGGATTTGAATATCTCACTAACTATACAGTGCTGCATGCCTGTGTTTTGCAACTTTTAAGTGATGACTAAAACTAGCTTTCTTAGCAGTCTTTAAGCTATGAAAGCATACATAAGAATATATACATATATTATATACATATACATTATATACATAAGAAATAGTCTAATGTTTCTTGCAAAAATTTCAGTAATAAAAAAATGTAACAAGATACAAATACAATTCTATTCAACATTGATTAAAGTAAAATATATTTTTATCTATGAAAAACTTTAATTTGGAATTTCCTACAGTTTATACTTTTAATAAAGATAGAATATACATTTGTGTTTATCAACATAACTTTTTGTCTTTTTCCTCCATCTGTAGAAAAGTAGCTGGATAACTCCATGGCCTTCAGTTGTTCTTCTACTTTGCTAACTGCAGAACTACAACTAAAAATAAACACAGAGCTATAAGCCAGCGAGTGGAATACATTAATAAAACTTGAGTACTTGGCCTTATGTCAGGCTCCTTAATTTCATCATGTTCACTGTAATGATGGCTTTGAATTCATGTATAGGGTAAAATTTCACGACAGAACTTTCAATTCTGAGATCAGAAATCCTGAAAGCCTTATGCAAACTTTGGAGGTATACAGACTAGTATCTGAGCTTAGAAAAAGCTCTGGTAAATCCCAGTGAAATTTTTTGACAGATTCGTCTTCTAACCTTTGGGAAAATGAAGGCGCTACAGGCAAGATATTTGATTAATGCCACAAAAAATAGTGTTGCTGGCACAGCTGGTATGTTGGAAGAAAAATTCATCACTAACTCTAAAACTGCCATGTAATTTTCTCTCAGCAGATCTTTTCCTTGCTTGACAGAAGATTTGCACAGGACAAACTAGCTTGACAGAGTACAAGTCAGCCAGCTGTTGAGGTATCTCTAAACATGACAGATCACTATGTTTTAACTCAGATTAATTCACTTATTACAGGTAAACCTAAATCACTGGTCATTGTCAAATCAGTTGTCACAACTAGCAAATCATGTTTGTCAGATTTCTGAACAAAAATACTTCCAGTCTTAAACAGTTGTTAAAACCTCAGCCTGTCTGTTGACAGAGGAATTCCAGCAATAAGCACAGGATAATGTAAAGCCTACTTTCACAAAGTCAAGCAAAACTTTGCAAAATAACTAAATGCTGCTCCAGTAGTATTTACCATTTGTCTGGTATTTAATAGCATCATAGAATTGCTTGAGCTGGAAGAGACCTTTAAAGATCATTTTGTCCAACTTCCCTGCAATGAACAGGGGACATCTACAGCTAGGTCAGGTTGCTCAGAGCCCCATCCAGCCTGACCTTGAATGTGCTCAATCCTTCCATTCCTTAGCTTGTATTAAAACAGGCTTACTACATCCAAGTGCCAGACCTTGTATTTGCATTTGTTGAACCTCATGAGGTTCTCCTGGGTCCTAGACTGCTTGTCTAGGTCTCTCTGAATGGCATCCTGTTCCTTGGGTTAGTGCCGCAACACAGCTCGGTGCCATCCACAAACTTGCTGAGGGTTCACTTCATCCCACTGTCCATGTCATTGCTGAAGGTATTAAAAAGCCCCAGTCCCAGTAATAGCCCTCTTGATACTGCTTGTCATTGATCTCCATCTGGACTTTGAGCCATTGACCATCACTCTCTGGGTACAATTTTGCAACTTCAATATCTTTTCAATTTGCTATAGGCCTTACTGAAGTCCAGACAGATGATATCAGTGGCTCTTCCCTTATCAATTGAAGCAGTTACACCATCATAGCAGGCCATTAGTTTGGTCAGGCAGGATTTGCCCTTGGTGAAGCCACACTGATTGTCTTGCATCACCCCTCCCTGTCTTCTATGTGCCTTAGTATAGCTTTCAGAAGGATCTGTTCCATGATCTTCTTCGACATAGAAGTGAGTCTGGCAGGTCAGCAGTTCCTTGGAATGCTCTTTCTATCTTTCTTAAAAATGGTTGTGACATTGCCTTTTTTCCAGTTACCAGCAACTTCACCTGACCTCTGTGACTTTTCAGATATCATTGAGAGTGGCTTGTTGATGACATCAAAAAATTCCCTCAGGACTCTGGGATGCATCTCATCAAGATCCATAGACTTACTGAAGTTCAGTTTCCTCAGGTAGTCACAAACCTGATCTTCACTTATAGCAGGAGGGGCATTGCTTCCCAGGTAACCACTTTCTGATCCAACCCCTTGAGGGGTGTAACCAGAAGGACTTGGAAATATTTGACTGTAGATTCTAGTATCAGACAAAAATGGAATATTTCTTCCAAGTTGCTTTTCTCTCCTGCCCCAACTTTTTTGTCTCTTTTCTTTTTCATTTAAAACATCAATTGATACTCTAAACTGTAAATCAATTTCTATCACTAAAGATTCAACAGTATTATAAATAAAATCCAGCAGGACAAAATTTTCTGTGTCCAGCGTCAGCTGGCTGGAATAGTTTGATCAGAACCAAAAAAATTGCTGCATAAATGTAATAGCAGAATTGAAATCCATATCTAGAGCTGTATTTCAATTAATTCCCTCCAAGCAATTTGTAAAATCAGTAATTCAGATGCATCCAACAAACTTTAAGGATTACAGTGCCTGAAGCATAATAACATTAGTGTTACAAACTGCCCTACACCTGTGTAAGCAGATCCAAATCACCTAGATCCTGGGGAGTTTTGGAAACAATTTGAACCACTGAAGTTCAGAATTAATTGCAAATTTACTTATTCCCAAATAAATACTGGCAGCACAAGCCATTTTACAAACGGCATTTTCTTTGAAGAGTTTTTAGAAATTCTGCTAATGTTTTCATGGAAACAGTAGGATCAATCTCAAAAAACTTTCTTGTCTGAACTCTGAGAAAGAATGAAGGGTGTTCTTGTGAACCATGGAAGGTTTTTACAAAGATATACTTTTTCATTATGCTAATTATATGAAGTAAATGGTGTCTTGAGATGTGTTACATGAAGTTTTCAAGACCAGATTGGATAAAACCTCAAACAACCTAATGTGATCTCATAGCTGTTCCTACTTTTAGCAGTTGGTTTAATTAGAGACCACTCTGATGTTCCTCCTAACCTGAACTAGCCTGTGATCCTAGCAATACACCTTTCTTTGTTACATTCTTTGTTTAGACATAAAGTGTGATGGTGTCTTTACTGCCTACTCTGTAAACATGTGGCACATGGCGAAAATCCATTCCTCAGGAGAGCTTAGCTGCCAAATCTCACTATTGTCATTGTACAACATAAGCAACACATCTCTCCTACTGATCCTCCAAAACTCCAGTAACCAAATGTCAAATGCCCCTTCACTTTGCCAGGGCAATTTATATAGGATTGATCCTCTCTGACCCAGTATCTCCTCTCTGTCAGACCAGCCACTAAACAATTAGTTATCTTTAATTTATTACTCCCTTCTGGAATGGAATGCAGGTATGCAACCCATGCTTCAACGATAAACACATTTCATCAGCAGTATCAGGGAGATTCTGTACACCCTGTTTGGGAGTTTTGATAAGACAAAAGATTATTTATTTTAAAATCACAGACAGGTTACAGATTCAAGAGGTTTTATGGGAACTGATGGGATTTCCAAAAGGATTTTAGTTAGAAAAACAAGGTTTCTGTGAGTTTTAGGTAGGGCTATCTCATTTCTATCCAGAGATGTGTAGCTTCAGTCCTGTAAAATATGTAAGTCTCTCCTCACAGAATGGAATTTTCTTTCCTTGTGATACCTTAGATCAAATTATACATTTGACAGAATATGAAGGTGCTCCAGCATAAAGGTGCTCCTTCTTACCATCTGTCTGATCTTAGCTGAAATGCTATGTGAAGGAAATCTTCAATGGAAAAGGAGCGTCCTCTGTGGTTGCCATTCATTGAAACAGTTGTTTGCTGTTGGTTGTTATTAGCCATATGTGTAAACTCATCTAGATTGGTACAGCTGCATATTAGTTTCTTTTTTCTTCTTTTTTTTTTTTTCTTTTCCCCCCAGATTTTTAGACATACAGCATGCTTGTTATTACAAATTTATTTCCTTAAAATTCTTTAACTTTTAAAATGCTAGAGAACTGTGATCAGAGCTGAGGCTTAGAAACATCTAAATAAGCTTTCTATAGATCTCTGTATACTTAGGATAATATAATCACATCTAATCAATTGTATGAGATGATGGATACAAGTCTTTTCAAATTCCACCTATGCCAACTGAAAGCTTGCAGTTTCTAGCTGCTTATCTCTCTCCCTAGCCCATTCTAGACAGAATTATTATTCTCCTATTTTGCTAGCAAACATTAACTTTCCCTAAAAGGCATTTCAGTTAACCTCAGGAGTGATAGCAAAAAACTGAATTCCCCTGCTTAAATAACCAAGCACATCTTAAATGAAATACAATTGGGATTGCTCATCAGTGGTTTGGCTGTTTGTTATGAGATTAGCCTTTCTAAATACAGTGCCTTGGACAGTACTTCACAAGAAAAAAACATTTTCATGCCTGGAAAATATTTTGGGATTCAAACTGTTACTGGAAACTGTGCCCTGTCTTTCTTCTAATTCCCAGTCTTAATGTTACCTGACTACCTCACTCCTTTGATGCTTAGCAAAGGGAAAGAACACTAAAAACCTTAAAAAGAAAAAGGCAAAAGGAGACAGATAGCACTTTTCTCTTATTTCTCAATCTCTGTTCTTCTCTGTTTTGGATGAAGAAAGAAGAGGTGAGTGGGACTGTAGAACTCTGAAATTCAGAATGAATAAAGCAAACTGGTACTAACTTGCAATGTCATTGACACAAATGACATATGCAATAGAAATATTTTAGATGATATTTGTAGGTAGAAGCGTGAAGATTTTCCACCAATTTAAGACTTGCTTTAATCTCACTGACATACTTTACTGCATTTTCATTTTGAAGCACACAAGACAACAAGCAAGTGTGCATTTTTTCCCCCTTTTTTAAAAGTTAAGGTATCTTTTTAAAACAGATGAACCAAAACCCTCCAAGGAAGAAATCAATTAATTAAAAATTACATAAGAACATCTGCTTGCAAGCTGATCAAACTAGAAAGGTGAAAACAACGTCTGTTCTAGTGGAGAGAAGAAAGGCGACAGTTTTGAGAATGCGGAAAAGGCAAAATGTGGGGAAATGATAAAGAAGCTGCCAGACTTCATGTCTTGAGTCAAATTAAAATGTGAACATAAACACAAAGTTCAGCCCAGTGAAGCAGGAGGACATTTCTATTCCTTAGATACAAAAAGATCTTTCTTCATCTGTAGCAGATGACATGTGGCTCCTGTACAGTTGAACCACTATCCAGTTCATTCCCTATGTCTTGAGAAATTTATCAAGATCCAGGAGCACTGTCTTGGGTGATTCAAATGAGCTTTATAAGCCCTGTACAGAATTGTTATTCAGTATAGCCAATGCACCAAAATCAAGCAGTTAGTATTTAGCCAAATGGCATGTCCTGTATAGAAGGATTGTGCAGCATGATACAGCGAATGTCACAAGAATAAACAAAAGAATGAGCCCTGCTTCATACTGTATTGATGAAATTATATGCACTTAATGATTCAAAATTAACTTTCAAGGAGACAAAATTTAATGTATTTTTAATTAATGTAATAATATAATACTTTTTAAAGCATTTAACATAGTCATTATTTTCTCACATATCCCAAATGTATTAATTTAAGTATGCTTTGAATTTTTAAAGGAAAAGTGTTTAGGGTGGTTGTTTT
This sequence comes from Meleagris gallopavo, assembly GCF_905368555.1. Classification (NCBI taxonomy): domain Eukaryota; kingdom Metazoa; phylum Chordata; class Aves; order Galliformes; family Phasianidae; genus Meleagris; species Meleagris gallopavo. The sequence goes on along the minus strand of NC_139408.1, from coordinate 35,129,531 downwards.
TTTGTGTTTTTTTTTCTTTTTTGTGTGTGTGTGCGTGTGTGTATATGTGTTTGTTTCAAAGTTCAGTTGATCATACCACTTTGCTGGAACAAGAATTGCTTACATAATTGTAACAGTATATTTTCTTATACGAAGATATTGTTATATGCACATGTGTGAAGTCTAGCAAAACTTCATCTCATTGACTCATTTTGAGCCATGAATAGTGTTTTAAAAACAATAACTAAAATAGTTTTTAAAATGAGAACTATAATAATGCTGAGCAATTTAACTGTTTCTTAAGTAAATGGCACTGGAGGCATTGTTAACCTAGGCTGCTCATTTTGTCTCTTGCAAAGTGACATATGTCTCCTGTACACACAGGCATCAGGTGAGCCTAATTGAAAATAACACAGATTGAGCAGCTGACAGCTTACAGTGGCTGAGAGGGAACATTTTTCCCTATTTAAACTAGTCTCTCTTTCATCCATCTCTCCTTTGGGAAAGGCAGTACTCAAACTTTAATCTTGCTCCTTACTTGTTCTGACAAAGAATTGTCTTTTTTTTTTTTTTATTTAGTAGTGCCACACTTATTGCTACCCTAGGAAACAGGGTGTGCCTAAATGTTGAAATGGCAAAATAAAAGATGTGCACTTGATTTCAGTTGCAAGTGCTGCTATTAGCTGAGAAAGAAACTCTCGCTTGTCAAACAAAATGTAGGACAATACTCTCTAAGTGGAAAGTGGGCACATCCCTCCACTACCCACAGAGTTGACACCTATGGCTTCTGTCGGAAAAAGATAAATCAGAACAAAGCTTATGAGTGACTTTATAGATTCCATTTAACTTTCTCCAAGTCCTCATATGTCAGCAGAAATCCTCAGGCTTGTCATTATCACCTGAGGGATGGGGGAACTAGCAGACCGTTTTGGACAAGTACCTGTGTATACAGGAAGGTTTGTTTATACTGAGCAATAGTATGGACAATCAGTACACTAGCTATTTTGCAGGAAGTCCTACGGACACCAAAAGAGTGGCACTTGTACTGACTAACTTAAATATCAGATTTTAAGTATTAAATTCAGGCATCTCAACTCCCTAGCCACCATCAGTGGATAGAAAAAAAAGATGCAGGTTTCTGGTTTTAATCCTGTAACATACATTCCTCTCTTTTTTACTATACTGGGATCATCACACCATTCTTTTTCATACACTTGAAGTTACATGCAGAAATGAGAACATGCTAACCCTAAGAAAGCATTTACAAGAATATCCACTCAAAGAGTTTGTTATTAATTGAACAGTTCCTCCAAATGTGCCTGCATGTCCAAGAAGTACCATAGTCTGGGGATATTACACCTTGGCAACAGAATATCACAGCTATCATTATTAAGGAAACATCAAAGTATTTTTGATTTCCTTAGTAAAACATCTGTTCTGCTCCATTTCATGCCATCCCATTCCATCCCTTCCCATCCCACCCCATGACAAAAAGCAGCAACAGAAGTTACCAGAAAATCACCATAGCTCTAGAATACGGTATTTATGGCCATGTGAAAATGTAACTACAAGAAAAATATGCAATATGCCAATGACACTACTCTGGAGTAACTCTACTGTATATCAATGCATATTTTGCTCAGCTCTTTTTTGTGGCTGACTTACACATTTTTCTATGAGAGGAAGAACTTTTTACATAACATCAATAAGAGGACAGGTGGAGGCAAATGACTGTCACAAACCACTCTAGCAAGGTGACCTTAGAAAATACATGACACTCAGGAAGGAATAAAGGTGCAGTGTTTAATGATATTCATCCCATTTAAAGTTATTTCCTGATTGATAGACATACGACTTGCTAAGAAAAACAGTCACCTATGTATGCATGTTCATTAGGCTTCCAAAATTACTCTCTTAAAATTACTATCTTAAAAAAAGATTTAAGAAAAACAAACAAAAAACAAGCAAACAAAAGAACTATAGGACATTTATTTTTTAATTGAAAATATCAACCCATAGAACAAGCTAGATGAAAATATAGTGAATATCACACTAGTTTCAGACCAGAACTAGGATTGCCTGAACACATGAACTCTTAATATCTTCACAGAGCAGAAATTCACTTATACATTTTCCTATGGCTTTTCAAGTGTGCCAGATGTCAGATTTTCCTATTGATATAGAAAAATGCATGATAATTGAATATATTTTTTCAGTGTCCTGTACTTGCACATTCTTATATAATCACAAGATATACTAACTATGACTAACTATGAAGAAAAGAATAACATAATTGAAGAAAACAGTAATAAAAATCAGGAAAAGAAAGAAAAACTGGGTAATCTGGAAGGTAAAAAAAAAAAAAAAATTATACTAATTTTTTAAATGTTTTCCATTACTGTATATGAAAGGATTTAAAGTATCTTGATACTCCTGAATGTTGGTAAGAATCCTATGCGATGAATATACTACTATAGGAACTGGAAAAGACTTGAAATGTAATAGATACAAACCCTATTCTATGTAGAATCTCAGGGCAATAAATAACTTTTCTTTGGGGGGGGTTGAAACTAGATGATCATCATGTTTTTTTTTCAACCCAGGCCATTCTATGATTCCATGATTCCATGATCTTTTTTAGGGTATGTGAGGCCAGTTCTTTGCTTAGACGGTATCTGCATATTTGGTAAATGGGAGGGTTGTGTTATGTGCAGACATCTTAAGCCTACTTTTATAATGAATTACATTTAATTTACTTTCTTTGCCAAAATTCTGTGAAATCTAGACATGGACAAAATGATGCATATGGAAGCTTTTGTATTTGAGCATTATCAATAAAGATGAAGTTCTTAAATGATGAGGTATGATGCTTTCTGAAAAAGCTTGTTCAAAACCTTAAGACGTTTTAAGTTGTAGGTTATCATCCAACTGACTGATTATCTGTCATCCATAATTGAACAATGCCACTTTGCATCCCTGAGTGCTAGATTCAGTTTCTTCTTAGAACTTTTCTAGTTCAAATTTGTTACAACGAAGAGAATCTTGACAGCTAAGTTTGATACTCTTTCCCCCAGAATTTCTAATTTTTCATTTTCTGTAACTTAAACTGTAAACTCTTAGATTGTTCTGTATTTATCCAATGTCTGCTATAATTGACATCCTCCTTGGTTAATAATTAGGCAGTAATACAGCAAACATGATTACGACTATTACGTTGGTTTTGACTAATATAAACTTGCAGCTTTCCATGTCATTATTCTGAAATATTTATGTAAGCACTTTGAGATTATTTCTGAACTTTCTATTGCATTTTTATATGGCTGCATTATTGTAACATTCATCCCTGTAAGAGAAAAATGTTTATGCTAATTGCTAAATTTATGTAAATGCTAAACAAAACACAAAAAAATCTCAAAGAAAATACTGATAATCCAGTAGTGAGGAAAAACTATATTCATAGAACAATACTGTAAATATTCCTGTTTTAGCCAGCTTTAGCAGATAAATAAATCAAGGCACCACCTTGAAAACAGCTTCCTTTTCTCTCCTCACCCATCTCATCCCAGGAGCAGTTAGTAACATCCCAGCAAAAACATTCTTGAAGACTAATAATTTTACTTCTGAGAGTGAAGAAATATGTCCTTTGTACAACTACTGAATGACTGCCTGCTAGAAAAGTCTTCCTACCTTTATTCTTAACTCTCCTTCACCTCTGTGATAGCTCTTGGCAATTTACATAATAAGAAAATGTATAAATATGTAAAAATGTTTATAATATGCCCTCTGATAAAATAAAAGCATTTTGATATGGATAAAGAAGACAAGAAATAATAATTACAATACTGGATAATAGAAAATATAACGCAAAACTAACCCAAGATCATTCATTATCCATATCTGAGAACCACATGAAAAACATGCTGAAATACCATACAGAATTTTTCATTAAAAAAAAGCCAAGAATTTTATTATTGATAAAATATTAACTTTTCTCTTACCAAGTGCATTTGCAAGTAAAGGAAAAAGAAGAAATAGGATCATTTAAGCAGGAAGTGAGAAATCAAAACCCTTTATTGTTGATTTAAGTCATAACTTTTTCATACCCAATACCAGCTCTCTCTGATAGACCCTTATTTTAAGCCTTGGATCTGATATGATCAAACCAGCCATTTCAATACTTTATTCAGCATACAAGGGACTGATTTATCTACAGTGACTTTACCCAGGAAAGTACATGGCTCTTCCTTAGCCTCTTTGGGACACATTCTTCCCAACTGAGATAACCCAAGTTGTAAATTATTAGGGACTATACTGACTAATTTATTGTTTGGCTTGAAATTTCCTTCCACTTCTCTATAAAATCTTCTTTTCTTATCCCTCATTAAAATGTATGTTACTGCTGTTACTCTTTCTATCTGCTTCACATTTGCTTTTGATACCTTTGTACTTCTTTATTGCTCTCTTTGCATTTAAGGGCCTTCCCAAGAGAAAGCCTTAGTCAAAACTCATTCATTTATATACATTTCTTTTTCCTCTTCATTTACTTAACATGAGCCTACTAACAATATGTAAGTAGATAGAAAAGTTTTTTTGTTTTTCAAGTTGAGCTTTAATTGATATAACTAACTGTAGAACCTGGTCAAGTCTATACTGTAAAGTAAACAAAGTCTTCACATTCAACTCAATAGAGCATTTATTACAACAAAAGGAGGGACGGAATATGTATTCTAGTGTGATGTCATTTTATTCAGCTATTATTAATGCCATCAATATTGAGACACCATTAAGCAATGTTGACTAGATTAACTAGTCTCAGCTAACTCTTGTTTCATATGGAGACTAAATTAAACTTTTCAATAGTAACTGTTTCTTAATGGCTAACAAAAGGTATTCCTGTATTGCCCCCGTGTCTTTATAAATTCCATAAATAACTAATTAACCTCTATAACAGAAGTCAGCATTAAAAACAGAAGGCAGTCTATGTACAAATGATGAGCTACTAAGAAAAGATCTCCTGAGCAACATGAATCTTACGCTCTTCTTTTTTGCAGTACTCTCTTCAGAAATTAAATGTGTATTGACTTCACATTAATATACATTTAGTAATCTGTCATTTTTGTTTGTTTTAATACAGCACTCAGTTTTACAGTAGAAAGGAATTATGCAGTTTAGAATTATGAATATTAAAAAAGGATATAATTAAATCTGTAGCCTGAAACCTCTGTCTAAAGCTATAATGACAAATTTAGTCCATATTTATTATGGTGCACAAGGGACTTTAACTAGATCATTAGTTTATATGCCTTACTCAGTAGTGAAGTTCTAAAACTTCACATTTTGCATATTATTACATTATTCATTTTTCCAACAAGGCATAAAATATGGCTTCCCAAGAGTACAATACCTAATTCTTCAAAATATACAAAGATAGCAATAAAATGATTAAATTACAACTCTTACATCTGTTCTTCTTGTCTGATTATAAATTAAAATGTTCAAAAACAGAAGAAAACAACACAGGTAACAAATATAGTTTAACTTGCATATCTTCTCAGGATTAAAAAAATTACTGAACTGTACCCCCCAGTTCCAAGTGCTATTGGCTTACCGCCTTTTCCATAGGTTATTGTTTCTTTCTTGAGAGTTGTAAAATGGAATATAACTTGACCATACATTTAAAAATCTCTGACTCTGACTGTTAACATGGATTAGGTGCTGTGAATTCACCAACACAGTTACTGAAAGCACTTATCAAAGAACTCAATGAGATTTCTGTTTTTATGAACACATTGGTTTAAAAAAACCCATAAAGTGTAATGCCTGTCAGGAGGAAAATATAAAATGCTATTCTAAACTACTACTCATCACTACAAAATGATGCTTGGTGTTTTCTTTATCAATTACACATTAACAAATCTTTAATCCAATGATGGAAATGCACCAGTGCAGGTGACACTGACAAATTATCCTTGGCACAGTCTCTGAACTCATAACAAATTTCAAAGAAGACTACCTTGAATATAAAGTGCATGAACTATGAAATCAGAATGGCTACTGAGAAACTTAATTTTAGGGAGTATTATTAGAAAAATTATTATTTACTGAAAAATACATATTTGAGAAAAATAGATGTATTTTAAAATATATTATTTCACTCACTTGGAACCATGTTTATTTCCTAAAACTCTGAAATCCATAAAAACAAATACCTAAAGAAATTGTTTAATCTGCTGTAGTTATAATGCCACTGAACCAGCATTATTCAGCAAAGCATTATTTAATGCCACTGTAGGTGTCTGTAGATAAATCAGGGGGACAGAAGTTACGACTGAGTGCTCCTTGAATGCTTCAGAACCAACTGAGTTTTCATCAAATTGAGATACCACGCTATGTTTCCAGTTTTCATGTCCTGAACAGCTGTATTTACTCTAGATGAAGATTGCTCTGTATGTTCCCTTGACATATGCCTTCCAGACACATTTTATGACAATACCAAAAATGTTTTTTTTTTTTTTAAATCATGGCTCGTTCAATTGCAAATCAAAACATATGAAATAAAGAACTGCATGAGCTTGAATGATCAAAACTCTCAGTTACTGAGCTGAATCCATGCAAGCCAACTAACTAAATGTCCCTTGAAGATTTAACTTGCTGTTTAGAAAAAGTAATATTCCAGCTGATAATGTGTACAAAATAAATCTGTAAATGTTACCGTTAAATTGAGAGGGGGAACAAAAAATTGGATGAGGAAAGAACTTTAAAGAATTTGAATGCTGTCACATGGAAGAGTTGTTTTTTTTTTTTTTTTCTTTTTTTAATTAAATACTCCTGTTTACAAGATTGTCTTTGATTTATGTAATAATATGTTGGGAATCTACCTCATTCACCCAATCTGCAGGGGAAAATAGAGAAAGGGGAAAAAAACAAAAGAAACTGGCTTCATTACACAATGTCCCTCGATAAATAAAAACTCGATCTGGCCTCTGTCCACTGCTGTTCTAAATGAGCCCAGTCAGTCTGGTCCATGTTTTTTCATTTCATTTTCTCAAGCCAAATGACTACCATCTGCTGTCACAAAGCTGTCACACAATCAGTAATGGAGGATTTCTAAGGAATATAATGGCTGAAGAATGAATATATGACATTCCAGCTCCTATCTAGCAGAGAGAGAACAGCAACCCATTTGAAAAGAAACAGCAGTAGTGTTCTCCCACTTCTCAGCAAGTGCATTGTAATACAAATCTTTATTTGGACTCAAGACGTTGACAGGTCAATTGAACAGAGTAAGTCTAGTTTATGATGCAGTTGTCAGAAGTGGTTAAAGCAGGAGTCTGTTTACCGGCGCCCTGAGATATTCCAACAATTTTTCTTGCAAACCAGCACCTTGAGGTTAATTACTTTACCAATTTGAGTAAATGGCAAGCCATATTCCCATCTGTCTCCATTAGTTCCCCACTATTTCTCAATTTATGATGACTAGGGTCAAGGCTGTGGTACAAAAGAAGAGCTAATAAAGCATGAATGGAGTAATTTTCTGTTTATACAAATGTGGTAGCCACAGCATAAATATGGAAGAGACATTTTAGAAATGCATAAATGTGTACTCTTTTTCTTGAAACCTCTTGGTACTGGCAATATTTAGAGAAGGAAAAAACAAACACTAGCAATAAAGTGCTTTTTTCCATACTTATGTATCTTAGCAAAACCTGCTACGTCATGTGCAGCACTGTACTGCTATTCACACCCTGGTACAGGAATCATAAAGTTCTGAGAAGCCTACAACAGTGGATCTCTACTAAGCTTCCTTGTACACCAAAGGCAAGCTGCCTGGGAAAGAAAGAAGAAAAATCTCTTTATTTTGGTACCAAAAATGCAGCATTATTGAAGCTTTTCTGCCTCAAGTAAACATTTTCTGCTATCTGTATAGGATTTAGTGTTGGAATCTCTTAAAAGCTATTTAGCAGTGTGACTGATTTAAGAGCGTCTCTAGGGACAATACCTATTTTACTTCTGTTTGTTCAATAAAACACTGTGAAGGTTTACTCCCACATTAAAAAGCACAGAATTTCTCTTCCTTTTTAAGTTTTAGCCACATTGTTATTTTCTACTCAGAATACTTAACATCTTTAACAAATTACATAGACAAATAATTCAAGAAAAAATCCTCACAATTTTCCTTAAACTATAAATGGATATGCTAGGTTGATATGTTTTTCCTAATCTACTTCATCTAAGCAGTGTCATCTTAAACTAGAAAATAATATTTTGTCCATTTGCCACAAATGGCACAATTACTCATTAATTAAACTACAACAAAATAAATTTTGCAGTAAATGAGGCATAAAGCATGTATTTTACCATACGGGATTCAAAATAGAATGGAAGTAATAATGTTCTATTGCTGCGTGTGTAGTGTAATTTTAATCCAGGACACATGCATCAGAAGCTAGTGATAGAGAAGCACATTAATGTGAAGCAAATCAATAAATACACATATATATTAATTCCTATAGCAGCCTAGAGAATAACATATTTTCAAATTACTGTTTTCTGCTGTAAGATCAAATAAAAAGCCAGCCAATAAAAATGAAGACAAAAATGTTAAAGAACAAAATTAGCAATCAATTGTATTAATTTATTATAAAGTTAGAAACTAAGATTTGTTCTGACAATAGTTGATGTTAAGAATCAACATGTACAGGCAGTTGCTAGTACTATCTTAGAGAAAGAATTTGTTGTAGTCCTCAGCACTGCAGAATATTTATCAGATTGTTTTGCAAGTTAGTAAACTGGAATACAAAACATTACATAAGTCAAATATGACATCCACTACCACCTGAATGATTTGAGCACTGAACATTATGTGCACTCAAGGGCCAAGCTTACTACAATGACACTTAAGCAATGCAAGAGGACAAAAAATGTACACCTGGAGTGTACTAAAAAAATGTAGTGATACTGGTTAGAATTTCATATTGCATTCTGAAATGAGAACAATAACTGAGGCTGTATGTAGAAGAATATTTAGGATATTTCATATTGGAAGAGACTGCAGGAGATCATCTAATCTGGCTTCCCTGTATTTACTACAAATCATTTGGGAATTACGTTTTTAAATTGATTAAATATAAAGGGAGGAAAGGGGAATCTTCCTCTTCTCATCCAAAAAAATCTTGCCATTCAGCAGGCAAAGAAAAAATGAGGAAAATCTATCCCACAATTTGTAGAAATAATAAAGAAGTTTATCAGTAAATTTCTGTTCTCAAATGACTCATATTCAGTGGAATTAATAATGTTCTTTTACTGTAAAACTAATGGCAGCAGCATTGCACCCAAAAGCTACAATTACACTTACAATTACATTACATTACAGTTAACAGAAGATATAAAAATAGAGTAAAAGAAGATGATGAAAGGAACAGTTCCTAAGAAGAGCAAAATACAAACAGAAAAAAAAAAAAAGGAGGAAATAAAAACAAAAATAATTTACTTCCACTCTTCACACAGTTCTATTGTGTCACTTTTTCTCATTACAGGCCATCTGACTATTTTTTACAAAATGTTCTTCTGATGGTAGCGTGAATACATAATAATATTGCTCTGATATTAAAGAAAAATGAATACGAATACCTAAAGATGATTGGGAAAGCAAAGAAGGGGAAAGGTGGTTCATTCTGTCTTTGCTTAGAGATCAGTCTTCCTATTTTTCTTTTGTTATAACAAAACACAAAAACAAGTAGAGAATTCAAATAGATGAACAGTCTTCATTTATTCCTTCAATAAAATACAGATGGTCTTTTATTCAACTTTCTATTGAAAGTTTTCAACAAGCTTCTTGTATAAAATAATTATGATAGCTCTTACTTTTGATTTGCTATATGTTTGTCACACTGGCTCTAAACATAGTTCTCAAAAGACTTTCTACTGTGTTCCCTGAGAACTCCCACAAACACCTGTAAGTCAAATGAATACACGGACCATGTAAAATTCACATCCTGTGAAATTTTTGCAAATAGTAATTGGTGAAATTATTACTTTTACTCAGTATCACTGAAATTAGCAGAATTACCTGGACTTTTTTTCAGTTTTTATTCTGCATTAGAAATGCTGAATAATGAGCACTGGAATGGGCTGCCCTGGAAGGTGGTTGAGTCACTGTCCCTGGCACTACTAAACTAAAATAATTCACCTACAGAATATGACTGAATGTATCTGAAAATCTTAGAAAGAAAAATATGTGAAAGTTTAAGTTATAAATATTGAGGAGGTTCTCTGGTTTAATGAACTGATTTACAAAGTTTTAACATCCTCAAGGGAAGACAAAAATGAAATTCAGCACCCTTTAGCATAAATGGGATCTCACAGAGGGAATGCTATGAACAAAAATCATTGATAATTGTATAACTCAAGCTGCACAAAGGCAATTGTTTGCTTCAGTCAGGTCTTTGCCAAAAGCTCTCTCCCAGAACCACTATGAGAATTCCACAAACTTGTTCTGAATGTTGCTATTTCAGAAAAGAAGCCAGAGTTTGAATGATACAAAACCCAAACTTCTTGTATATCCTTCACATAATGTCCCCAGAGCATATGTGAAAATTTCACTGCCATGGCTTATATTCTTCTACTATGATCCAAACATTTTACAACCTCAATACAATGTCACAAGCATTAAAAACTAGCTTGAAATGTGATTTGGAAAACATTTCAGAGTAGTCCATGTGAAAAGGAGTAGGAAAGATTTTCAGCACCTACCTGATTCACATTGGTAGGACATGTCATTATGAGCATACTATCTAATCTTCTGTCTGACTTTACCAAGGAGAACATGCCTGTTAGACCCTGAGAGCCTCAAAGTGGGTGTCCTGGTCTTGTAACGTGAGCCACTGAGTGCTGAGCATAATTGGAAGAAATCCAGGAAAGTAATTCCTTTTAAGACCTGAGGTTGAATCTCATAAGGGAATTTGGATGTAAAAAGACTGCCTCTTATTCATTTAGTCACCCAGACTCTTCAGCGTTTCAATTTTTTATCATTTTCTGTCACTGTGTTTCCGTGTATGCAGTCACAGAACTGAGGGTTTTATAAGTTTATAAAAAAAGTATTCTGTAATGTGGAAAGCCACTGGAAACTCTTTGGGTTATGTGGATTTATCACCTACCTCAAAGAATAGCCAGTATCAATATACGTGAATATTGCAAAGTAGCATCAAATAAATGGAAATTGCAAGTATCAATTTAATTAATAAAAACCATGATAAAATAAATGAAGTAAAACAGTAGCTAGCTTTTCCAAAACCTGCAAGCTATTATCACAAAGATGAATTACCTCAGCCAAGAGAGACCAGAAAGTAACAGCTCTGTAATGTATGAGTTTAAAAAAATAAAAAATAAAAAAATCTGGAAGATTTACATACAGGTAGGATTGTCTTAGGGACACACTGGAATCATATCTGATTTCAGCTGCCACAATTTGTGATAGAGCATGAAATGGAAACCACCTTAAAGCAGCATGAGAATTGAATCCAACTTCTAATTTGCAAAGTACATTTGCTTTATAGAGCTATTTTACAACAGCCTCATAATTAGAAAAACATGGCTTGTATTTCACTTCCTAAACCACACACACACACACACACACAAAAGATTTATTTTTAAAACACTAACTACATGACGTGAAAAAGCCACTAATTTCTGAGAACATACTCAACTAAGACAAATTATTTGTAAGAGTAACAAAATTTCTCTAGTGGCAGAGAAATTACATGGGACTGGCACAAAGGCTTTATTAAACAGACACATTTGGTGTTCAGAACACTGAGTTCTCCTATGCTTTGAATTTGTTTATAATTCTTGAACTAGTACTGCTTGAAGCAAAAGATGCAGCTTTGTCAAGTGATAAAGCAACAAGACCTATTAACCTGCTTCTACTGAGAAACTCCTAGTCAAAACAAAAGGACTTTTCAATTTTGTGCGTGCTGTATATTATAAAATGTACTCAGACACTCGCATGACAGAATACCTACAGAGGACTTGTTCAAGTTTGTAAATGACTGCTGTGTGCTCTGTTAAGACAGAAATGTCAGCTTTGCTGCTTGATGTGGGAGGATGGTTGGGCATGCTTTCAGTTCCTTATTGTCCTATCTATAAAAACACTGAATGCTCCTGATAAATGGAATAATTTCCTTTCAGATTGGCTTCACTTATGGTATCTCTGCTGTTCTATAATAAATCTTAGGGGTAAGCAGTTACACATATATTTCTATTTCTTGTATGAATACACGTGAGGATTGTTTAAGAGTCCAAGCAATCTGGACTTTAGCAAATATAGTGGCAGAAAAGGAAACCACTTAGAAAAAACACAAGACAGGAGTTAAAAAAGAGAAGGTGAAACAGCTTTAAGCCCCAAAACGTATAGAACTAACTTAACACAGCCAAACATTATTTCTTTGTTTCTTTCACCTTATGAGCCATGTTAGACAAGAAAAGACTTGAAATAGAAGACTGAAGAGAGTACAGGAAACTGAAACATCTATTAGTGCTCCTCAGATTCTCTGCACCAGATCCCAAATCTCCAGGTATTTAGGTTTGATAATTACCTCGATACTGAGATAACTGCAGGATTTAGGCTGTACTTTATACCAACTGAATAAGTATGCCCTAACACTTGTTAGCAATACACCTGGTTGCTGGGTATCACCACTTGATCAGTATTTCTTACAAGAAAACAAGTGGGTTTCCATTTAGAGGCAGTAATCTTGCATGCTGCACTTTTGAAATCCTATTATTAATTAATGAAATCACATTTAAATTTCTGTTCATATTAAAATAGCACATTTAGCCACCATGTACACAGACATGAACTTGTAGCAAAACAGCTCAATTCAACAGATTCACTGTTCTTAAGCATTTCAGACATAACCAGGAATTTTAGAGATGGAGCTAGCTAGGCTGCTAAGATTAGCACCTTTTGGACTGCATATATTTCCTCATGACACTAGAAACAATGTAATGTGAGAAGGATCAGTGTTTTCTTCGCTCTTTATGAAGCCAAGAATAGCTATCCAGAGCTAAGCATGCTTCTTGCTAAGCAGGTCATCAAAATTAGAATGAGTGCTATTTTGGTCTGCACTGATAGCTAAACAGCTCTCATGGTCTGAAAAATTAAAGCCACTAAGGTACTGAGCAGTACCTTAGCACTCCAGCTACTGGCCAAGATTTCCACCCATCTTACACCTATATCCCAAAAACCAGTATGGTTGGTTTTGCTATCATTCTTATCTCTATTCAGCAAACATTTTTAGGACTCGGAAATGAAGGTAAGGAGTGATATAGCATATCTTCCATGAAAGGACGTTACCCCCGCTGTAGATGGGAAGTTGTACAGTGGGAAGATTTCTCAGAGGCGATGCACTTCAGGCAAAAATTCATCTTTCTGAGTTGTGACATTTATTTCAGTGTCAGTATCTAACAAATGAAATCAGCAGATTAGTATCTCAATTGCTGCCGTGCTTATACTTCATGCTTTCATGTTGGAATGTTTGCAAATAACAAAACTTTTCAATGATTTCTGGCTAAAACTGCTGTCTGTGGAACCATAATTTTTAAAAGAAAAATCCTTTTCTAGATTACTGTTTAAGGTCTTTTCTAGTGTATCAAATTTTCAAAAGACACCAGATCGTACCTATTCTAAGTCAAGCCCTGCTATGATTCTATGATTATGATCATTCTAGTTCTTTTTTTTACTATTCCATGTAAAGAGTGAGAGACTGAATGAAGTGTCTTGTAGAAAGGCAAGCCACATATTGTGTTTCTTCTGTAAAACACAAAGCACACACTGTGTCTTAAGATGCAGCAAACCAATTCCTACAGGAAAGTAAGGTGCTCATTTGATGCTGAAATGCTAATTTTTCTTTCAGTGGCTGGTTTGCAGGTTGGGTTGTAATCCAAATTCTAAACTGTCGGGGGGGGGGGGGGGGTTGGAATGTGGATAGTAATACTGATTTGATAGCTGAGCAATGAAATCTCCTGTAGGTTAGTTCCCATGAAAGAACTAATAAGGGCACTTGTTTTCAATCACAGATGCTCTCTGCTCAGTCCTATTCTGAAGTGCTTTATTCAGAGTTTCCCCAATCAATATTTTGACTTTGAGAGGCAGAGCTATTAGAGGTTGTTTAGCTTGAGAGCTAGAATGCCAGGTCTTGAGCCAGACAGCCCTCCTCTACTATAAAAAAAAAAAAAAAAAAAAAAGACAAAAAAAAAAGACAAAAAAAAAAAAAAGATCAGATGCAAAGAAACAGCATTCATTCCCACCTTATTATTTCATCCTTTGATAAACAACTTTTCTAGATTAAAAAATGTGCAAAACCAAAGCACTAAAGAAACATATAATGTAGAATACGATTACAATATCATAAATTTTCCCTAACAAACTCATTCCTTTGAGTATTATATACAGTGATTAGGAACGTAAGTCATAATTTGCATTTTTAAATAGGATAGGAGGAAAATATCCAAAATCTCTTTTCTCTTTAAGATCTGATAATGGGTTTTCAGGTACAGCTGGAAGTATTTATTTTTAGCTCTGAGCTGTAAAATTGTTTTAACATCACTTATGAATACTTCAAATTCCATTTCAAGCAGCAGCTTGGTTCTGTTTCTTCCACCAGAAAAGGAAAAAAACTCTTCTAACAAAAACATACATACTGGGAGAGAATGTCAGGTCTGACCACCATAGAAAAATGACAATCGAAGGCTGAACTTATTTGCAATTCAAATTCTTATGAAAACTTTATTACATGTGGTTTAGTACTTGAATGTCCAATCATATCCAGTGACTGTACCTTTATGATCAGCTTTCTCTCCCTACTATGTATATTTTGGGGGAGTATTATTTGTATGGCAATTTCTGTTTCACTGGGTATTCTTCATTTTGGCTATATATCCTTACAGAAATTCTGTTTAGTTTGCTTTAGGGTTATACTCTATTTAATTTTACTTCATATGCCTTTACTTTTAGAGGATTATTACCTCTTGTTAGCCTTTTTTGCATTCCAAATGCCTCTTTTCCCAACATGTCCAGAAATATTTGCTTAGAAGGAGAAATATTTTCTTTTTCTAAAGTTTAATATTGCTCATGTCCTAGAGCCAGAAGTTTCTGAAAATCATCAGTTGGAAGTCATATGTATAAATGTCTTTGTATAGCTTCCACTAATGTAGACAACAATCTAAAGACTATCTAATGAAATGAGAAAAAAGTTTTCTGTTACTTCAGATGCATGTTTTACATGCGCGTGATTTTACATTAGTGCTTGTCACTATTTTCTTCTCACTTCATCCTTTTGATATTGATCATCTGCTTTTGATCTCACACACAGCATAATGACTTTGTTTTCGCAATGTCCTGGGTGGAGATTTAATGCAAACTATTTTTTTTTTTTTGCCCTGTGAGAGGCTGCTTACTGTCAACACAGAAGCCAAACTGAGCAGAAACTGGTTACTTATTTGACAAGAGGGAAATAAACATCAAATTGAGCACAAAGCAACCTTTTCTGATTTGTGCAATCAAAAAGATTCTGCTGCACCTCAAAAGGGAAACAAACTCTTGGATGTTTAGAAAAAAATAGAAACTTAAACAGTAATAGTTGTAATAGCTGATCTTTCCATTAATTTGGCCAATTTGATAACAGTTGTTTTTATTTTTTTATAAATGATAAAGCAGCATTTTTAGTACATATTAATTCTTTTAATAGTGGAGACTGGAGATTTCTATTAAAAGATGGGGTATGTTCTGCCTTGCAAGACAGTTAAGTAAGTCACCCATATATGTCAAACTGCAGCTTTACAATCCCACAATGTACTTTCTCACTTGATTTGAAATAGGTGTTTTTATGTTGCAGACTATAATTCTCAATTCCTGTTGGCCAACCCCATATGCATCTGACATTATTTGTTTAGTAGCACTCGGCACGCTGAACAGAGTAGGTCTGTTCTGCTGAAGACTTTATTATCCATCTGCCAAAAAGCACGGCTGTGATATAATTCATTTTATTTACCCTAAAACAACAGAAACAACAACAAATTCACTTCTCATGGGTATGCAGTGTTATGAGGGAAAAACAAATAATTTGACACTTCATCTTTCAATGTCTTCTGCCAGGACTCAGGAAAAAAAAAATGTAGATATAATCCTTTCATTAGAAACAGTGTATTCTGTATATAAACCTTGTATTTCTTTCCTGAACATAAAGCACCAAGGAGATATCCCAGCATTTTGAATATATTTGTTTCCCAGATACAATTAAACAGTTTATATAACTTCTTTATCTTTTAAAACCTTTTAAGTTACAGATTGTAGGGTGTTTTTTTTTGTTGTTGTTGTTGTTGTTTGGGTTTTTTTCCTAGTTTATATTTAGGAGGGCTTTTTATTTCTATCAGCCTAAAATGATGTATTTAGGGGTTATTTTTGTATTATTGGCAGATAAACAGCTTCCTCAGTATGTAAAATATTCAACAAAAAACATGTCCTTGGCCTTCAAAAACTGTTCCGCAGGCTACAGTGTGCATATGTGTGTATGTATGCTTGCATGGAGAAAGGAGTGGGAAATTAAGGCGAAGAAGCTGAATAACAATGCTTTTAGGAAGCAGAGGTTGGAAAGAAACATGTTTTTAAACAGTGCGTACAGTTGTACCTTCCTTTCCATAATTTAGACAAAACAAAACTGAAGGCATATGGGAAGGTAAGCATGGTGTATCAATATTTATGCTTCTTAGCATTTATAAAACGGCAAAGTCCTATGCAAATAGTTGAGCTGCATAAAGGAAATATTGCTTTCTGCACATCATGCTTTAAGTCACATGCTCCAAAATAAAGATTTCAGGAGTATACTAACCTTTTCAAATTTTTATTTTATTTAGAAAGCTGTCGTTCACAAGGCCTCAACTCAAAAAGTCCTGCTTTAGTGATGGTGCATATTATTTATTGCATGTACTAGCTATGAATATATTATTTCAAAAATGCTTAAAATTGGCTGAAAAATCTACAAGCATTCCCTTCCTCCTCTGGTACAGCAATCAATTCCTGCTCAGTAATTTCTGTGTGAGACACTGAAATGAAGCAAATAACACATTTTTCTTTAAACTGACATAGATAGCTATTAAATTTCAGCTCTTTGTTATATTCATAAACAGTAAACTTAAAAATAACATCTTCTACAAATTCTGGATAGTTCTGCATGGAGAATTTTCAGTTCTGTCAAGTGAAGCCAAAGCAATATTCCACCGTCATGTTTACAGCCATCTGTGTAGATGCAAAGTCAAGTTTGTACAGCTTTGATCTGGTAAGGTGCAGACATTTGGATGTGAAGGATAGCTACCTCAGTTTGAAAGCACAAATGGATTAAAATACTTCATAGGCTGGGAAGAAACAGTCAGAAAGGTAAGGCCCATTTCAAATTAAGTTTTCTATGTACCAGCAGACAGTAATTAAAACAGCAGCAGCCATATTTGGAAAGAGTATGCCTGCCACTATCTAATTCACGTTCATAACCGTGATGACAGCTCAATAAAATAAAATAAATGCAATCTTGTCCCCTGCCCCAAAAATACCCTGAAAATCTGTAATTCTTTTAATGGACAGATAATTCACACTTAAAAAGTATATATGCACCAAAACTTCATAAAAATATTTTCTGAATTCAATGGCCAAACTATCATTTCTATCATCATTTCACAAAGCTAATCTTCTTGGAAGAAGTGAGTATGCCAGCATCATCAGTTCAAAAGTAACAACCAAAACATAGATTTGGAACAGAATAAAATGATAAAAATGATAAATACAATCTATGTGATTGTCAGGGTAGGAAACTATGGGCTTTTAATTCCTTTAATAAAGTGTAAGAGCAGATCTTTGAAGCTCTTCAAAACCTGTAAGATGTCTGAATGAATGTTAAGCTTTACGGTTCTCTTAGCAGTTAGTAGATAATAAGCAGCTTCATTTTGGTTAAAAAATTAAAATCTACAGAAAAAAGCATGAAGATCTTGAAAGTGAATTTTAAATAGAAATCTGGCAGTTTTGCTCTCAATCTGCTGGAATTTAACAAAAACAAAAGAAAAAAATACATTAACAAAGATTTCCTAATCTAATTCTCCTCCTTGAAATTTTCAATTTCAAGAGAGATATAGGGAAAATTTTTTTTAAATTATGCCTCACTTAACTCTGTGGAAACTCTATAGCTTAACTATTTCCAAATGAGACATGAATCAAATGTGCCTTGAAGGAAAAACGATCTGCTTTCTTGTTATCATGGGATTACTACAGTTTTGCAGAGTTGCAGTTTTAATTGAAAAACATCATTTTCCATAATATCACGTGTGTACAGAGATTAGATTTGAATTACCATCCAAAATTTCCTGTTGTTATTGTAATTTTAATTCACTGTTTGACAGGTAGGAATCTGAGTATGTGGCACCAGCTATACAAATTAAAGAAGTCACTCTCCTGATATTTCTTTTTAAGATAAATTACCTGAGGATAATTTTTCATGACCAGGAATTGAATTCTGAATGCCTGACTACCTGTCTTCTGTAGAGAAAAACTCAAAAAAGATACATCTTTTACCCATAGTTTTGCCAGTTCCATAGTGATGTTACACTCCAGTCTTTATTGGTATAAAAATTTCTCAATACAATACACTACTCCAAACATGTATCGGGTTGTGAGAGTGCCTGGACAATGCAAAAAGGCAAGTAATGCAGGGCTTGGGGCTCAGTTTCAAATTTATCATCTAGAAGCACATTCCAAAGTGGCTGACTAACATTATCTGCCTCTTCTTCCTTTAACTAAATACAACCATGGGGAAAACAGCATAATGTGCTCACAAAACTTCCATTTTCATCCAACACCCTACAATCTTTATTTTATTTATTGAAATTTCCCCCTTATATGTAATGTACAGAGGAAAGTTATTTTGCACTGCCACCACTGCAGGAGCTTTTTAAATGATTCAAGGAAGTATAGCTTTCATTTAGGTTTGTGCCCTCCAGTCTGTTTATACTGGTCGATACACTTGTCTGAAAAATATAATGGATTAGCACATCATTCAACAAACTAGTCAGAAGGCAAGCTCAAGGCGACAGAGACCAAAAAGTAAATTACAGCCAGGAGTAGGGACAGGCCATGCCTACAGCTAGGAAATATCATATCAGTACAAAACCTGTATTCTGTGAGAATGTTACTTGATCTGAAATGGATGAAAAATTTACACTGAAATATAATAAAACAATCTACTCCATGATTTCATACAGAACTGTAAATTATACAGTTTATAGTATCTAATGCAAAAACTGTTTCTCACAAGCAGTCCATGGTGCAGTCACACCTCCGATCAACAACTGGCATTTTTGCTGTTTAATCTAAAAAGATTGTCTCAAATTTGATACTTTTTTATATCAGAGCTTATTTAACACATTTAAATATGTGCACAATGTAACACACCAAAAAGCATATTGTAAAAAGTAGTGAAAATAAGGTAAAACAAAAATAAAGGTAAAGGAAACAGATCCTGATATGTAATACAGTCTTGAAATTCAGAAGTCATTATGGAGGGCTATTTTTCTTTTTGAACCACTAGAAATTAATCAGAAATCTGAAGACAAAGACTTTTATTTTACTTCTACTGTAAAACTTGGTTATTTGCAAGAGATACTTTAGTTCTGTGTTATGTGAATCCATTCTCATTTGCAAAGAAAAAACAATGCTAATGGTGTAATAGGAGACAGAGGACATCACATCCTTCTGAAAACATTTCAGAAAATTAACATGGTGGATGAAATTCAGTGTTGAGGCAGATCTTCTAACTCAAATGGAGGCACATCTAGAAAAGTTTTGTGTGGCATGCTATGAGCTAGAAATCACACTGCATCTCCATTAAATAAAATCATGAAAACAGCTTCAAATAACTTAGAAATCACAGAATCAGTAACATTGGAATGACCACTATGATCATCTAGTCCAACCGTCAACCCATCACCACCATAATACTTAAACCATGTTACTCAGTGTGACATCAATCCTTGTCTCAAAAAACTCCAGAGATAGTGACTCCCCCACATCTCCGTGCAGCCTATTCCAATACCATTCCCTCTTCAGGGGAAGACGTTTTTCCTAATAACCAACCTAAACCTCTTAAAGCCATTACCTCTTGTCCTACCATCCTATCATCTTATCGTCCCAAAACATACCAGCAGGAAGAATGAGAAACTATACACACAACTTGATTTCCAAAGACAAGTACCTGGAAGAGAAGATCTTGCCTCCAGAACAGAAACCAGCACTGCAGCTCTTTATTCTCCACTTCCACTTATTAATGTTTATGAAGCAAGTAGTTTTGCCTTACTGCTGCTACTTTTAGTTGTGCTTCTATTTTAAACACAGCTGTAAGTATTAGGAAAGATAACATCAGTGTCTCACATTTCCTTCATGACCATACCCCTGTTTTCTTAATTCACATGAGGAACAGAAGCATATGATTTCTGAACCTCAGTTTTGTCTATCGTTATCCCTCAGAACTTAGAGTGAACTTTGGGTAGCTTTTCTAGGAGAAGAGAGAATATATGATGGAGCACTGCTATTCGAAGGGAACTCCTGCTCTATTTAATTCATGCTTTTTGCTCACAATGGAGCCAAAAGAGTAAATGGAAAACAAGTGTTTATATTTTGGATCAGTGATTGTTTAATCTAGGTTATTCTTATTCCTGGTCAGAAACTGTGTCAAGCCTTCACCTCATGAGAAAAGTTTTGTTACTCTGAAGATGAAGCGAAGTGGATTTGGACTCAGTTCTCTGCATCTGTGAAGTATAAGTCTTAATCGCCTGAGGGGAGAGGTGTCAAAGCTGATCCTTTCCAGGTTGTGTGTATACTGCACTGATAATAAGGTTTCTATTTTGGTAATTAGCTGATTTGCAAAACTACATTTGCAATGGGATGTGTCTATTTCTCATTTGTGTACTCTTACATGGTATATCTGGGACAGTAATCTATAGAAACATCCTTGTTTAGGCAAAGATCCTAATTTTAAAATATAATCCAATATCACAGCTGAGACTACGATGTTCAAATATGCTGAACTTTCAGGTCAATATGAAATCTGTCTGCTCTCCTGGCTTGAGGCCAACAAGAGACTGGTGGGTTTTAACATGTTCTTCCCTGTTTTGTTTGTTTCTTAGGTAGGGGCTATGTTTCAATGCCAAGTACTATTTTAAATCTCTAGTTAAGGTCTCTAAAATTCAGATGTTTTATGCACACCAAGACATACTGGACTAATTCCTTTCAATATAACAAATCAATTGAATACTGAGCCCCTTTTCCCATTTTCACAAGCACATGTAGTTTCACAGTCTTGACTGACCAAACAGTCAAGCAGACACATTGACCTATGCATTAATTCCAGGTTTTTATAGAGGTAAATTTGAAATACATAACAAAACTGTAACACACTGTATTGGTGCACTGCTGAAGTAATTTAAATATTTTAAGTGCATGGTCTTCAGTTTTCTCTCCTGAACTTTTGCATTTGTTGAGACTGCCACTGATTTTAATGAGAGGCAACACAGTTCAAAAGTCTATGCTCCAATATCTCAAAGATTTAATTGAACAGCTTTATACACATCATTAATTTCATAGCTTTCAATGAGAATTGTTGTGTGCACATTTGCAGGATCCAAACCTTTGTTATAACATATTCATCCTTTCTTCTATTCATACTCTATTTTATTACAAGTATGATTTGCAGTATCAGTTTTTGTTATTATTGCTTAATACTTGCCATTCAGAAAACTGCTTTCAGTTTCTTGTCCCATTATCAGATTTACCACTATTCTGAATTAAATTTTACAGGATATACATCTGTTTCAGACTAAATAATTTAGAAAATTTCAGCTAAGCCTCAATCTAGACACAACAGTATTTTTTTTCACTCATGTTAAAACAATAAGGTTTTCTCTGAGCAGTCATCACATCCCATTTCTATCAGAAAATGGATTTGAAACTGGCAGATAGGGTTGCTTTTATATGAGGAAGATGCTATTTGCCATCCCAGGAAAAGTCTACTCAAATTTATCCAAGTCATATGCCACTGAACAAGTAATTACTATTTAAAATAGGTCAACACAAGCATTTTCTCAATTTTCTTACACAATCTACAATGCTTCATGGTTATGAAAATGGGCCAAGGGCATGCCCTGTATGGTGACCCCCCGTGATTCAAGCATTAGTGTGATACCCACCAGAATGATGCATATCACACTCTTTTTCTATTCTTGAACCATGCAAGATGTGAGTACCTGAATGAGCTAATACCTACATCTGGTTTGTGGAGAAGAAACTACTGAGCTGTGATGGAAACACATACTGTTGTCAGACCTAAGTATGAGAGAGGGGCCAAATAAATGGATACAAAGATCTGTCCAGAGGGATTTTAATTTCAATGGCCAAATCTCATTATAATCCATCCTTGGCAAACAGACCTCAGCCTTTAACAGCCAATCACACTAAACACACTGCACCATACCCGAGACTAAAATTACATATGCTTCAACCTATCAGAGCTTTTCAGGAAGCACATGTCCCAAAATCAGTTAACAAACATATGTGCTGAGCACCATAACATAGCAGCAAGACATATCTTATTTCTTAGTATTCCAGTGCAGTGTAGGACAGAGGTAAAGGACTTGTCAGCACTTAGAGTGCCCTTTAAAGCATACAGATGCATACAGATTAACATACATACAGAGATATTGCATATGAATATAAAAGGGCTACTTGGAAAATAATACCTCTTATTTTATTATGTTGGCTCACGATGTCAGAGGCATATGTTGGGGATATGGCAGTTATGGTAGTAGAGGTTCAACCTTCCCTCCAATACTCTGTTACATTTTGTTGCTGGGTGACAAATGGCAGCGGAGGTGCAGTCAGACAAAATGGCATCTGACACATGAGTATGCAGCAAAGGTGTGTCATTTCATTTCTCCATGCAGAAAAAATAGCACCCATTGATATTCATCAATACTTGCTGAACATTTATGGAGGCCAAACAGTGGATGTGAGCACAGCCAGGGGGTGGGTGATGCATTTTACCAGTGATGACATTGATCATCTCCTTTGGTGCAGATTTTGATGAGCAAAGCATGTAGGCACATTGTTGGCAAAAATGCATAGCTAATAGTGGTGGCTGTGTTGAAAAACTGTGTTTTATAGTGATAATTAGTGTGCTTTGTGTATCTGTTGTAGATTCCAAAGAAATAAATAGGAAGCATTACTTTTGGAGTGACCTACATAAGTATGCATGCACACAAAATCACTCAGACACATACAACCACGCACCCAAAGACAACTGTTATAACAAAATGCTTTAGTCTCCTAGATATTGAGCTAAGTGTATACTGTATTGCATCTTGAATTTTGTCACTATAACAACAGAATTATTGCCCCTCTTCTCCTTCCACCCTCTGCCCCAAAATTACTTCTATCTTGTTCTTGCAATAAGTACCACAGTTTGTATTTAGGGCTAATGATCCACTGTTATACTCTGCTCACATTTTTAAAAAGGTTACAGATTTTATTGTTAAATTTTGAAAGGTGAAAAATATCTATTCCTTATGAGCAATGTATTGCAAAATGAGATTCTCATAGTCACTGATCTCATTAAAAGTTAAAACTATGTCTTCTTAGCATTAGTGAGGAATAAAAGGGTAAGAATGAGGTGTCTATGAGAACTATAGCTATTGACATCATTGACCTATAAATACGTCCTCTTCAAGTTGATATACAGGAATTCATTATCTCTGTTTTGATATAATTGCTAATACCGAAAGCCCTTTGCTTCCAAGTGTTAATACAATTGCAGTTCATATTTCAGATTATCTACCAAAAAGAAAAACTAATTTCTAAATATTTGATCACAAAAGTTTTCTTTATATTCTTTTTAATTTAGTCAAATAATACCAGATAATCTTAAAGCAGATTTAACAGGAAATTGCTAGGGACTCCATCTAAGTAGCATCCATTTGCACTTAGATAAATGTACTGAATGTGTAGGAAGACTTTGACAGCTTGCCATATGTGATTTCACTCTGTAGCCTACCTACTTTACCATCAAAAGTTATATCCTTTGAAGCACTGCCAGAATTGCTTTAGCCCAGTGGATATGCTAGATATGCCCTTTAAAAGCCATATCATTTCCTTTCTACTCTATGTTCAATGTAGCATCTGCTCACCTAAATTCCTTTGAAGGTTAAAACCAAAAAAACCCCTGTAGTACCGCTTACTAACATGTCCAGTGCTGAATGAAGACCATGGATGCAAGAGAATAAATTTGATTTAAACGAGATTATAAAACAGAATCATAAAATTACCAGCTATCATGGGAATATTATAATTATACACACACAGGATAAATATTTGCATTTCAGGATAGGTAAGCATTTTATTTAAAATAATAATAATCCCCGAATTTTATATTTCCATTATGTTGATTGTTTATATGCAAATGCTGATACTCCTGTGACATGGGTGCTAATGCTATAATAAAGCACATCACACATAAACAACTTGATTCAAAATAGCAAATGTAAGTATGTATATATAAGCTTTTAAATCTCTGCTTTTTTTTTTTTTTAACAATTATTTTAGAAGTGTCTCTGTTATTTTCACAACACCCTCCTAGGTGTTTTAGAGAATAATGAAAGATAGTTCACCTCATCTAGTATAAAAGAGCAGTTGTGACATTTTAGAAATAATTTCAGTTTAGCTTCTTTAATTTCTACAAATACTATTTACAATTAAAGGTCTATGATTTTACAAAAGAGATGAATGATTTCCAATAATTACATGATTTTTTCTGTCTGCTTGATTGAAAAGGTTTCAAAACATATTAAAATGGTAGTGTCCCTTCCTAGCCTCTTGAAATCCTGCAATGTCAATTTTAATTAACAAGCTATAAAAGTTACATTTTTATATCAGGGGTCTTATTTTTTTCCATTAATTTTACTGTTTCATATGAATTTGCATCCTTACTGGGGAAACTGCTGACTTTGTTAATCTGCAAGGATTTATCAAGAATGTCCATCACTGTTCAAATTAGGTACAGCATTAACATGCTTATACCATTTAAATGGCTCATGATGGTGACATAGTGAGAGTGAAGCAATGACTTGTTTCACATCCAGGTAACTCCGTGGCCTTCCATGATATGCATAAGATCACCCTTACAGTTACAAATGTAGGTAAATCAAGAGGAGTGGAATGATATCAAACAAGAGGAGAAAAGAACTAGCATTAAGAAACGAGATTTGATTTAGCCAAATGAAACAATAGGAATGTCCTTCATTAACGTGTTTGATTTGAAGTGTACAAAATTCTTTCTGCAAATCTATTTCAAACGAAATGCAGGAAAGACAACACTTTAAACTTTCAGTGAGCATGAGAGGCCCATTTCAGTGAAGCTCTCTAGAACCTGGCATTTGCTTAAGTGCAGTTCAGTGAGTGAATTACTTTTTATTTTACATTGTCCTCGTGAATTGTCTTCTAAACAGAAGACACTGTACACTTACGCAACAATATACCCAAACTGAATTTGCAAACTAATAGGGAAGATAGATTTATAACCAAAATATTTACAAAAATACAATCAATTTTTAACCGATCTATGGAACAAAAAGAGAGTGAACAAACTCTTATTAAAAATATTATTTGCTTATAGGGACAGAGGGATTGCTGAATAATTTTAAAAAACTTTATTCATAGTAAACACTATGTTGACAATGCTGATGGATATGCAGTAAACTGACTACCATTCAAAAATCAGTGAACCATTTTCATTGACTTAAGAGGTTGTGGATCAGACTCATGTCAAGAAGAAGAAGCTCATGCAGGGAAAAAGCTGCTCTTTTTCCAACTACATTAATAAATTTTTTAAGATGAAGCATCTCTTCCCGCAAAGTCATAACACGTGCATGCTGCCTTAATATGTGAAAGAGACATGTTTACACTATTAATCTTTACTGTGCATATGTTATGGAAGTTCAGCAAGAACACATGGATATCTACATTATCATTCTAGGAACGTCAGGAATGTATGTGGCTTTGTATTAAGTACTCACATATGAAGGTGTGTTGACCCAAAACAGACATCTTCCTGGAATGCAGCATGAGAAGATACAGACTATGCTTCACTATACTAAATGGCTACATCCGAATTCAGAAGTACTCAGAAAAAACTCGTCACCCAAAAGATCCAAAGACAGAATCTTAAACATAAAATAATTAATATAGGTAATAATACTGTCATACACTTTATTAACACAAGGCCGGATTTATTAATGTGAAGTCTTCAAAAGTTATCTGGAATGCAGTATGAGCATTATATCTCATATCAGTTTAGAGATCAATGTGATCTCATTCAAATAAAGACAGAGCCAGTATTTTCCCTTTCTATTTTACTGTTGTCAAATCTCACATCTTAACTGCTGTAGAAACATAATATTGCCAAAATGTCTCAGACTTTTCTTAAATATAAAATTAAACTTCTAGTGTGGTAGCCAATGAAAAAAAAAAGAGTAGAAAATGTAAAGTAATAAAAGCTTTCCCCCCAAACAATACAAAAACAAAACAAAAACTCAACCAGAATGCAAATAAGCTTTTAAAAATATCATTTTCAGGTTCTTAATAACTTGAAACCAACTTATTATTAGAGTCGATCCTGGGGCAAGAGTTCTGAATACCAAAGGTTGGCAAAATTTTTCTTGGTTAGTGAGGAAGAAGCAGAACACATTCTCACAGCTCTGATCCTCAGTTGCAGAGTAGGGGCAGCGTGCCATGTCTCTTTTGCCTTTCCCTTCCTGTCTGCTCACACAGGAAAAACATTTCTTTTGTCTGTCTTGCTTACACCATTTTGATTCCCCCTGCTCTAATACATGCACGTGCTTCCTGCGTCTGGAGGAAAGGATAATTCTTGCTCTCAGACGCACCCCCTCACTGCTGAAAGGTCTTTCCTCTCTTTCTTTTCTGCCTTAACTTTCTGACTCTGAGCACAGAAGGTTTATCACACTCTTGCCACATCTGATCTCTTGTTTTTTGAAAGGGAATATGTAGTCTTTGTTTGCCTTCCCTAGCTGCCAGTAGGAGTGTGGCTCTGCGGCAGAGCTGGGTTTTGCTGTCCCAGCACAGTGAGAACACACTCTATGTGTCCCCAAACTGCTTAGCGATGCTCACAGTAGAACGGCACTAGCCTGTGCACTAGGATGGGTCCTCGTGGCACAGCTTGCAACAGGGCATTAAACTGGCTCTTCTACGGATTCGACTACAAAGGGTCCTTCTGGGGCAGTGACATGAGAACAATACATAAATAACTGCCATAAGGAATTGAGTTACTCATTATTAATGCAGGTAAGTTTGAAGGCAGAAACAAAAAGTAGAAAGAACTGTGAATGTGAATGCTGTTGAGGAATTCATCTGAGGAACAAGGATAAAAGTGGGTTCACAGGGATTGTAATGAGTATTCTGATGCTCCTTTTTTTTTTTCTTTTTTTTTTCTTTTTTTTTCCCCTGAACGATAAATACAGAAACTGATCTGCTTACATTTGCTTTCATGTTATAGCTTTACCAGGAAGCTGGTACCAGCCTCCATGCAACTGGAAATGTGGGCATTGGATTTCTTGGAATGCACCCTGGTTCAGATGCCAGAAAGAATTACAGGGAAATATGAGGTTAAAATGCTAAGGCAGGACAGGTCTACTTAATGTAGAAGATAAATGGGGAGACACAAAAGAATACAGATTAGTACTGTAAGATTTCTCAGGAATGTGATTATCTTGAATTTCCACTACAAACCTTAGGGATTAAGCACCACCAGACTTTGACTTGGGTGTTTTCTGGTCTGCTGAAGACAGTTTGAAGAGAATTCTTTGACTAGATCCCCCACTAACTCTGTGGAAAATATTTTCACTGCAGAATTTGGAACGATTCGTCTCTATTACCAATAATGCAATTTTTCTTCTTGAATTCTCATATTTTGTATTTCCTTTACTTGCCAGAAGGGGAGTCCTCTGTTTGAAAACAACAAGTAAAAATCTAATCTCTGCTATAGCAATAGAAGAATAGAAGATGCTGGCACCAAATAAAAATTTAAAAAAAAGAAAAAGAAAAAAAAAAGAAAAAAAAGATACATCTCATCTCCTACTTCTGAGTTGTTGAGGTGTTTGTTCCTTTGTTCTGGATGTACTTTCATATGCTAACGTTTAATTGGAGTGGTAGAACTGTCAATGAGGATTTAGAGTGGAAAATATTACTGAGGTAGTCTGAGTTAAATTTTATTTTATTGCAGGGCTATTTTTACCCAGATCCATTCAGGGAGCGTGTATGAGAGCTGCTCCGAAATTAATGCCTCCTATTTTATTATGCTGGTCCATGATATCAAAGGCAAACGTTGGTGTTTCGGTAGTAGAGTTTGAAACTTTCTGTCAATATTCTGTTACATTTTGTTGCTGCGCGACAGATGGCAGCG
>NC_139408.1:34758496-35095996 GCF_905368555.1 Meleagris gallopavo | reverse complement strand
TGAATGCTGTCATTTTTGCCAGAAGTAATGTTATTATCATCATTGCCAGACTACCTTCCAAGATAGTGTTTTATCAGATTTTTTTACTATTAGCCTTGCAGCTATCTTATAATATCAGTATCCATTTGTTTTCTACCACTGGCTCTCAGTGTTTTGGCTCTCAGTGTTCAGAGAAGAGAAAAACTGGTTCAGTTAAAAAGGGTTTTCACCTGCTAAGCCTTGGTACAATTATTATTTTCCCATTGCTAAGAGATGTGAGATTTTTTCTTTACAAATACAAAATATATTGTATATAATTTCCATGCATATAAAAAAAGAAAAAAAAAAAAAAAAAAGATGAAGTCTCTAAGATGACACTTTACTAAAAAAATAAGACTCCAAAGTCAGCACTCCAAGATGATGACTCAAATAAAAATGCTTATAAAGTACACCCAGACTTTTTGAAATGCAAAATTGCCTACAAATACATACTTGGGAGTGGGGGCTTATATCAGGATAGGGGCACATCAATGTTTACTTGCAGCACAAGTGATGCAATATCACATGTATAACATATCACTCTTTCGGAAATTCAGAATTAAGACTGTTGTAGTGGAAATACTAGCGTTTCCATGTATAGTTTCAGGAGTGATTTTAAGGATACTCTTACTAATATTTTTTGCAACAAATAATGCTTTGAATAGTGATTTAGTATCAAGTAGCTATAATGCTCCTTTTGTAATCGCTGGAAACCTAGCTGTACAATAGTATAAAACCAAACGATACATTAAGAATGTAATAAGTCAGAGACATAAAAGTAAAGACTGATGACAAGTGAAAATCAAAGATTTTCGAGCAGATCTCAGTTGATATCATCTGTTAACATATTAAAGACACAGTCCTGATTCTGATTTTATATTATTTTTCCATTTATACCATCAGCAATGAACACAAGGAAACATTTGCACTGATAAAGACTCTAATATGCAAAGAAAACTGCTTAATTTATCAGAATTCTTTCTTGAAATGTATATGGGGATCGAGATGAAGCGCAAAGTCTCACCAACTGGATGTAAGTACAGAGTAAGGAAA
Source organism: Meleagris gallopavo (assembly GCF_905368555.1). Taxonomy (NCBI): domain Eukaryota; kingdom Metazoa; phylum Chordata; class Aves; order Galliformes; family Phasianidae; genus Meleagris; species Meleagris gallopavo. The sequence continues at coordinate 35,094,925 of NC_139408.1, read as the reverse complement.
GATTTACTGAGTCCTATAGTTAAAAAGATAGTGGCAGAAAATGTTTTTAACAAGGGACTAGCATAGGGTTAAAGCCAAATTTTTTTCTTGAACAGATGATATTTCAGATGGCCACACTATTCCAGATGCATCAATTTCCTTGAAAATCCAATCCATATATGTGCATATGCTGTGCTGGCAGGAGGACTGACTGAAATGGCCAAAACCCAAGAGCTAATATTCTTTTGGCCAGAATAATGCAATTATTATTTTCCTAGCTATCAGTCTAAGCATACAGAGCCATCTGTTATGCAAAGCAAACATACACATCTCAATTACAGAAAATGCAGTTGCCTTGACAGAATTTGGATTACACCACTAACCAGGGCTGTAAAATTTGTTTTAAGCTACCGTATAATGGATGCCTTTCAGGAGTTTTCTAATTAGCATTTACCTGCTTAAACTAATTATCCATCCTTCTTCTTTACTGGCTTGTTAAACTTTGTTGGATACTATGCATAAAACAAATTAATATGAGCATAAGACAATAATAAACATTAAAGTTCTGATTCTTTACTGTATTAGCAACATGGTGGCGCACGAATTTCAAAATCTGAGATTCTTGATACCAATTTCCAAACAGATTAAGGCAGGTATTAAAGTCTATTACAAAACAAGGGACTTTAATGACAGGAAAAAAATACATATATGAGTAAGAAACACCTTTAGCATTTGCTTTGCTAAAGCCAACCCAAAATAACAATTACTGAACTTACTAAAACAAATTTCTCCCAATTTCTTCGATGACTTAATGAACATCTAGCCTAACTCTCACGACATAATATTCAAAATTAGTAATTTTCTGCACCAAGAATTAAAATTTCCCATTTCATTACTGTTGGGGTACTGCAAAACTAACAGTTATCAGTAATAATACTTGCCTCCTCACAGCAGTATGGACACCAATTTAAAGGAAATAAATATTTATATCAGATTTTCTCCTCTGAGTGACTGCAATAGAAACAGATATCTTACCCTGCAAATCATCATGTAAAATCTTTCTTCTGCATTTCTAAATGCAAGTAGAAAGAAGCTATTCTAACAAAAGATTTCTGAATGCAGCAGGATTAGGGCTAAGTACCAGCAAACAACTTTCCCTTTACTTCCATTCTCTCTTTTAATCTTTGAAAAACAGTTGTTAGCAATTACATTTTAAAAACTGTATTTAATATATTTTCTTCATCTTAGTGAACATTTGTGGAAGCAGCAAAACGTGTCCTTGTTAGAACCCTCCCTGCCAGACATTTTAATGGTCTCTTTCAGCATTTCTTGACTCCAAATGACACCCTGTCATTGTGTCAGCTCCCTAGATAATGCAGGGTACTCCATAAACATCCAGTAATAGGACACAAGGGAAGTACTATTAAGTATCCCTTTCCTATCAGGTATAGAGGTTTAAAGTTCAAAACAACCAAGAAAAGAAACTTGATTTGTTCTCAATAAATTAATAATGATCCTTCATGGCAAAAAGTTTTCAGGCACAAGTGTATCTTATTTGAACACCCAATACTGATAGACATGTTTTTCAATTACTTCTCAGGATGAATTAGATGCAACTTTAAATAACTAATTAAATAATCCATGCAAAATACAGAAACTAGACTATTATAATTTCTTTTAAAATGAGAAATGGAAGAACACATCACACACAATTATGCTATAGAACTGAAAGCATGTACTTACTTGGGACAGGCCTAAGTAGATGGAGACAGTTTCGGAAATGTACAAAAATTTTCCTTCTTGATTTAGTGCAAATACAAATCCATCCAGGGACTGCAGAGAAAGAAAAGTCTAGTGAGTATATTAACTAAAAATTTTAAATCCTAGATAGAAATAGATTCAAACAAAGGTATCACAGAACAAATTGAGGAAAACATTCAGATGTGTGTTTTTAATTTGAATCCTTAAGACTATTCTTTTATAAAATTTATATATTAAAAATCAACACTAGTATATTCCAAAGTTCTGCTTATATCTGCTACAGACTACATAAAGTTATCTCATTTGCATACAGGAAAAATATGGAAAAATGAAATGTTCTTTAATTTTTTTTACAGGAAGAAAAAAGAAAAACAAATAGCCTTCCAATCAAATTCCATGTAAGAAGATCCCCAACTCCCCAGAATAAAAGTAGAGAAAACTGAAAAACAAAATCTGAAAACAAACAAACGAGAAAAAGAAAATAAAATCCTGCCATCACTCAAACCACTATGGAATAAATAATTTGTTAATTAATTGAGGATTACACACACACCATTTTCCTTTTGTGAGACAACAAACAAAGCCAATCAGCAGATTACTCTCAAATATGTTTACAGCTTAGGCCTATAGAAATGTTATGAATTTCATCCCTTTGGTATAAAACTCTAGATCAGATTTTAGTTTGACAGGTTTTGTCTTTGGATGTAGTTTTCATTGCAACTGCAAACTGCAAAAATGCACAGATTGATGCATATCTTTTGAAACATGACTACAGTTAATAAACAAAGGACTATATTCTAAACGGACTTGTAGAGTAAATCACTGTGCATCAAGGTGGAAATATATGTCTAGGTACATGAGCAAATCTTTTCTAGGAATAAATTGCCTTTCAAATACTACATGTGCCTTTAGTTTTATGCTTTTTAGAAGGTTGACTGCTGGCAAAGAAAAAAAAAGAAACAATGCAAATCTAAAATCACAAAGTTATAAAACTTGGAAGTCCAAAAAAAAAAATTAAAAAAAAAAAAAGTAATAGATAGATAGATAGATATAGATATATCAGGGGAAATGAAATGCCCAAAATGTTAAGATGAACAAGAAACAATCCCAAAACATTCCATCCTGAAAATTCTTTTGGGATAAAAGTACGTGTAGAGCAAAAGCATAACTACACCTTTTGAGTGACGGTTTTAGAAGAACAAGGTAATGGAAGCAGTCAAATTCAAGAAAATATTTGACAACGAAGTCATGCAATCATTTCACTCCTTTTTAAATATAGAACAGTGATTTCTAGTTTTTAATTTTTTTGATTCTTCTCCTTCTTGATTAATTTCCAATACACTGCTAGTCAGAGATTGTCCTTAGGAAGCACTCACTCCACTCTGATGTAGTAGGTGGTTCAAAAATCTGTGTTTTCTAAAAAAAAAATACACCCCATATTGGAAAACAAACCCTTACTGCATTAAAAAGATACTCTAATTTATATTTATGAATTAATAAAAATGTAAATCTGCATAGATTTCCTTCACGTAAAAACATTTACATTCTGCAAACCATTTATGACCTCTTATAAATCATCATAATTTCTTTTCAAATGATTAACATCAACTCCTTGAATTTTAACGTCAACAACAGGTGGAAAATTTGGAGCAGTGAAGTTCAAACTTGAATCTATACAAGGACAATCAAAACCTTTACACATTTGATATCCCCAAGTACATATTTCTTCTGTTACTTCCCACTTTCCCTAGCACAGAAAAATCAGAAGAATAGATCTTCAAGAGCCCCAGTGTAAGTTGTCCTGATTCTCTGTCTCACGTTCCCTTCTTTGAGGAAACTGTTTTAATCCCCTGTTAGAAATAAAACAGGAAACTGTCATCCTGATTCCCTGGCCACTCATGTATGTCCTTGCTAAAAGGCCTTTCTCCAACAGCTTGCAATACTGAATCAGACTAATGACTACCAGCAGTGGTTGATCTCCCTGGATCCAACAGTCACCCTACTTCAGAACATCATTCGAAATATCAGTGCCAGTTAGGTAGGTAATGACCAGACTACTAGAAGTTTCTTTTTAACGTCACGTTGTTACTAGTTTTCATGGTCATGACAGGTGATATTCTATGTAATTACTCCTACAACTAGTGCGCTCAAGATTCTTTTTGAATCAAATTATTTTGTTGGCTGAATAATATCCCATAGAAGGAAATTTCATAGTTTGTTGTGTATCATTTTTAACATATCCCACTTTTAACATATCCTATTTGTGTGATTCCCTTCCTCCTTTACTGGAAAAAGGCTCCATACACTCAGCACATTTGTAATCTGTTCTATTTAGTTTGCTAGATTACTGTGTAATTATCTGGCATATCTGGATAGAGTTTTGGGAGAATAGCAAAATGTAATTCTGAGTAATGGCTTTCTTGTTTCTCTTCTAGTAAGCATCTTATTTAGGAACTCAGGCCTTTTAATGAAATAAAAAATTATAGAAAGCTTTCATCACTAAGTAGAAATATTCTGCTTAGTGTTGACTTGGAATTGGCTAAAACTAGTTTTGCTGAAAATACATAAATAAAGAAATTCTCAGGTAGGCATGAGAGTAAAAAGAAATTACAACTTTTATGGCTTAAGTTTTTAAAGTAAACAGCAACTGGGAAGAATCTTAAATGTGAAAAGTGTTAAGCATCTTAAGCTTTTTCACATTACTTCTCCATTTCATCCCTGTCTTTCAGTTAAACAGTTTTAATGTTTTATCCAGTTCTTTTGCTTTCTTTTGGGAGATTATTCCTTACTTTTTACCTCCTAGTTTTACAAGGGAGGTTACTATGGCACTATGATGGAATGGCAGGGCCAGTGTAGCATGCCTACAATTCTTTTAGGCTTCTTGCATATCTAGTCATTTCCATACCATAAGTAAGACAACTGAGACAACTATGTGGTGGTCATGTATTTTTTTCTCTGCTTCATTTCCCTGCTTTCTGAAGTTATGTTTGAATAAAAATACTGACATAATTCACCATTTTTTAAATTGAGCAAAATTCGAAAGATTACTTAAATCATATTTTGGAAAGGCCACTGATTAATTGCTAATAGAGCAGGTAACTCAAAATGCAAATACATTAGAAGTAATAAGCTCAAATCCTCATATCAGAGAAAAATGATGATAAAAACAATCGAAGAAATGGTCACCTTCCAGTGCAAGGCAGTTCCTCCCACCCACATGAAAGGACTGAGATGGACCCCTTTTGTGACAGTGTTGTTGTTCCTTATACAGGTCAAACAGTAGTTCTGAAGGACTGCCTCATTCGTTATTCATAGGTATTATTTATGAATATTTATTATTTAAGTAATGCGTGTTGAAATTTTTCAATTTTTCATAAAGCGTATGTCCTTTGTGCATACGAAGAGAGCAATAGACTTCAGAGAAAGCTGGCAGATAACATAGCAGGGGTTATATTATATACTGAAGAAGAGTATATGGTATCACTGTATCTATTTACAAACAATTTTGTATTAATGAGTAATCTTTGGAAGTATTATTTATATTACATTTGCATAGCCAAGAAGCCAATAAATGTGAGAAGGGTCCTGGATTTACTCAGCTTTCAAGTATCTCTTTTAAACTGAGCAGCACATTGTCATTTCCAGCGGGAATTTCACTGTAGGTCAAAGGCAGATAGGATTTGTGTTTTGGATATTCCACGGTTCCAAGGTTATCATCAACTATGACGTAGAAATAGCGCATGCAAAGGCAAGAAGTATTCTGCAAAATGTCCTGTTTTTTTGAAGGAAAATATCAAAGTACAACACCTTCTGTTAAGAAATTATTCTTGAGTTCATTTTCTTTTTTATTTTTAAAAGCAAAATTGGCTTTCATAAACTTTGTGTTATCCCATCTACTGCAGCGCCTTAAAAATGGTCGGGGTAAATGTCCATTCCAATTTTAAGCACAATTGCATTTTAAAAAAAACAGCAACTTCTTGTTTAAACCTACACTTACTGCTCATATGCAAGATGTGATTAAAGCTGAATTTCCCCACTACTTTTATTTCAGAAAACCATTATGTATTATGCTGTTTCAATCACCACAGGCTACTTTTTAATTTTTTTTTTTTTTTAATACTGCCCCACTGTTTTCAACAGGCGCCAATTAAGATTCCAGGGTCAAAGGGTTAATTACATCTTCTTACCTGCTATGTAGCATTTTCTGATTATTAACCCAGGTTGGATTAAGATGAAAAAGAACTGACACAAATGTTAATGCTTGCCCCTCCTTGAGAAGATTTATCATAATACCATGCTGAAATCTATATGCTTTTTTCAAAGCTGTTAGAGAATGAAATCTTAGAGGAAGCACTAAAATAAATGCTTTAAAGACATGGAAGTATCTGATTTATTGAGCCAGTTCTCTTACTCCTGAAAACTGTCCTAAGCTAGAGAGACAGGACTGATAGAAGATTTCCTTTGTCACGTATCAGCAAGTCAATGTAGTAGACATGAAGGAAGTGAGACTCAGATGTAAAAGTCACTAGCTACAGCACCTTTGAATAATAATAATGCCAATAATTATAATTTATGTCCTCTGACATCAGAATAATACAAAAATGTAAAGCATGGGATTTTAAGCCAAAATACTAAGTGGTTTGTACAGTGTTTGTTGAATACTGAGGTTATTTCCTTTCAAGATATGAAACCGACTGTACCACTTTGACCGAATATGTGCTAATGTATAATGCATTGCACTAAATGGATTTATATTTGTCAGAGGAATTTTGTTCCAGCCATTTTTGCATATACCCACTACAGACAAATTTAATTCACTGGGGTGTTAATACAGCGTCCTTCTGGAGAATATCCTCATATTTTGTACTATCCATGCAGTCCCTAATTCCTTCTAGTGTATTCCAGCATCGCAAAAAACCCTGTTACCCTGACCTAAACTCCAGTTAGAGTGAAGAATTACCAGTAGGCTAGGTTATTTTAATGATAGATTATTTTAAACTAAGCCTTCACCATCTGTTTCACCCCTAATTATGAATGCAAAAAGAACATATTTCACAATTACATCAGTAAAAAGTAAGATATACATGATTTAAATGCATGTATGTCTTCTTTGTCCAATGCAGCATGCATCTGTGATGTTTTTCTTGTATCTCGGGCTCTGATCAGGAGATATGGGCTGGGGAAGGGACTACTTCCCCTGATAAAAAGATTAATTGATATACTAAACTTTTTCTTGGCAAACAGATCATCTTAATTAGAATTTTTCGCTGTTGTAACATAATAATATCATAACTAGAGCTGAGCATTAAAAAGCTTGTCACCAATTAAACATACAACATTCCAAGTGAGAGGCTATATAGGATGCAGCTGGCAGTAAAGCAAATAGTTCTTCTCTTGCAATATCATTGCATAGTGCATTTACTGTGCTATAGCATAACTTAAGAATATAGTTTACTAAGGATGGCAACAAAAACACGAGTCTCATCTCCAAATGGGAAGCATTCTTGGTCAGGGCTCTCAAATAAAATGAAAGGCATAGACAGTGACTAACTCAGATTCAAAGCTTGAGTGCCCATTTACTACACTCTCTCTATTACTCACCAGAGTAATATCCTCCACCAATGCCAACACACAAAATAGTAATGACTTAGGTGGAAAATCTGATGTTGGGGCTTTACAATTAAGTATTGTGAGAAAACGAGAATATTATTCCTGGAAATGTGATCTTACTTGTATTGTATTTGATACAGCAATATAAATAAAGTTTGATCATCTGCTAACTTACAAAAATCTCTAAAAGCTTTATTCCTCCACCTCTTTATTCTTGTTAATGCTTTGCAAAATACAACAACAACAAAATCCAAATAAAATAAAAAGGCATAAGAGTGTCTGCTGTGTTCTTTGGGCTACAAGCTTTTTTTTTTTTTTTAACCATATTGTAAGAAACCCAACAAACAGAAAATTCTGTTTTCAACTCTCATACCATTGCCATTTTTCAATCATATCCCATGCATGGTTATATGATCATATATTTCTTGTGAATGAATTACATATATTTGGCAAGTAACATGTATTCGGCAACAAAACAATTGCAGTAAAAAAGACGATGCAATAGGACAAGCTCAAAAGATGTGGTTAGAAATGACTTTGATGCAAGGTGCCTAAGTGGTCATCTTCATGCTCTTTGCTTTTGTGGTCAGGATGCAATGTATGACAACAAAAAAGTACCAGAAAATAAATGTGTCAATAAGATCTGTTTTATAGCTTGAAATCAAGAAACAAAAGAGTAAATTTTACTGATTCTCTCAATGAATCTTTCACGAGACTCACACTATAATTGTGTTTCTGTAACCAAAAACTATTTGATTTAAAAATAAGATTTTGTATTAGATCAGAATCACTGCAAGAAGAGGAGAACAGAGGAGAACAATTTAGAGACAAGAATAATGTTTGAAATCTAATCTGGCATTTGAATTGTTAAGGTGTATTCCCAGGTGTATGCACCAACAAGAAGCTGAAAATTATCAGACATATGCCTGAGAATCATAGGAAAATTACAAATTATGCAAGTTCAAGAAAAAAACACCAAAAAAACCCGAAAACCAACAAAATCACAGATCAAGAGTTTGACAATTTTTGTATGCAAAAACAATAAATTACCTTTAGGGGCTTTGTTGATAGTAATTTCAATATTTTCTAAAATACCATTTTATATTTCTACAAAATCCCAAGCCATCCTGACTATGCAGGTGAAACTGCAACATGAAAGTCACTAAACTCACTGAAAAGTTGGTATCACAATAGGAGAAAGAACTATATCCTGGGGTTGAAATGTATTGCTGTTTAAAGAAAGAAATAGAGAAGCTTATTAATGTGAAAAAAATAAAACCCTCACTAAACTCCAAGACAGATTGTAATTACTCTGCATCCTGCTTATCAGAAGATATACTTTTTTTTGTCCAAACCTTTCATATAACATGTAGAAAAACCATATTAAAGTCAAAATACCAGTCAGAATAACAAAATTGAGTTAAATTATCTACGTGAATGTTTTTGGTCAAGTACTTGCACTATTTTGCTACATTCCCTATTCTCTGCTCATTCTGCTTCTGTTTGATCAACTGATCCAAATTACTGGGCTGAACTGTTGAAATTCTTCATGCAGGTTTTCATGCACGCACTGATGAGCATTGAGGGAATTAAACTATTTGTTAGAAGTGATCCAGTGTCTTATGCATTAGAGAGATGGCTGAAGTGGAGTAGCTTACTTCAACTTACATGACATTAAGATTTTAATAGTCTGATGACATGATAGAACTTGAAGTTTTTGAACCATCTTCATCCCTGTGCTGGGGATGAGGCAATCTCTCCTTTGAGTAAAATATTTTACAAGGCGAGTAGTATAGGAATTGAGTAGATAGGAAATACGAGTTTACTATCTTCGCTGTTTTTGGAATGGATGGAAGATAGTAAGTCATACGTACATTTTTTTTACATGTTACTATTTTACATGTAATGAAAATAGTTTCATAAAGGTTTCATAGCAAGAACATGTTAAATAAACTGTACATTCCCTCTGCATCTGTGGTTTCCACATCTGTAGTCTGCACTCTGATAAATTTCAAACTGAACTTTTCCATGTGAAAAGTAAACTGCTCAGAAGTCTGAACAATCTGAACTGTTCAGTCTGAGTACCTTCAGTTTTAACTGAATGGATCTTTGAAAAGTAACTGAGAAAAGTGAGCTTACTTTATATAGACTTAAGTTTTCAACAGAACATTTAAACCATTAATGGACCATTCTGGGGTCTGCTAGTACAAAATAAAAAGATGAAAAATTGCTGTTCTCATTGAAAAATACTATTGTTAATTTTCCATTCTTCTACATAAATTATTCATTAGTGAAAGAAAACACTGATTTCATTAGTACATGCTATACTAACCAGTGCTGAATATATTTGACGTTAAAACCTTACTAGGCAGGATATTTATCTTCTCTTTACTATTCTCTTTCCTGAGAGAAAAAAGGTACGCAATTAGTGTAAAAGAAAAAGGGAGGAAAAAAGACTCTTGAGGGAGGGATTCAACACTGTTGCACTTAGTTAAAATTCAGTTTTGTGGGGGTTGTGTATTAAAGCTGACCTTTATGATCTTTATCATTTTTATGATGTCCATTCCTGATGAACTCCTACCCTTCAATTATATAGGATGTCTAGTTATGCTTCCAGACTGTTTGGACTGCAGACCGTAATGGCAATAACTGCCCCATCTAATACAATCCAATGTACTATTTAGGGTAAGAATGATCATATAGAGATTACATTATTTACCATTTACTCTCAGAATTTGATTGTTTCAACCAGGGTTAAGTGTATATCTGGCTGTGGATTGATTGGCTTTGCTTTGTATATACAGAATTTGAATATCAAGTGGTTTCTGTTCTTTGTTGGTACATATATTCTGGTCATACATGCATTTGTGTTCCAAGAGGTGCTGCCCTAAGGACTTGATATTTTGCAGGTGCTTACAGTATTTATGAGTACCAAAACAAAAAAGGTAAACTGACACAGTAGCAGGAGCTATGGAGTGCTCACAGGATAAGGGCTAAGTCCCTGGATCTGCATCTCAGACCGAACACACAGAAGGAGACTGTGGGAATCTGATCTGAATGGAACCCATAGCGCAGATAGAAGTGTCTGTAAAAGCATAACTGACTGGAAGCAGAAAGTATTACTGTGAATATTATTGTTTGTCAAAGTAGTGAGTTTAAAGCCCCTTTATGTTATGTTGTATGAGTACTTCAGTTTACGTAAGGTCCATTCAAATCATTCATAAACATTGTATATCTGCCTTTGTGGTTAACATTTTTTTTTAATATACACAATCTGACACTATGTGAAAGTAAACAGATAAAGTTATCCAAATGTTTATTGTCTAAAAACTAGACAAAATAATAGGGAAGATTAGTTAATTGTGCTCTTAAAATAACATCTGCACTCATCAGCAGGTGCTCAGGATGCTCCAGTGAGTGGCCCTGACAACTGGCTTACTAGAATTAGCCCTCTAGCCCACGACTGAGTACATATGTATGAAACTGCAATGGAAGTGAGAACACATGAAGCAGAGATGCTTTGCTCAGGAAAGAACAGGATGAGAGGCTTATGCTTAGCATCTTTAACTTATTACATGATAATACAGATAGCCAAAATAGATCTGAATGACAAATGGAGTTGAGTCCTTTACCTAACCTATCATACGGATTCATACTCTTGAAAGAAGAGCATGTTGAGAATATTTATAGACCCTGGAATACTTTATAGACAACAAAATATAGAGAAATTAAGATCAAAGAATAGAAGGAACATAGCCAAAGTCCATCAAATCCAGTGCCATTTCTAACTAATCTCTGACAGATGCATGGGGAAAACAACAACACCAAAAACAAATGAACACACACACACACAAAAACAACCCTCAACAATCTTATGTTTTTATCTTCAGCCTTTTATCCCATGTTGTAATTCAAAGAAGGCAGAACCTGGTCCTAATTAGCTGAGAATTCCTCCAGCTGTCACTTCTCTGTGTACTAAGGTGGTAATCCATTTCCTATACCAAGTTTTCCTACACGTATGGAATTCTGTAGCAGTTCCATAGATGTCCACATTGAAGACTATATAATACACATACTCACAGCTGAATACACATCTACAGCTGAACAAAGTTAAAGCAGCCACTTGCTTTTCTATTCAGGATCAGCAAAGAAGTGCCTCCAGGACTGTTGCTGTTGATTTTGTACCTCTGTGACCCTTGAAACAAGAAGGATCTGGACTGTCATGAACAAATCCTGCAAGTTACTGGAAAGGTTTAGGTGGGCACGATAAAATATACCCACATCTCTTTGAGGTCTGGATGCTGAAGTAGTTCTTCCCAGTTTCCACTTAGATTCCTCTGCCCTGCATGCCTTCATACTCCTGCTAACAGCATCCTAGCACTAGATTCTAATGCTAGATTTGATAAGCAAGCAAAGATCTCAGAGAAATTCCTCCAGATTAAGGGAAAACAGACTGATAATGGAGAAAAGACCTTTCTTGAGCCTTTACTATGATTTCTTGAGCTGTACTATGTTCCTACAGTATCAGGCATCATATCATTCATATAGCAGAAAGAGCTTAAAGATTTCCTGGGCACTGAAAAGTCCTCAGCCAGCTCACCCTGTCTTAGACACAAAAGTCCATAGAAGATGAGATGGAAGTCTATAGAAAACTGTTGTTCTATTCTAGCACACATGGAAGAGCTGGTTGCCATTTACTCTGCTGTGTTGTTAAGAGCAGGGAACATAGGAGTACTGTGAGCTGACAAGACTAATAGAAAAACAAACAATTTCCTGAAACAAGTTAGACATTTCATTAATAATAGAAGTATGTCAGAATCTTCCCCTGAAGAAACTGGCCATTGCATCTGCTTTCTACATAATAAACTTGATGTCTCTATGCTGGGCTGCTGTACTTTCTTCTAGTGTTTTGAGGTTGGAGTGCAGTACTGCACATGTATGTGAAAATCAATTATCCTGATGGAATCAGAGGTCTGTTCCTGAATGATTTCAGACAATGAACCAGTTAGTTGCTACAAAACACTATACTGACCTTCCAATTCTGCTTCACAGCTGGAATGTGAGAGCAGGTGAGAAGACAAGCGTGTACCTCTGCCATCAGCAGGACTCCAATCTCACCCTATAATGTGAGAAAATACTGCTTTTCTCCCTCTCTACCTCACTCTATTCCTCCCTTGCTTCTTTCCCCATCCCCCCCCTCCCCCCCCCCCCTCCAGCCAGTGTAGGAAAAGATGGATTTTGCTGTTTACCAACTCATTGAATAAATTCAAGCACATCAACTGAGCAGTTCTTTCAGTGAATAAGGTTTATATTCTTTTATAAATGCAAGCTGATACATTATAGTGGTACCTCTGATTGCTAGGATAATAAAGGGTCTGTTTTTTCCATAATAAAAATCCTACTTTCTAGTGTAGGGAGGGGTGAGTGGGTTATGATTTGTCCATATGCCACCAGCAGAAGCCAGAAATACAAGGTTTCAACCAAGATTATCTTTAGAAAGTCAGTTTCAGGGTAACCATGTGAAAACGTTTCTTTGTTTACCACAGTTTTAGCATGCAGCCACACTGTCACAAAATGTCCTTAGGGGCTCCATCTTGAAATATCAATAACCTGCACATCAAATGGTGCTCAAGATTTCATTCAGATTGCAGAGTACAATATCTGTCTGCTGTGCCAACAGTGCACACACCACATTATCTAAAGAGCTCCGAATAAGTCTTGATGCCACCATCCCTAATGCTATTTATTGTGCATGTCAACAATCAGTATGTTGTATCCCTTGTCCTGAGTCAGAACTGACATGACTGCTCCATACTGTTATTATCTGTTACACTCCAACTTGTGAGACGTGAAGTTAAAGCCTCTTCCTAAGGTGACTGTGCTAAAATTGCCCTCATCTACAGAACTGGTGAAAGAAAACTCTTCTATTCTTATCAAGCATTAGCACCATTTTCTCTTAATTCACTCAGTGAGAGTGTAAAATCCTAGCTTTTTCTGCATCCACTGTGGTATTATTCTCCTTTTGTCTCCTTTAAGTCACAAATACCTGCTATTGTCTCCTGCCTTGAGCAATATCTTTTTGCAGATCTTAAGCAATACCTTACACGTTCGCTTGATTCTCTAAATCACAGGCAGTTTATTCAGTGATGTTGACATCATTACTGCATAGCATCAAATTCCTGCTCTTGCTACCTGGAGGTCCTGTAATGTTGCAGTTTGACAACATCTTCCTGGTGCAGCTCACTTTCAAGTCCTACTCATGGCATATCAAATGTAAGAACTTCTAGTGTAGGTTTAACTTCAACCTTTTTGTAAAAAAAAAAATATAATATATATATATATATATATGTAAAACAGAATTTCCTCAAAATTAATTTTACCTGCCTTAGTAGCTTACTATTTTCTCCATTTCATTTCTTTTCCTTAAATCACTGGAAACCTACCTTGAACCAAAATCACAGAGGCAACTAGATTCTGGTCAGTGCGTTTAATGCTGCTGTGTGAATGCCTTTCCAATTCAGTTTCTGTACTGTTACCTTCCCAAATGAATATGCTGCCTGACACATAACAGAGGATGCAGCATGGATAGACCTCTGCATATAAATTTGCCATTTTAATTGGCAGCAACCCTTCTAACTTAAAATAAATAAATTTAAGTGGTCATGCTTTAATGAGTTCCGACATTTATCTGAATTTCTTCAATCTGTTTTCAGTCACTATAGTGAAAAAGAAATGTTTTTTTTTTTCAGTCCTTTCCTGATTCTGGCTTGAAACCAGATGGGAAAACACAGAAGCATACGCAACACAGAGTAACTGCAACAGAAATACAACCAAATGTTTTACATATCTGAGAGGACTGTTTGAGTTCTGCGATAGTGTTTAAAATCTAAACAGTTTTTCTGCCTAGTTCTATCCATAGCAGGATTCCAATTCAACTTGATAAAGCATATTTCCTATGGCACTTAAGACAAATTGTTTTTATTTCTAAATTATGTTTTTTAAGAGATGATAAAATAAACCTAGCAGGGTGCTTGGAAATTCAAAAGGCTTTTTGACCCTAAATGATAGACATTCACATTGCATGAAACTTTAAAGCATTCTTATTTTATGCTGCACTTTATCTTGCCACATATTTCTAGCTGTTGGAATAAAACTCTCCTCACAAAATACCTGTGCCATTTTCCAACTCTACAATGAAGACACTATTCCTCCCACTGATACCACAAGCTACTATTAAAATTATTTTTGAAAACTCATCTATTGCAATCTGTTGCAACTGTTTGCATCTGTCAAATTCAAAACTCATCTGTTGCATCCATTTACATCTAACGCAAATGTAGAACCAGAATTTCCAATTAGCAACTCTCAAGAAAAAAAAAAGGTTTGACAAAACCAAAAAGTATGCACATACTGCAGCTATTTGACATCAGTGCATCTGGAGTAACAAATCTAAACACCAAATTCTGGCCAGAGTCCTCTCCTAAAGATCTCAGTGATGCCAAACCTCCTGAAGGAACTCAATTTTTTGACCCCAAAACTTAATCCAGAGCAGAATTAGTGTTTCCTGAACTATTCTCTAACAGTAATTTCAAACCAAACCATACCTAAAATCATGGTAACTGATAAATTTGCTATTGCCTTGTTTGAAAAAGAAAAAGAGAGACTACAGATACCTCTGTGATATATTCATTAAGATGTGCAGATAGATCTGTAGATAGTCCACAGGCCTCAAAGGTAAAATAGATTAGACAAAACCAGAGAGTATGGGTTAATATCCCTGTGGGAGTCAAATACACTGTTCACAGATTAGAAAGAATTCCTTGAATCTCTGAAGGTATTGCTAAGAAAGGGAGAAATTTAAGCTATATAAATGTTGTAAAATTATGTTTTGATTTAGAAAGCAGTGGACAAGAAAGTAAATGCAAAGAAAAATAATAATCACAGAATTCAGGCTGAAATTTTAGCACAAACAGAGAATTTCTAGAAACTAACTACTGGAATATGTAAAGACATGACGGATTTGGAGCAGATCCACATAAATCCAGAAATATTTTGAAGTTCACACACAAACGTATATTACTGTGACCTACAATAGTTATAGTCTACATGTTACATGTAATAGTATTTCAAAAATCACAATTATCCAACTATTTCAAAGCCATGTCCTATTACACATTAAAATGTTACACTTTTCATAGAAATGATACCACAGCATAAACTGCTCTTACAAATATTACAGCTTTAAGTAGCATTTACTTTTTCTAAACGCTTGTTGAACACAGCAGGTATCAAAATGATTTAGCATCATGAACAAATATATATGGTTGTTTGAGCCCAAATTTTAGAGCAGATAAACCTATTTTCTGGTCCTTCGTTTAATGGACTAGAAATGAGCTAAAAGGCAGCATATTCTGGCAACTTACTGCTTCAAGTGAACTTTCTCATATGGAGCATTGTGCTTAAAGGAACATAAAAGCAAATCATGGTTCTCACATATTCAGTGAATGGCTCATCTGCAATATTTCCTGTTACAGTTTTCAAGTAGGATTGTGCACTGTGGAAAAAAAATGTGCAAAGGTAATACACAGTGTTGTGCAGTCTACAATCAATAAACAGAGAGAAGACATTAACCAGGAGGCTAATAAAAAGATGCTGCCCTAGACAGTAACATAAAGAGCTCTGATGTATTTTTCTCTTCAAAAAATGCTATTCTTTATGCTGATTTTCCCTTAGCACTGCAGTCATTTCTCCGTGTATATACACGTCACCTTATTTTTTTCTCTTGTTCCAATTTTATGTTTGCATTTTATTTTCCCATTTCCTTCCTGCTACTCCCCTGTTTCTCTTTACTAGCTTGATGTTTACACAAACCTTTACTAGAATTGCAGGGTTTGGAGAGATCCCATTTTTTTCTTTGTTGTAATGCCCACATTTTTTTTTCCCAGAGAAAAGATAAGTTTACCCAGAAAATAAAAAGCTAATACAACCTTTTGCTCATCAACAAAGTATGTCTTGTTGTAGCCAGGAATAAGTTAATAAAACAGGGAAAAAGCTTAGTGGCTTAAAGAAAAAAAAATCTCCTTGGGGTTATGAACGAACAATGTTGTTTTTTCTTCCCAGCGTGCAAGGATTTAATTAAGTGATAACAGTCACCTTGGGGTGGCTGCACAAGGCAATAATATCTAGGTGAAGAAAAATGCTGAAGAGAGTTGAGTACAGTCAATTTATCTTCAGAGAAGGCAATAAATGAACAAAGCATAGGTATTTGGCTGATTGTTTTGGAATGTTTCCATTACTGATAAACATCAAAATAAAAGGACAAAGATTTGGTATTTTCAATGTCTGAAATGTATTAAATACAGAAAGAAATGAAGGAATAAATCAGTGTGAGGTCATATCCTAGAGTTCTAATTGCAAAAGGTTTGGTAATTATTCAAGCTAAACATAGAACAAGGGAATTTTAATGTTGACACAAAGGATAGAAATACAGCTGAGTTGTGTATTTATAGCAAACACAAAACACTGGATGAATTTCATTTGGGACAAAAAATTTGTAAGCATATATGGCAAGAAGTGACATATATTAGACAAATATATGCAACTTCATGGTCAATTTCAAGGATTTAAAAATATGTTTGTGGGAGCTCTTCAGGAAACAAGCAGTAAACTCAATTGTCTACAATGCTAAATTCTGCCACTCTTGTAAGCAAAGAAAATTACTTGTGAGAAAGAGCAACATAGAGCAGAGAAAGAAGAGGCATTCTCACTTACCACAAAGCTGCTAACAATTTGCACTATTTGCAGTGTTGGATTTGAAAGACATGAGTTGTCCTTGGAGAGTTTAATCTGCAAAGAAGTTCTGAAAGCCATTTGTCCATTTCCAATAACAATACTCAGTCTTCCAAAACTTAACACAACTTGGAGTCTAGCTATGGCAGTTGTTAGTGAGTGACGTGATCAAAGTCTGTGACAGATGGACATGAATCGTAATTTGGATGGAAGATGGCCTAAACACACCAACAATCTTGGGAATTCACTATGCTCCATCATTTGTCCCTCTCAAGCTGGAAACTCAATTTTCCCTTTAATTTTTATACTTTTCCTGAATGTGTCTCCAGCAGGGAGGGAACTGATAGCTATTTTCTTCAGTTTACAACTGGGTGAGATACTTCTCCCCCACACACTTTGCATGAAGACGATAAATCCTACAGATAATTGTTTATTTATTTTAACAATGTGGGCAGACATTCTTTCAAAGAGAAAGATCAAGTCAATAATGATTGATTCACACAACATCCTGGGTAAAAATATGACATTCATGTGGGTGCAAGGGAACAGGCAAGCATATTTGAGTTTAAAGAGAAATACATATTTCTGAAAAATGTTTTAATTTAAACAAAAATCTTAAAACAAGTTTCTCTAAATCGCTTCATTATGACTTCTAGCGTATGATCAGCTACATATTTAACTAAACTCTGATTTTCAAGGCCTAGCTTCTCAAGATCCCAAACAGAAGACTTACTCCGACAATTGGTTTCGCTGCAATTACTTTCCTCCAAGACCAATGTGACCTTTAAAAATTATTTATTTTTCACCAGGCTGACGGTTTTTCACCTGTCTGTAGCTGCTGTTTGGCCTTGGTAATGTGATTCCATCAGTTATCCCAGTTACAACAGAAACCTCAATATTCATCCCCATCAAAGCACGAGGGAAGTTTTATCTCATTCCTTATTTTAGAGAGATTTTCTTTACCTTATTCCTCATTTTAGAGAGATTTTCTTTAGGGAAAAGACTGGGATTGAAAGACTGGGACACATGAAACTAACATTTCTTTTTCGTGTGGTTAAATAGTAGAGCATCTTTTTTATGTTTCCAAGCTGTATTCTAATTGTGTATGCTGATTAACATACTCCAATTTAATCCAGCACTTGTCTGGAGCAAAAAGAGATATGAACTTTGTTTGCCATAGAAATGGGACAAGTCACTACCTAAAACATCTTTTAAAATTTAAGCATGGAAGTATTGTTTTACAACTGTTTAAATTTTGTCAGTTTGATATTCAAACTTTGATTTTGTCTGAATTGCAGAGCTGGTGAAAACGTATCTAACCAGATTGCCCCTACTATTTTGAATTGCTTATTTTCTTTTAAATCCTTTGTATTTGCACAAATTACCTCTTGGAAATTCTAATAATCTTACCTGAAAAAGAAATGTTAGGAGGTATGTCACAGTTCCCTTATGGAAGGTTCAGAGGCTAATGTCAAAGGATTAGAAGAACCCTTCTCCATTAGTTTGTTTATTGTGTGAGTTGCTCTTTGGACATTTAAGTGTCTTACATTTTTTTCATCTATAACGTGGGAACAGATAACACCAATCCTTCTAAATTATCCTGAGATCATTGCATTTTACAGTCTGCAAGTATGGGTCACTGTCACAACCAAATATACTAAAAGTAGGATTATGGGAATTTTTTACCTTACCCGAAGAAAAAAACATGACTCAAAATATTATTTTAGACTGAAGCACAAACAATTCCTGTTAATGTTGATGGGAGTTTTAAAACTGATGCCTGAAGGACTGTATCAAAATATAACCTGAAGATTAGAAAAGCCGTTTCTGTTCTTACACACTAAGAAAATGTCCTTTTTTTTTTCTTTAAAAATGAAGAAACAGCCCTCTTCTGTAACACACATTTAGATGACATTACAAAAACCAAATTGATTGCTTTTTCATTAATCCAATGACATCATTGCCTGACACAGGCTGATTACACCCACGTGTACAGATGTATATAAGAATGTAACAATTGAGAACAATATGCAGGATAGTCCCAGAGGCAGACTGACTTTGAAAACACTACCAATATTACTAGTATCTATGCTGCAGATAAGAAAAGATGGTGGGAGTCCAACAGTGCTGCTATTTTTTGATGATTTCTTTCTACTAACTCCAAAGATGATGACCCTACTTTTTCTGATTGTCAGCCCTGCATTTCCAGGTGATTTCACAGTCACATGACTGGTTTCTGCTAGTCTATTCAGTCAGACATATACTTTGCTCAGTTAGATCTAAATGATCAGAAAGAAAAAGAAGAAAACACACACACCTCATCTAGCACAACTATCTTTATTTTATCTGGTCTTTCTGGAAAGTGACTCCAGTATCTACCTGCCTTTGGATCAGTTTAAAAATATTCACAATGTTCTCTTGCAGGCCATCCTTGAAGAGGAGCAGAATAAACAGCCCTTACCTTTAATTGCATGGCTACAAGGAACACCTTAAAAGCAAGTACAGATGCATGAAAATTACCTGCCTGTAGATTCATGAAATGCTCATTACCTCAGTTCATATTCAATCAATTTTATTCACAAACAGTTAGAAACTTTTATTAAAAAAGAAGGAAAATTAAGTTTTACATGGAATAGTGGCCAAGGTCCCACTTCCCTATTATCATGGAAGTTCTGCACAGTCACAGAGATGTGACAAACAAGTTTTTCAAGCTCCAGAATGTTGAAACGGAATACTACGTTATTTTGCTAAATATGGTCTAGAGGCATTTGTAAATTCTGGTTCTAAAATCAATGCTTAATTACATTGTTCAGAAAATAATGAGAAAATGTGATTATATAGACATAATTTTTCTTTTATGAGAGTTTTGAAGTTATTTTTTTCTCCCCAGAGAGAAACTATACTAAACTAGGTACTAAGAGCACATGTTAAAATTTGACTTAGCAGAAATATTCTCCCCGCTACTTTTGAGATACAGTGCACTTCTCATGTATCCAAAGCAGAAAAGCCTTGGAGTGATTTCTTGAATCCGTTGGACGGATGAAAACAAGATGGAGGTGAAGAATGGAAAGGAGGGAAATTGAAAGGTCTAACTCAAAAAAAAAAAAAAAAAAAAAAAAAAAAAAAGGAGTGGAGGAGGGCACGGTAGGGTACAAGAATAAGATCAACCTTTCTTGAAGGTTGAATATGATGAAAAATAGGCAGGAAAAATGAAAAAGTGAAAATATGCAAGAAAAACTAGAGCAGACATAAGCAAAACCAGAGAAATAATGTTCCGTTGCATTTCCAGTAAAATGTTTCACAGAAAGAACATAAGAACATCAGCCTATTGCGAACTACTGTGAGAATATATGAGTTAGCTATCAAAAAGGTATTTGGTTCACCAACAGTGCCAGAAAAAATAACATATCTTCTCAAGAGCAGTCTACATGGCAAAGGCACAAGAAAGGACAAATATCAGTTCATCAACATCTGAACTGAGTCAGAGATGAAGAATTTCTTCTCCTGTGAAGGATCTTTTTTCCAGCTTTTATATTATGAACACATTCCTGCCAGGGATAACTTATTCTTTGCTTACAAAGACTGATACTACCTCTGGAAAATGCTAGACTGCATCAAATGATAAATTTTCCCATAGTATCTTCTTACAAGAGAATCCCTCTGGACATACCTACAGAACATTTTGTTCTTCCTGTTAAAAATTACTTCATGCTTTCTGCAGTGTTTAAAAAAAAATACTGCTCAAACACTTTAGCTGTGTGAATCTGTCCAGACTTGGCAGTCCAACGCAGAATGCTGAAAAACTCTTTTGTATGTAAGTCAAGAGAAAACATTCTTAAAGTACTATATTCTAACAGTGGTCAACAGTAGTCAGCTGTCAGCAGGAAATACTGGATAGTCCAGTATAAAAATCTGCTGTCAAAACAAATTCTTTCACTTTCCAAAGACCTTCAAGAAATACTTAAAAGTAATAAAGAGGTTAGGAGAAATATGTTGTTTGGGTGAGACAAGAACTTTCCTATTTATGTTAACATCATCAGAAGTCATTTGGTACATTATGAATATATAATGCCAATATAGAAATTTATGTATGAGTCTCCAGGTTAGCTGAAGACATTCAGGTACCATGCTAACATTCCTCAAGACCCTTGCTTATTCTTCAGGATGCAATATCTGAAAAGCCATACAATGTAAAAATGTCAATGAACCTTTAGTGTATTTGAACAGTCATATATATATATTTTTTCTTTCCTATAAATTTCTTCGTAGTTATAAAGGTCAAAAAGCATGTCTCTATAATTATCTATATATATGTCAGTCCCAGTGCAATATCTAGATCTCTGTAGGTCCATACACCTGTCCACTGGTACAAAATAAACACAACAGTGACTGCATTTACAATCTTCCCTTTTTCTAACACTCATCAAGTATTTAGTATTTATTGCTTGTTTTAAAGTGAACTTTATATTCCACATTGATCAATGTAGAATGACTAAAATCTGTTTTAGCTATGAATATTATTTCAGACTGCTAAGGTAGGTGTGTAAACATTCAATAGAAATATATTCAGGCTCCTGGTTTTACTCATTTATTCCTGTGGACGTCAGGAGTGACAGCACTATAATGAAATGAGTTAATCAGTGCTAAACTGGTGCAATTTGGAAAGGAATTTGTATCAAAGAGCCACATCTCCTTCTGACATTGTTGCACTATTTGTTAGCCAACACTTTCCAGGCTATCATATACAACACGAGCTACGTGCTTCCCTAAAAAGGATTCAGCCTGGTGACCCAGTTATAATAAGAATGAATTGGGAACAGTAGGCATTGATCTTTTTATATAATGAAATAAATTTAATGTGATTTTGGAAAGACATCTAGTCATCGTACACAAAATATATATGCTATTGAGTCGCTGTTAACACTAGCGGGATTAGGAATGGACATAGGGATGACAGAAGTAATTAATCTAGAATACGTGAAGATTGGAGTTACTCTCATAAACTGACAATAGACCTTCAAATCATCAGGTCAAAATTTAGAGGACTCTGAGTATGTTTTGCTGTGAAGTAACATGGCAACGATGGAGTTAAAAAAATTGGAGCTAGATCTGTCATGTAGATGGGACACATGCAAAGGATTAGGGCTAATAAAGAGAATGGAAATGAGGCTGGTTGGAAATACTGCCAGGTTGAACAAGCAGAGGCACTAGGAATTTCTAGAAATGGGAAGAAAAAAGAAAGAAGGAGAAAAAAAAAAAAAAAAAAAAAAAAGAAGAGGGAATAGAATAGACTGAAATAGAACTGAGAGAGATTTTTCCACTACATCAGATTTCCCTCCAAAACTTGTATTGGCATTCATGAATTTGGATTCCCACCATTTTTCTGCTATCAGCAAATTGACAAATTATTTTCTCCTCCTCTTGTGCTGGAACACATAGATTGAACAAACATTTATTTTAGTTATTCTATTAGTTCAAGTGGTTAATATGCATGGAATTAATACTACATATCTACCAAGGAGTTTTGCTGGTTTCAATAGTATAGCATCTCTATGACTTTCTTGTTTTTGTTAGTAGAACATAAGAAATTATGATCAGAGAAATGAAGAAGAAGAAAAGGATTAACTATTTCAGTATCACCTCTGTGCCAGGAAAGATCATGGAGCAATCCTCCTGGAAACTATGCTAAGACACTTGAAAGTTATACAGGAGAACCAGCACGGCTTCACCAAACATAAATCCTGCTTGACTAACTTAGTGACCTTTTATGGTGATGTAACTTCTTTGATGGACAACGGAAGAGCTATTGACATCATCTATCTGGATTTCAGTAGAGCCTTTGACATAATACCCCACAACATCCTTCTCTCCAAATAGGAAAGATGTGGATTTGATATGTGAACTGTTCAATGGACAAAGAGCTGGGCTGCGGGATTGAATCTAAAGAGCAGTGGTTAATGGCTGAATGTCTGGATGGAGATCAGCGATGAGTGGTGTCCCACAGTGGTCAGTGCTGGGACCAATACTCTTTAATATCTATATCAATGACATCAACAGTGGGGTTGAGTGCACTCCCAAACTATGGGGTGCAGCCAATACATCAGAGGGACATGAATGCCATCCAGAAGGACCTAGACAGTCTTGAGCAGTAGGCACAGGAGAAACTCATGAGGTTCAACAAATTCAAGTGCAATATCTTGCACCTGGGTTGAGTCAATCTCCATAACCAATACAAGCTGGGGGATGAAAGAATTGAGTGCAGCCCTGCTAAAAAAGACCTGGGAGTACTGATGGATTGCAAGCTGGACATGAGCCAGCAATGTGCCCTTGCAGCCCAGTAGGCCAAACATATCCTGGGCTGCATCAAAAGAAGTGTGGCCAGCAGGTTGAGGGAGGTGATCCTGCCCCTCTACTCTGCACTGGGGAGGCCTCATCTGGAGTACTGTGTCCAGATTTGGAGTCCTCAGTACAGGAGAGACAGAAGCCTGTTGGAATGTGTCCGGAGGAGGGCCACAAAAATAATCCAAGGGATGGAACACTTTCTCCTAGGTGGACAGGCTGAGAAAGCTGGGGGCTGTTCAGCCTGGAAAAGAGAAGGCTTCCAGGAGACCAGATAGTGGCTTTCATCATCAGGAAAGAAGGCGACAGACTATTTGGCAGGGTATGTTGTGATAGAACAAGGGGAAATGGTTTCCAACTTAAATAGGATGGATTTAGGAGAGTCTTTTACAGTGAGGGTGGTGAGGCACTGGAACAGGCTGCCCAAAGATGTGGTGAATGCCCCATCCCTATTGACTTTCAAGGCAAGGCTGGACCAAGCCTTGGGCAACCTGATCTAGCTACAGTGTCCCTGTTCATTGCAGAAGAATTGGACTAGGTGACTTTTAAAGGTCTCTGCCAACTTTGAGGATTCTCTGATTCTATTAAGACTAAGACTGCAAAGTTGAGTGCTGCAAAGCAGAAAGAAATCCAGTGTCTGGATTTCTGCCGCATTCATTGCACGTGATAGATAATGTTGCTTTAATGAACAGCTATATGATATTTTTTTTTCCCTCTTTGGTGGTAAATATGTGGCCCTAGGCTTTATTTACTGCATTCTATGCAAAACATGCAGTGAACACAGAATTAAAAGCTTTCTTCTGAGCTTCTCTACGATGCACTTCACAACGATGCTCTTCACAACCGCATCTGAGTACTTCATAAACATTAATTTATTTACAAAATAACCTTGTGAGGTTGTAGAATGGGAAATAAGATGTAGTCCTTAGCAGTGTCCACATCATTATTTTCACTGATCGATGTTGAATACAACAATTAACTTTACTAGATAAGGATCCTAATTTTGCAGGTATAATTGGATATCCAAAGTAAGGAAGTACGAAGCAGGGTACGTAGGACTGAAGGGCAGGTTGAGATTTGTAGCTGCCAAACTACTAGATGCCCCAAAATTCAAAAAGTTAGAAAGAACTTAAAGGCCTAAAGGGTAAACACACACCCATGTTTTTATTTCAGCTACCTGACATTGGGTGTATAATCCATTCTCATAATTTGCAGTGTGAGCAATACCAGAAAAAATGTTCTACCAGATTAGTGCTGCTATTATTGCTTGCTATAGTGAGATTTAAATCTGTCTTCTTAAGGACCTGAGTGATGCTCTAGAAATGCAATACATGCTCAGCACGCATTAATTTCATCCAAATAAAGTAGACGTTCAACAACTACAGAAATCAGACCCACTGCAGCATGTGAATGCTTTAGGCATTTGTCATTCTGATTCACTGACAAAACCCCAGATTACTCTTTTTTTTTTTCATCTGTGGAAATTCTACTACACATTGAATATCAAAAACAATACTTAGAGAGGCCTTGACATAAATTCTAGTTAAAATCTGTTAGCCATCTTCATAAAATTAGTCAGACATTCCTGACTTAAAGGTGGGAAATACTCCAGATAAACCTGTGTAGGTTCATTTGATAGAAGAAAACACTTATTTAATTATGACTGCAGAGTCAAAAGGAAGAAAGTTCCCTACTTTTGAGAACGAACAGCAAAAGCACAATTCACCTGCCAAAGAAGTATGTAAGTGATGACAGAAAATGGTGTAATAGCCTGAATACCGAAAAGGATGAGGATCAAGGAGATCTCATACACGGCCCAAGTCAACACTATTAAGGGATTTAAATGCAGTGGGGCCAAGTTAAAATCAATCTTCTATTTTTAAGGATCAAATGTAGATAATGGAAAGTGGGCATAATCATGACCATGTTAACTTAATTCCAAGGGAAACTGTACTGCTATATACTGCTAGAAACCAAGGAACAGTACTGGAGATTCAGCTAAGCAAGTATTATCACTATCTGCGTTATTTCTTTAAGACACTGGGCAATATATGAAAAAACAAGCTGCACTAGTTGTGCATTGAACAAGAATTATTAAATCGAAAATTTCTGTAAAAAGGGGGATGATAAAAATCAACTTCTCACCTAGTTAATCTTTGAAGCAGTAGGCAGCCAATAGGAGATTGCTAAGCCTGTCAGAGCTATCCCTCTGGTGCACTACAGCCCTATCTTTACATTGCCTGGCATAGGAACACAGAAAGGCAGAATACTGGACAGAGTAAGGGTCAACTATAACAAATATAATCTAAAATAATTTTTGTATGGTTGTCTAGATAACATTTTGCTCAGCAGACACAGGCATAATTTTACAGGGAAATAACAAGTGCCTTAAATAACAACAACTTTTGCCATTTCCAACATTTTCTTTTCTTCTGGTAAACTATCAGAATAGGGATATTCAAAGGAGCAACTCACCCGATTCTACTCTCACACATCTTCTTTATTTGGAGCTACAGATCCACACACAGTGAAAAAGAAAAACTGAATGGACTTGGGTATAGCAGGTCAACCAATTTTTGCAATGTTAACTTTGTGTTCCAGTATTTAAACTAACATTTGAATATAAAAGACTTAGGGGAAAATTTGATACAGAACAGGTTAACTCAAATCTACCTGTTCTGATGTTTTTTTTCAGTCCTGCAAAGTCCTACTGCTGGCTATTTAGTAGGCAAGACACCAGATTATCTGAAGCACAAGTCTGACCCAGTATAGCAATACCTACGCTGTACATGATAGAAAAAAATTAAACAAAAACAGACAAGAAACATGATACACAGAAGCACCAATGGAAAAAGCATAAAAAAATCAGAATTGATTGAAAATGTGACAGCAAAGAAAGCTTTGCATTTTATGAAAGCACAGACTTTGTGTTGGTTTGCTGCAAAGAGTGGAATTTCACACTTGGATTGTAGGTTTCCTTAGATTCCAATAGAAAAGACAGATGCTATAGAGTAGATGCAAAACTTACTAGTCCCTAACTTGCAATCTGTTTATCTGCTCCCTCATTTTTATATCCACACATAATATGGACATATATATGAAATAAAAAAGAGAAATCAAAGTACACTCACTTATAAAGACTCACTGTCTTTGTCAGATTAAAAAATTACTAAAGGTATTCAAGGTACTCCTAATACTGTGCAAATTACTGGAAAGAAAGAATAAACAAACCCATCTAGCAGCTCAGTTTAAAGACAGCATGCTGCTTTATCCCTAGCATTAAGAGACATTTTAGTGCCTTTAACTATTAAGCTTTAATTTTTTTTTCTTATGTCCCTGTGCCACCCCTCAGCTCATACATAGATTTACCTATGGTATTTGGAGGTGGTTTTGCTTTGCTGCTGCTTGCCTGAAGGGTCTTCCAATATTTTGCACTAAACTGTTGCTAGGCTTTCCAATATCACTACTAATCAGCAAGATGAACGCATTTAGAAGGATGGAAGGAAGAATGGAAGTTAAAGTGTTTTCTTTTGAAAAATTATAGGAATGTTTGTTATTCAAATTCTCTGTAGGCCCTACAGCACTGGTATTGATTTGTCAGGATTATTACCATCTGAGCAATAATGTTTTGGCCTGGATAAACTTAACTAGTGTTTTTCTTTTCTTTTCTTTTCTTTTCTTTTCTTTTCTTTTCTTTTCTTTTCTTTTCTTTTCTTTTCTTTTCTTTTCTTTTCTTTTCTTTTCTTTTCTTTTCTAACTTTCAGAGAAAGAATGACAAACATGTGAAACTGACTGTCTTTAGGTCCGTGTAGAAGGCCTCTGAAGCAATGGAAAGGGCATGAAAGGGCAGGAAGAGAGGGATGCTTTCATCCTGAAAGGCTCAAAGAGGCTGCAGTTAAAGCAGTTCCATGAGTGGTGGATGATCACATTGTTCCTGACTTTCACCTATTGTTATTTTTGTAATTCTTCATTTAACATCATTCTTTTAAAATATATCAGATTATGCTAATAATAATAATAATAATAATTATGCTAAATATCTTGTTCCTCTAAACAATAGATCATGCTTTAATTCTGCCTTTTAGGTTCCCTATTTTTGTACTTCTGATAATACGTGCTAATAGGGAGAGGAATGTGATAAATGAGGTCACAAGTTCTCTCGCTTGAGAGGCAGAGATTTCAAAGCACTGACAGAGACAATTTAAAAATTATAGAATATATAATTTAATAATAAAAATCTCTTCACTAGTTAACAATTAATTGCACAGAATACATGATGCCTGAAGCCAGCCCATGCTCTTAAAGTCCATTATGTCACAACCTGGCCTTGAAATCCATTATTTCCTACTGAAAAACCCTTTCAATTTAGAATGGAATTTCAATTTATAATGGAAGAAAACCACTCTAGATTATACATCTTTCATTATTTCTGTATTGAAATGATCATTAATAAAGAAGAAAAATTAGAGGAAAAAAAAGAACAGATAGGCTTTTCTTTTCCCATCCATGTTCACTTCATTCCTGCACTTGCAGCTGGCCTCAGTGCCTACAACTGGTATTTTGTCGACAAATAACTGACACCTATCATCCAGATGCTCTGGACACAGAACGTGTTTCCTAATATAAAATGTAAATTCTTCACATTTTCCCTACACTTTGCTTACCTGGAAAATTTCAAGCAATGAATTTTATCCATAGTTTGATATCAATTCAGCTCTCTGAATGCTATCACAATGTCAGAAGCAGTGGTGAAAAGTTGGTTCTCGGTGTTCTGGGAATAAAAGTATCCACACAATATCTTTTCCCTGTCGCTCACAGAGACAAGCAGATAAAAGACTGCAGAAAGCTGGAAATTCTCCTTACACATGTAACCCCCTGAAGTG
The DNA here is from genome assembly GCF_905368555.1 of Meleagris gallopavo. Taxonomy (NCBI): domain Eukaryota; kingdom Metazoa; phylum Chordata; class Aves; order Galliformes; family Phasianidae; genus Meleagris; species Meleagris gallopavo. The sequence continues at coordinate 35,066,564 of NC_139408.1, read as the reverse complement.
GCATGAATGTCGCACCTTTTTGGGGAATAGGCTGTTTTTAACCCTTAGATTTGCTAGGTGGCACCTGAAATAATTAAACCTGACGTTTCTAGGGTTAAAACGTCAAGAATGAGAAAGAGCTGAAAAAGGAAATTCCCCAGCTTCCTAGTAATGAAAAGCTGAGGGTATACCTTCTGTGGTTGTCTGTGAGATGCTCTCACATCCGCATGTCAAGGGTTTTTCAAACTGACAACTTGCAAATTTGAAATACAAAAATGCCCAAAGCGATGTTTTAGTGGCTCAGGGAAACTCTTGTACGGGAAAAAGAATTCTAAAGTGAAACGTCTCTAGAAATCACACAGGGCCTGACCACGATACTCTAATTATGCTAATTGCTTCTATGCCCTTGCTTTATTTATGCTGAGCAGCTAAGATAAATAAAGGAAAATTGCTTTGGATCTAACTGTATTCATATCAGAATGCAAACTAGCCTGTGTTTGTTATGTGATTGCTGATCTGTTTACACTAAATTCTGCAGGTAATTGCAGTTTTGATTGCACATTTATTTCTAGCTGCACAGGTCCCAGGACTAGGTCTGTCTGTTTTTATAATTAAACCGTTTTGTAATATCTAAACTCACTAAAGAGCAAAATGATGCTTTAAGAATTTACATATTTTATGCATTAGAGATAAAACTATGTTGCTCAGTGATAAAGAGGAAAAATTTTGTTTATTACTGAAAAATAGACAGCATGTTCTGGATTTGAAGAAATTTGAGACATCTGTTCCAAGGCCTGTTCACTGAGCAGGACAGATGTCCTCTACATCCCTGTAATCTGTTATACAACACCTACTTTCTGAACTTTCAGTTGTAACTTTCATGTGAATAAAATCTGTTAACAGAATGGGGGCTTTGGTGATCAACCACAAAATGGAAGGAAGTCAGCACCTGCCACCAGTGCTAGAAGTGAAAGTGTCCCATGAAGTCTTGGAAGCAAATATAACACTTTGCTGTTGGGAAATCCTTAACTCAGTCTCATATAGCAATTTTCCAGCACTTGCAAAATCTCTCAATATCCCTCAGAAAGAAATGATATTTTGCACAGCGAGGTACAGAAATTTTATTTGTCCCTGGGTCACACAAGAAATTTGTGTCAAAGATGAGTATGAAAAGGATTGGCAAAGTTCATATCTTTTGCCTCAAGCACAAAATTATTATTATTACTTATACATCACCATAAATGTGTATGGCATATTGCAGACAGATAAAGTGACAGGTACTGCAAAGTTGACACTCTCAATTATAAAACCATCCTTCTGTGCTTGGTGATGAATTTGAGGTGAAAAAGCTTTCTATTTTTGTTTCAACATATTTAGCACCTTCTGAAACCTTAATTTGAACTTAAGCTTTCTTTCTTTCCAACTCCTCACACACACAGGCACAAAATTTAATCTTTACTTCTCTATCTTTAGGAAATGCCCATTATTATAACATTAAAGAGCAAAACTCTCTAATCTCAGTATTACAAACTTAGAGCAACGTCATCTCTGTACAGCTTCTTCATCCATCATCAATTCTAATATCAGTAATCCAGTCTGTCACACTTAATGGAAGACTTAATATCAGCCTATGCAGACTAGCCTGGCAAGCCTCTCAGCTAGGTTCTATTGTAGCAGCAGAGTGTGATAAGGTGTGCGTCAATACACTGCTTGGACCTCGGGTGCACTGAGAAGTACAAAACTGATGACCAACGGAGATAAACCTCTGAAGTAGTATCATGTAAAACTCAGTAGCACCACAGCATCATAATGAATTTATCCTGCAGTAAAACTCACAATTTTAACAGTTTACAAAAATTAAAAAAGCTGTTTCTATCTGAGAAAAAAAAAAAAAAGAAAAAAGGTGCTGCATGACAAAAAACATTTGCCAGCAAAGCTAATATGAAATAACGAGGGAAGGTTTATAAAAACTTTTCCTGGTCAGCAATGGTCAGTGGTTGTTCTTTTTTTTTTTTTTTTCCTAGTTCTCTGTTTAGACACCTCTGAGCATGATTTGAATCCACTTACTCCTTTCTGTTATTACTCCAAAAAGAAATGCTATTTTCAGCAGTTTGTCAATTCTAACTATTAATAATAAATACGTACTGTTAAATATTGAAGTTTCCAGTCCACTAGAAAGAGTTCCCAGAAGCTGATAGGACTTTACACATTCAGGAATTACACATACAGGAATACAATTTAGGAGTGGAAACAATTATTAAATTGCTGCTTTTCCTTTGGAACTTTATTTTTCTACCCTGACAGTTCAGAACACGCTGCCCCATGTGTGTTTTTCTTTCTCTACAAACAAAACAGTTTTCCTATTAAAATGAAAATGATGATGAGTGATAGACTATTTATTCTTGGTGTGTTTTTTCATTGTTGTTTTAGTTTGGTTTGTTTGTTTTCTTGAAGGGATGGAGATTATTTTTTTGATGGAGGTTTTTTTTTTTTTTTTTTTTTTTTTTTTTTGCAAGAAGGGAAAGCAACCCTATGCCACTGAATGCTGCTTGTAGCTCTCTGGTGACAGAAGAGGGAAACACCTTTACAAAAACAAAACCAGATTTGGACTGGAATAAGCTGTCTTTGACTAAATGGAATCTGTATTGTTAAAAGTACAGATGGGATATTACTGCTTTCATAATTAAGCAAAAATTTTTTTCCCCACTTAATACTGAACTGTCATTTGAGTTCTCCTCTAATTCCTGCTCCCACAGGACAACTGAAATCAGAACCTGAAGGAAAGTTTGTGGCAACGGATGACTCAAAGCCACACAACCACTGGCCTGAGCAAGCCCTGAGTTGCAGGGAACTGGCAAGCCATCTAAAACTTCAATTTAATCATAAATATTTTTGTTTCAGAAACTTCTCTCCTAAAAATTGTATATACAAATGATTTACTCATTTTTCATTGTTTCAGCTTCCAAAATTTAAAAAGAATCTTCATCCAAAATTCTAGGAATACTTGGCAAATATAAACAAAAAAACTGACAAATTTTAAATGAACTTTACAAGCTAACGATGTTTTCTGTTCAAAAATAGTCTGTATCCAGATGTTTCCATACAAAACTGAAAGCTTTTTAGCACACGTATCACAAACAGAAATCCACAAACACAGCTGATATATTCCTCTGTGCTCACAGCCTGCTACCATATTTAAAGGGGAAAAGGCAGCAGATTCTCTTCACAGGGAAGTTATAGCTGAAACTAATCTTTTCTTTTAAAATCATCTAAGCATAATATTTTTCAGCATGCCCTTAAAAGACAGAATGCTTCATGAACATTCTTCCAATTGGAGAGAAGGGGTACTGAAACAATGAAATGATATAAATGATCTCCTCATTTGTATCTCCAGATAGTTCATCTAATTCCTCAACTATGAAATACAAAAAGCTGTCACCATTTTAATGAGTTGTTCCATACATCTTAATTATACCAGCTACACTGAGCAACGCTGTAAGAGAAGTGTCCGAATTTTGCCAGCAGATATTGCAGTTCTGGCCTGATGGTCACCAACTCTCCTGCAGCCTTCAGCAAAGAATCTTAGAATCACTCAGGTTGAAAAAGATGTTCAAGATCATCGAGTCCAACCATGACCTAACCATACTACCCTAACAACCCTCCGCTAAATAATGTCCCTGAACACCACATCCAAACAGCTTTTAAACACATACTGGGATGGTGACTCAACCACCTTCCTGGGGAACCTATTCCAGACTTAACAACCCTTTCTGTAAAGAAGTGTTTCCTAATATCCAACCTAAACTTACCCTGGCACAACTTGAGGCCATTTCCCCTCGTCCTGCCACCTGTCACTAGCGAGAAGAGACTAGTCCCACTCTCGCTGTAAGCACTTTTCAGATATTAGAAGAGGGCAACACGGACTTCCCTCAGCCTCCTCTTCCCCAGATTAAACAGCCCCAGTTCCTTCATTCTCTCCTCATAGGGCATATTCTCCAAGCCCTTCACAAGCCTTGTTGCCCTTCTCTAGACCTACTCCAGCACCTCAATGTCATTTCTGTACTGAGGTGCCCAAAACTGAATGCAGTACTTGAGGTGAGGCCTCACCAGGCCGAGTACAAGGGCAGGATAACTTCCCTAGTCCTGCTCACTACCCCATTCCTGATACAAGCCAGGATGCCATTGGCCTTCTTGGCCACCTGAGCACACGGCTGGCTCATATCAGCAGACTGTCCATCAGTACACCAAAGTCCCTTTCCATCAGGCAGCTTTCCAGCCACTCCTCCCCATGCCTATAGGGTTGCCCAGGGTCGTTGTGACCAAAATGCAGGACCCAACACTTGGCCCTATTGAAACTCATACAGTTAATCTTGGCCCATCAATCCAGTCTATCCCTCTGTAGTGCCCTTCTCCCCTCAGGCAGATCAACACTCCCTCCAAACTTGGCGTTGTCTGCAAACTTACTGAGGGTGCACTCAATCCCCTCATCAAGATGATTAATAAAGATGTTAAATAGAAGCGGCCCCAGTACCAAGCCCTTGGGGACCCCGCTCATGACTGGAAGCCAACTGGATTTAACTCCATTGACCACAACTCTTTGGGCCCGGCCATCCAGCCAGTGTTTCACCCAGCAGAGCGTATGCCCATCCAAACTGTGGGCAGCCAGCTTCGCCACAAGAATGTTGTGGGGGACAGAGTCAAAGGCCTTACTGAAGTCCAGGTAGACCACATCAACAGCCTTACCCTCATCCACTAAGCAGGTCACCTTGTCATAAATGAAATCAGGTTTGTCAGACAGGATCTACCGTTCGTAAACCCATGATGACTGGGCCTGATCCCCTAGCGTAAAGCTTATATGGAATCTGACTTATGACTGAAATTTGAAGTTGTTTGGATTCTGAGGATTTGTTCAAGTTCTTGCCGAACCATGATTTAATGTTTTAGTTCCATTATTACAGTCATCTTTTTTCCTGCACAAACAATTTTAATTTCAATTTCTACTACCAGTTCTACTACCATCTTCTGCATAGAATAAACTTGCACATCTGAATAATTAATTACTGCTCTGCTTTATGTAGCATATCAACCTCAATAGTAGCACCGAGCAGCTGACGTTATCTAGTTCAGGAGAAGTAGGGTGATTTTACTGGATTCTATCTTGTGTGCGATATCAGGACCATCTTTTTTTCCATGTTAGACCAATATTTAGCAAGCCCTAAACACATTAATTAGAACATACAAAGACAATCTGAGAAGAGAATAATTTCCTAAAATTTCAATCAGGAGAGGGAAATCTGTTTCAGCAATGTTAAATACACAGAACTGTCTTTATTACCACTATCAACACTAGAATTCTTTTAACATCATCTGAGGAGAGAAGTAGTTATGCTTTTAAATCTATATACGGTGCAAAAAAAATCATTTGTGCCAATCAGCCACATCCTGTTCTCCCACAGTCAGAGGGAAAGACTTTGTCCAAATTACACAGTTGCTACAAAAGAAAAATACGCTCTCTACATATCCACAGACATGTCCTCCTTTCTTTGACAGCAGAAATTCATAATTTGGGCTGCATTTTGACTCTTCCAAAGCAACAGGAATCAACACCTCTCATGCAATCAAACTAAGACCTCACTGAACAGTTACAGTAAATGTGAGTTGTTGGGTCATGCAAAAATGTACATAAATTCTTAACTTGCTCAATAATGCAAAATATAAGGAGTCTTGTGACACAATCTGCACCAGTGGAACTAGTGGAAATAACTGTTGCGTGCACAGATCCTGATTTTGGTAGGGGCTTGAAAATCTGTCTGTAAAGAAAGATACGTTCCAGATTCTTCACTTGCACTGAGAGCTGGCAGTCACTGCTGACTCCATTATAAGGTGTTTGGACTCAGCAACAGACAAAAATGACCATGAGGTAGAAGTCACATAAAATCTGCCATAGTATTCTCAGTTTAACTATTTGGCTTTCAGTTCCGATACTACTGAGGACAATGTATAACAGCTAGAGATTTCCTACTGCACTCTGTTGGAGTAGGAGCATACTTGGGTTCTCTGATCAATCATGAAGCTTCTGAGTGAAGACTGACTGTGGTAATTGTACCTGTCACAATTATCCCACTTACAGTCACATAAACCTGTCTTCTCTCAAATTAGATGATACTTCATTTTGTCACATTTTTCATTCTTTAAGAGGTGGTTAATACAGGAATTCTACTACTTTTTTTCCTAAAAGGAAGATTAAGTCTTTGAAATTATTCAGAACATGCTGAAAGTACTTTAAATGGTATACTGAAAACTACGTTTACAACATAATCAGGCAAACAACACTATTAATAAAGCAGCAAAATATTGTTAGTTATTCTCTAACAATCACATATGACAATTTGGATTATACAAGATTATTACTGTATTACTTCCTTAACAAATAACAAATAGCAAAGGCTGTTCTGAAAATAATGCCTCTTATTTTATTTTTTTTTTCTATGTTGACCCACAACTTCAGAGGCAGATGTTACTGGCATGGCAGTAGAGGCTGAACCTTCCTCCCAATATCCCATTACATTTTGTTGCTGTGGGATAGATGGCAACAGAGGGGCAGTCTGACAAAATGGTATCTGACATGGAAGTGTATATGAAGCAAAGGTTTGTCATTGAATTCCTAAATGCAGAAAAAAAGGCACTCAGTGACAGTCATTGATGTTTTTGAACATTTAAGGAGACTGAACAGCACAGTAAAGTGGTGGGTGGTGTATTTCTGCAGAGGCAATAGTGACACGAAAGACAAGCCATGTTCTGGACAGCCATGTAGATTCTTATGAGTGTGACATTCAGTTCTTGTTCATTACTGGCAAAAATGCATAGCTAATGGTGAGCGACTATGTTGAAAAAGAGTGTTTTGTAGCTGAAAATTTGCTGTATCAAATAGTGTTATTGTGCTCTTTATATCTGTTGTAGTTTCCATAGAAATAAGTAGGAGGCAGTAGTTTCAGAGGGACCTACATCTGTATTAAGAAAACCTTACTGAGACTTAATGAGAGAAAGCCAAAGAATAATCATAGAATCACAGAATGTCATGGATTCGAAGGGACCTCGAAAGATCTAGTTCACTCCTCTTGCCGAAGCAGGAACACATAGATTAGGTCACACAGGAATGCATCCGCACAGGTTTGTGACACCACAGGCTCTCTGGGCAATAATGAAATACCAAAATTTAAGTTTTGATAGAGGAAGCTCAGGCAGGTAGGAAGGAGAAATTCCCAATGAATGAGGAGAACTCTTTGAGAGTTTTGTCTTCTCGTCACTGTCACAGAAAAGCAGAAAGGGTCACAGCTAGAAGAGCTGCAGGGAAGATAGGGGGCATGTAAGCTGGAGGACAAGTAAAGTTATTTAAAAAGCCTGATAAAAGCCCTGAATGAGGGTGACACTGCAGTACTCTTAAAATTAAAAAAAAAAAAGAAAATGGCCTGGGTTTCACTCTCTCCAAGAATACTGAAAATATGTATATGATATAGAACCAAAATACAAATGCTCATTTCATGTTATGTTTGTTTTATAGATGGAGGGTGTAAGATACAGCTTGTAAAAAGAAGCTGTACTGTGTAGTACAGTAATACCTCAGCGTCTTTTTTTGCTCTCGGTGAGATATTATAGTATCCACTGTAACTAACTGTCCAGAACAATTTGCTTAATTCATTTAAACTAAATTCTGACCAGACACCAGACAGGAAAGTTACTGAATTACCAAGGCACTAAAATGAAACTGTTTCCTCTACTACATTCACAGAATGCCTTAATATATATATTCAGTATCTGCCTACTTGATTTTTCTTGATCTCATTGCTGCTACTCTCTATGTTAATCCTCTGGAGAATTCAGTCCAACCATCCTCCATGACTAACAAGCTGTTTAATTCACCAATGGTTTCCCTCATTATTTTACAGATTCAGTTTGAGAAAGGTGAGTATATGTACTGACAAGACTATTATAACGACTAGTGTAATAATAATATACTATTAGCAGCTCTTTACTTAGAAAGAAATAAAAATCCTTAGAAAGAACCCATGCTTCTCAGTTGAAAAAAAAAATGCATAAAAAACTGTGCAAGCTAAAGGTTGTTTGAAAAGAACAACAAATATTTCACTTAAAAAATGACAACTACATTTTTTCTATATTCATTTTTTCTTTTCATTGCTTACAAATGACTTTGAGATAGTGTAAGTTTATCAACTGATAATTCTTGCTGGAGACCTACAGAACCTTAAAATGTGGCATGGATATAAGTGAAAGAAAATCATTTATACCTGATTGTTATGAAAGGTCATGAGTGAAGAAATTAATTCTAGATCTCAGAAGTTTAACCTTAGGGAAAAAGAAGGAGAGGGCACAGTAGTGCTATGATCTGTAGAGGTCTCTTTACACACAAGTATGTATTTAGGGTACAAAAACACACAATTTAGTGAACAACAGTAAAAATTCACACTTTCCTTTCTCATGCATTTATCTTTCTTTTTCTTTCCTCATCTAATCTCATTTTGACTTAAAACATCCTGTGTTCCCTGAGTTGTGTTGGATTCCTTATTTCCATAGTTTCATAAGCTGTTTTACTGTCAAATACTAAAATGTGTTAAGTTTTAAACTGAGAAGTAAAAATAATTCTTAAATAGTAGATCTAACAGTATGCAAAGCGTACAGATCTTTCAGCTCAGGAAGCACACCTGAAAATCTTCCTGCGCTTCATAGTAAAATAAATGTAATGGTCTTACCCCCACCAAATTTATGCTCAGCAGGACTGCTGTTCTGCTGTTACGACATTGTGAGTGAACATGGGGTGTTTGAACAGTGTTACTGCTTTACATCATCATATATCCATCATATTATATATATTTTTAATAAAAAAGTAATCTTTGAAGATGTAGAACAAAAGAAGATGTGCATATCTGTGCTCGATTATATTTGTGTGAACAGCAAACAGCTAAGCATTCCAATCAGTTTCAGAATGACAAAATTCAGTTAAAGACAAGTGCTCTGTTCTGAGCCCCGAGACAGGGCTTTGGTCCTTCTGTTCCTGTCAAACTGCACCAAAATGGGCTATCAGCTTTATCTATGTTATTTCAGACAGGGGTCTTTGCATGGAACACTGATTAAAAAACAAACAAACAACAACAACAAAAAAAAAAAACACTACAGGAAAGCATTCTGAGGGCTAACAATTAGATTTTTTTTCCAGTCTAAACTTTATCAATAGCTGAACAAAAACTAATAGCATGCCATAGTAACTTCAGTTGAAAATCTCTTTTATTATGAGAGCTACCCCCTACCAGATTTATCATAAGACTACGTGACACCAGAAACTAACTTTGAGCACAGAATTTAGGAGTGTTCAGACAGCACCATTTGTGCATTTGACATGTTTAGTATTAAATTATGTTTTTGTTTCCATTAATGAAATAAAGTCCTCTGTGAAGCAGCTGAGAATGTCTAAGGTTTCTGGAAATTATACATTTATTAAGCCACTAAAAATTTAGGCAGGATAAACCACCCTAGGAAATGTAAACTTAAGGAAAAATAACAGCAGCAAGTGAAGAGCCAACTGTTTCTGTTTTGATTTATTCTGTCTTTCAGAGTTGCTTCTTCTATAGGGAACAATATGCAAGGCATTGGAAATTCAGAAAGCACCTCTTTTGTGTATCATAAAAATGCTCTGCTAACCTACAATACCCTCATAGAAATACAATTCAATAAGGAACTCAGCTGGGAAGATGCCTCAATAGAACAAGATGAAAAAATGGTCAATACGAGAATGATTTAGTTTACCTTACAAAGGATTTTGATACCAGAATTAAATGCGGCTTTGAAACTTGCAAAACAAAAATGAAGATAAAAACAGACCCATGTTTTTAATTCTCACACATATTTAATGTGACTTCTTAGCAGATCATTGCCTCTGAATCATCATTTCTATCAAACCTATCACTTGAGAAGTGTTACAGCACTCAGCCCTGAGGGCAAAGATAAGTCTTCACCATTGTCACATATAGTATACACATTGAACCATATTGTGCTGAATGGGAATACAGTACACGTTAGAAACAGCACTGATTCTCACAGAATATCCTGAGATACTTATCAAGCTGTTAAAGGAGACATCAGTCTTTTGTCTTTATTGCCCTTGACACATCCAGAAGGAAGGTATCTAGAAATTCTTTCTTTGTTGAAGAACTCTCAGACCTCTTAGATATAATGCAGGCTAAGTGCCCCAAAGACCTTTCAAGAGTGGAAAAGGAGCTTGAAAACCATTATCTGACCTATCAGAAACAAATAAACCCAGCACTGAATAAGAAAGACCTAACATCTGTAATCTGTAAATCTGAAAATTCACACTTGGCCTAAAATGGGAACAACTAGATATTTATGTCCAAGATACCAAAACCAGTCATCTGAACATGAGACCAAAACGAAATTCCAAAAATCTTCTCCAAAAAACTGTCACAAACACCACCAGAGGTTAAACATTAGCATTCCAATTATCATTGCATATATTTTTCAAGGATAAATAATTATCTGCCTGCATTCAGAATTTGCTTATTGATTAAAAAGCAGACCACACAGCAAAGATACAGTACGAAAACATTCTTTTCTCTTTCACTCATTGCAGGTACCTGGTATTTACTTACTCCGCAAACATTATACAATTATGCTTGCAATATTTTGGAGTGAAAAGTTGGGAACACGAAAACGACTAGAAATTCATCATATGACTTCAAGTTACATTTGTTCCTTTTTGTGTGTGTTATATGACTTCAAGTTACATTTGTTCCTTTTTGTGTGTGTTTTTTAAAATTATTGTTATTTAGTTTGCATATTTTTATTTTGTCTTCAGAACAGAGTCATACAGTTAACACTGTTAATAAGTACAATGGCTAAAAATGTTACTTTTGTTTTCTACCTCATAAATGCTATATAAACCAGCATAACTTGCACAATATTTCATGAAAAGTATTTTCCTTTTTTTCCTTTCCTATTTTTCCACAAGCAAATCACAGAAATATTCATGGCTTTCCTGTTTCAACAGAAATTCACCAAATAAAGAAAATTCAACTTGAGTGCCTGTCTTAGATTATGCAGAATCAAACACTGACAAAGTGAGATATTAATGCCTTTTCTCTAAAACAGACTTTCTGCTAAAAATCTATTTCATCAGATCTTAGGAGTTCAGAAATACATTGCCACATGCATCTGCTACAACTACCATGTTGGAACAGCTAACAGATCAGATGCTAATAAGTAGTAAGAAGGCTTCTCAAAGCCAGGTGACACCTGCCTGCCAGCTCAGCCCAGAGGCTGGAGAAGAGCAGTAGCACCTCACTGGCACTAAATCGGGACTTTCATTGTCCGCCCCCCCCCCCGCAAATTTCCTCACCCCAATCAGGATTGAGTAATGCAGCTGGCATCACACAAGGTGTGTAATACCACGCTGAAGCCATACAGCAGGTCTTGGTCCAAGGGTAGGAAACGGGGTGACTTTTGTCCCCCACGTCTACGTCTGTGGATTTAGAATTTCTGACAACGCTTGAATTTCAAAGCCAGTTAAACTTCCATGTATAATCCCTGACGCAAATTATGAAAAAGAAATGTACATGTTTACATGATATTTCAGTCCTCCACTTCTCAGCAGTAATGTGATCAATATGTCATTAGAGGAACACAGAAAAACAGACCAAGGCCAAAGCACAAGGGAGAAGACTGGTAGAGCTGGCCAGAGAAAATGGCTTTATGTTAAAAGAAGCAAACAAAATGAATTCAGGAAAACATAATGCGCACAGCATCCAAGTGTTTAGCACAATGACTACTAAGAAGTAAGACTACTTAAATTAACTCATATCTTGGGGGAAAAAATGCTTATTGTCATAGGGATGGTGAATTTATGACACATGAAAATGATTATTTTATAATACGGTCTTCATGCAAAAACAATATACACTTGGGCAAACTCTACACAGTAGAAGGAATGACTAGCATGTAGAACTTCATTCTACAATGTGCGTTTTCACATGCTTATGCCAGGTAAATAACAGAAGCTTGACAGGTACTGAAGAACACTTCTATAAACAGGCTCCCATGACCAACAGAAAATTGTCATATTGCACAGTTACATGTAAAGAGCCTAAAAGAAAATGCTACACATATTTTGTTACCAAGAATCTTTTCTCATCAGTCTCATTCAGTATTTCAGCTTCTCTATTGATTATATGGCAGTTTTTAAATGGCCAGAGACTGAATCCAATCAAACCTGTTGAAAGAAGCAAAAGTGATCAAACTAGGGAATGCATATCAGGTTATTTACAACACAAATAATTCAGTTCTTGGGGCTTTCCTCAAATAAAGCAGTACCCTGAAACAACCAGTGATTAAATTAAGAACTGAATCTGAAGACTGGGATTCACAATAAAAAGATTCAGAATACAAAGTCAGTTATAGCAATCAGTCATGAATGGACAAGAGTCTTATCTCCGTCTCTATAGCTAAATAAACAATTTTATTTATTTGCTATGGTGTGAAAACAACTGCTTTATCCATCATATTTGAACATCCTTAGATCGTTTGTAAGCAGAACTGTTACAAAATCTTTGATGTCGGTTTAAAAAATGATTTGGAGAAACTGAAGGGGTCAACAGTTTGGTTCTACTCCACTTCTTTGTCACTTACATGATGTCAACATCACAAAATTCTTCATATGAAATGAAGAACTTTCTTGTTCTGATTCTATTCTCAACATTAAGAGATGATCAAGACACAGCACTTAGAGATCATCAGCTTAAAATACAAAGCATACAGCATTTGAATGAGTGCAGGGCATTAAAAAAAAAAAAAACAAAAGTAACAACAACAACAAAAAAACCATCTGCTTTTATTTTCAAAAGTATACCTATATATTTATTTAATTAAAAAAATGATAATAAAAAGCAAGCAAACAAAAGTCACCAAGGGTGAAGCCTCCAGAAACACAAACCCTACCTTCTCAACTCTGACTACTAGAAGGAAGAGGTATCTACTCACCTACTAAACACAAGAAAATTCATTGTGAGGTTAGTCCCAAGTCCAAGCTGTTCTAGCTCTGGCCTGTTAGAATAAGAAAAAAGACGAACAGACATGCTGGGAGTAGGTGGATGGAAAAGATGAGATGCATCTTTGCAAGTTCAGGTAAACACCTGAACTGAAATCCTGATAATATGGTCTTAACAACAGTTATGCTGCTGTTTTCATTAAGATTTCATGTCTAAAATATGAAGTTCATTTAATTTCAACTTTTGAACACAGCAGTAATCAGACAAGTTAACTGATCCTTTTCTAAGGAAAGTTCTTTTGTCTAGCCATTTAAAAAAAAAATCATATTTATTTTTCATACATTTTATCTTAGGGCTTTAGCAGTGCTGTGAAAGTTATAATTTGGGTAGGTTGGTATCCTTCATTTTTCACCTAAAATCTCTCTATCACAGTCTAGTGAGCTCCTCTGAGAGCAACAGAAATAGATAACCAACAAAATTCCCATTCAGTATGCTTGTTCTTGTCCTGACCTCCTTGGAACAGTAAGCCTGCTCAAAAATTATTTGTGCTTTTCAGAACAAGAAACCCTGTAAGTTCTGAAACTGACAATCCTTCAATTCCTTGTACTCAAAAACTAAACTTTCCCCAGGTCATCAGGCCTTCCCATGGTTCCATTCTTTCTTTTTTCCATCTCCCTTTCGTGAATTATTTCAACCTTTGCTACTAAGCAAAGAAGTTCAGGCCCTATCCTTTTTATATTTTCTTAGAATCAGACATATAAGGAGTCATCCAATAACTCGCGACCATAAAAACAGAACGTATTTCATTTAGGAGAAAAGGCCAACTAGGTTATTTAATGAAACAAGCTTGTTGTAAATGTTGAAATAGTTTGGCAGGATTTTCTTGCCTGGTGTTACCATGCAGTTTAAAACAGATGGCAAAGCTGAACATAAAAATCTCTCTTTTACAGCAGAACCAATAACAATACTGTTTGTATTATAGGCCAGAAGGCTTAATGGAAAGTTCAATAAAAATTTCCATGATAAACTAAGTGCTGAAATAGAGGATCAGTTCAGTCTCATTTTTTTGCCCTAAGAGGAAGGATCCATTGTTACATTTTCAGGAAAGGAAAAAAGTATATGAAGAAATGGGCAAGATGTTTAACATAATTAAACAATTTTTTCTAACATTTAATAAGCAGTGGTGGCTTCTCATGTAACCTGAAGAGATTTTCTAAAGTTGCCATTGCCCTCAAATGTAACTATTGAATTTTTAGAGATACCTCTTTCTTTCTTTCAACTCATTTTCTTAACGTATTCACCTCTCTTTCAGAATAGAAGCTTTAAGGAAAATCTGAGAAAGGGCAGGTGAATTGACAGCATCTCTTAGGGCAATACTACACCAAAAGACAAAAAAAAGGATGACTCTGTTGCGTGATGCTGAGCCTGCAACAGAACGCACTGTGGTTTCATTCCCATTGGGTAGAGGTCTGTGCGCTGTCTTTAGGCCGATATAAGCTCTTTCAAGCTGTCAGGCTGACATTTTTCATTTGGCTTAACTATACTGATGGCAAACAGCAAGGCATTGGTAGAGTCATTCCATAGAAAAAATTACAAAGACTCTTCAGGAGGTACTCAAACTCTGTGATTGGAACCTGAAGACTGTATTTTTGGTGTGAAATCTGATATGGTATTTTATGCTAAACTTAAGTATTATACAATGTATGTATTTGCATATGACCATAAACAAATTGTATATGATCATAAGCTTTCTAATTCAATGATAGGATTGGGAGACAGGTTTCAATTAGGATACTGATTTTATACTTCCACCTAACTGGTGATTGCTATGTAGAGAAAATATATCAAATGGATATATGAAAGATGATCTTAACTGTGTGAAAGATGAGATGTCTGAGGGCAGTTCATAGGATTAAACAGATGGAAGGAACTAGACAAAGGTAGGAGACAACTAAGGAAATTGGCAGACATTTTTGACCCAAAAACAAAAACAAAGTGTAGATGGAAGCTGTTAGATTTAATAGCAGTTAGGTGGTACCTAGGAATCTCTAGAATATTGAATATTTAGGGTTACCAAGTGCCAGGACTGGAAGTCATTATTTGAAATTATCCTGAAATAATGATTTCTGCTTGCTGCTGGCTTGTCTGCACTAAGATTGAAAAGAGGCAGTGGTAAAACAGATGTTCTTGTGGAAACCAGCACTACCTTAAGCAATACTTCTGTGCCATTCATCTGAAAAGACAATGTTCAGCTTGGGCAGTGGAAATATAAGAAGGAAAGTCTGCAGGTGTGAACATTGTACACAAACGGCACACAACTTCCTTGTATACTGTAGCATTATATTGTCAGATTTATATATTATTTTCTATTTCTCGTGAGAGTGTATATTCAGGAGGAAAATGTCTATCAGTATAATAAAACAGGGTAACTAGAGCAAAACATCTAAAAGAAGAGGTATAATTGGTGTTTGCTGGACAAAGAATGTCACTGATAGGGAAGGAGCTTGAAAAACTGGTCCTGCAACTGTAGACTTGCAAAACTGCAAAGAGACATAATTTTATATATATATTTTTTATATTTGATATGGTTGAAGCATATCATGAGCATGGAAAAAATGGCCTGGTAAGTCATGAAATGAAAGAGAATCTCGCACAAAGAGGAAAACTGAAAAGACCCTGTTACCACCTGGAATGCAATTAAAAGGGACAGAAATGTCTGGTTTTATGTGACAAGAAATAGAACTGCTATGTAACAACAGGAGAAAATGGGAGAATCCACCGATGCTTTATAAAGTCAAAGGACAGAAAATGTTAAAGAAGTTTGTGTGCCTCATCAGCTGCGAAAGAATAGAAACCAAATCCGCAAGCTTTATTTGCCTTCTCTTCAACCCACTGTCATTTTAATCCTCATGAAAGATAGCAATCTCAACATCTTTCTCTGTTTGCTATTGCAGAAGTATTTATTTACCTGGCCTACCAGGGAGGAAAACAAATCACAGAGAACAAATGACTAGATGCTCTCTCACATCCACACTGACACAATGTTTGAAAATATCAGCTTGTGCACAACAGTCCTACAATTTTGAGTAAACCGTTTTGTTATTATAGTAGAATGTTGTCCCAAGAAATAGCATAGGGCCTAATGGAGTCATTAAAAGTTTCCACTGCATCAGAAAGACGTACAGATTATCTCATTTCCAATGAGCGATTGTAATTCTTGCTTTTAGGAGAACTAATAATATACTTCATAAATAATGTCTGAAGATGCTTATATTAGCGCAGAATATTCCAGAAACTGTAGAATACATATAGAGTTACAAATAAACAGTCCCAAAACTACATGAAAGACATACACACAAAAGGATTTAAACAAAGTCCTATACCATTGTTGACAGAACAAATTTGAAATTACAGCAGCCTTTCACACCCTTATTCTATAATTAACAAACAAGGAAAACCTTGCCACAGTAAGATATTTTCTGCAGCAAATGTAATTTTCTCCTGTGCTTTTTCCCCTGCACAATTTAAATGGGAAAATTCCAGTGTAGTCCATTACTGGAGGCAAAAACTGAACCAGAATTTATTTTGATGCATGTTCAGCTATTGATGTCTAGCGCAAAAATGTATTGAATAACATCTTCAGATGAAAACAGAATGCAGGCTTTGCTTTCAGTTTGGTAGGGGCATTATTCTTTTAAAGTATGTTGGCTAGCTCTGCTGAACTATAGCCTTACCTTTTTAAAATTTAATCTTATTAAGTAATTTTTAACCCGCCCACCAAAATGCCATTTCTGTGATAAAAGCACATGCAGGGATTCCTAAGGGATATGGAAATTAATCCCACTTCTGTGAAAAGACCTTTTAATAACTCATATACTATTTTACTTTCTTAGTTATCAGTGGGCTTTCCTCCAGCTTTTTCTAAAGAAGTGTCTTTGCAGTTTTAAAGAAAAAAAAAAAAAAAAAACAACGCCAAAATAAATAAATAACCCAACAAGAAAAGAATAATCTTAGAGTTTCTTCCTTTTCCATAATTTTGAGTTGGTTGTACAAGGCCGCATGTTTCTTTAAGTTGTCTTTAAAGTGGTACTCCAAGAGCCTCCCTCAGATCCCCTAGACAATTCTACAATGTGTGAGGATGCCTACATACTGGGCTTGTTGTAGCCAACAGCATTTAGTTCACACTCTTGAATGCAGCTTGCCAGCACAGTAAGATTCTGACTCTGCAAATTATGTTTCCACCTTTCTTCTCTCTTGCTCTTTTCATACGCACATATGTCACTGGCAATTTTTCCTCCTTGCCTCCTTCCTTACGACCTTTTTCCAATAGTGCTCCTGGATCAATAAAACATCATGGCACTATGCGGAGCCTGAGCGATTTCTCATAGAATGGTTGCTGTGACCATGTTTCAGTGGGAATTGCAAATCCCCTTGTAAGAAGGAGCTGAAGATATCTTCAGTCACTGAGCACTCACTACAAGGCACTGAACCTCAAAAAAGGCCCAGAAACAAGAGCTGCTGGGCAGCTTGAAAGAAACTGATGCTGCCTGGACACTTGATGGATCTCAGCCTTGATTACATGAGCAGACTACTCCCTAAGTGATTGATGAAATCCTGCTCCAGAGAAGAGATGAGAAAACAATGAAAACCCAGACTACAGGGATGGGGGCAGGAGGGAAGGAGGAAACCAACACCGAATGGAAGTGGTCAGGAACCTGATCTGTTGGCAGAGAAGCATATAGTTATATGGGAGGTGAGAAGAAAAATACTTTTCCTCTTCAATTTTCTAATAGGTATAGAATTATATGAACTACAGTCATTAGTTTGTAGAGAAATCTATTACTCTTTGGGATTAAAAAGTGAACACCAGTTGCGAGTAATGGTTCCAGCCTGTGGCTTTGAACATTAAATTACATTTTTCAACCAGCAGGGCAGTAGTTCTCCACTGTCAACCACAGTTTGTATTCAATGTGCCAGTGCATCTCTCTTGCTTCATCTATGCCCTCTTCTTTCTTATCTAGCTATATACAACCTTAGCATTAAAAATTTCAAAAATGTTAGTCTGCTGTCTCTCTCATAATGCACAGTTAAATATTTTTAAATCAATGTCGTTTTCACAAGCTAAGCTAAGATTAGATACTAAAACAATGAAGACTGTTTCCATAACTGTAAATCAAAGAGATAACTATCTTATCTTTCAATTTTTCAATACAAATTTTCTTATTCTTACTTCAGTCTTCCTGTGTTGTTTCTAATTAGCAGGGGTCATATTCTGGTCTATGTGAAATGGATTTCATTTTAGTTTAATTTTCTGTGAACAGAAGATGTATAGGTGGCTAGAGCAGCAACCTTTAACTTCTAGAAGCTTAGACTGGAATTTGCTTGAGATTACAAGGGAAATGAATTTAGTTAGTCTCAACTTCATTTTTAGCAAAAATTGTTCTCATCACAAAATCACTTTGCACTAATTTTTCAAACATTGCAGCTTTTCCTAGAGAAAGTTCTCAGGGTCATAAGAAGTTGTCTTTGCAGGACTGTGCAAAGAAGTTGGCTTTCAGTTGGCACCTGACTAAATAGTGTTTAACAGTAATGAAAGATACACATCTCTTATGTGTATCAGCTACAAAATTCAAATTAATTAAAAAACAGTAAAGCAAAGAAGGCAAGTACAATGAGGTAATGCATACAAATGTGTGGCATGTTATGTGGATACTATAGCTCCTCCCCCCAAAAAACCATAATAATTATACAACTAAAATTTCTTTCACTCCTGTTAGAGTTTCACTGCCTAGTTAAAAGCACTTTCTTCCTCTATCGACATACCCATTTTTTTTTTCCTTATACAAACAAAAAACCCCAAAATAACAATAATCACAGTCAGCCTATTCATGGTTCTCACGTTATCTTCTAGTCCTACTATAAGGACGGTATGTATAAATATACAAGTACTGCTGAAAACTGGAAGTCTGCAAGTACTCTTACTTGCATTAATTGTCATGTAAGCTGGAAACTTGTGTAGTAAAGAACAGGATATCATAAAACACTGGGTTTGTAAGCTCTGATCTGCACTTGATTTGTGCAGTATGATTACTATGCACTAATTGGAGCAAAACACTCTTCTTGATGCGGAGCTCAGTGACTACTAAAATCTGGGTTGTAGCGGAGTATAAATACTGATCACATGTACTACAACGGATAGCATTTGGCTAAATAAAACAATGTAACAGTTACTGCGTTATTTTCACTCCTCAATTTTAAATTTGTTTCTTGAAATAAATACAACACGAGGTAGCAATCTCAGTTAATTACTATATGCCTAGATAATTTTAGTTTCTGAATAGAAGACTTCTTTTTCTAGCAACAAAACAGCCTCTAACTTGTCCATTCAGATTTGCTTCAGGCTTCAGTTTAGTACAAAAGCGTCCATTTTCTGAACACACTACAGATTTTACAAGATTTCATTCAAATTAGATTTCCACACTATTAGTCACTCTCACCAATAAATAAATAAAAAACAACAACACAAATATAAACAAGAAAACCTAACAACCCCACTAGGAATTACAACTCTGATATTAACTGTCTTTTACTTAAAGAAAGACCTTTAACCACAGAATAGCCCAAATTAGTTCCATTACAGATAACTGAACTATCTACACATGTGCATACACTTGCAGAAAACAGGGAGAATAAAAAAGACATTTCTTTGTACTCTCCTTTCATTTGAGCTGAACCTTCAACACAGAGTCACAAAGCAGTGCCCTTTAATTGTCTCCTAAGGAGAAAATAGGATAAGTTTTAAGGCAAAAGAAATAGAAAGAGGAAACGGAAAGGAAGGGTTTATCCTTCACGTTCAGAGAGATGATGCAAATATCAACAAAACAAACCCCCAACTTTTGTTCTCAGTGCTCTATGATAAATTTAATGTACTGTAGATCTGAAATATTGCATGGGGAAAGTTGTACTTGACTACAGGCAAAATGCTGCCATTATTACCAAAACCACACTTGGAATCAGGGTTACGTGACATACGGACTTATTAAAAAACACAAAACACTTAACGAATACATCCTTGTTGAAAAATACACCCACTGACAGAACAGCACAGTGTTTTAATTTGTGCAATGAAAAGAGCATAGAAATGAACAGTTCATGTAAATTACTTGCAGAAAAACTGAAAATTTGCATAAGCTCCAGGTAATTTTTTGGGCACACATGGAGATGAGGAAAACTTTCTCAGGGGACAGTGAGACAGAATATGCTTCAACTCAGTTGCATCATTTTCTTTAGGTTTCTAGAAATCCCCTATAGAATAGCCCTGACTTAATTTGGTAGCTGATTGATTTTGTTTAGTTCACAAATCTGTAAAAGCAGGGATGAAAAATTACTTTTATGCATGTGGCCACCGCAAGGGAGGGTATTTGTTCCACAATGGACTTTGCAGCAAGAACTACACAGTCATGTAGGAGGAAAATGAACATGAAAACTTTCTGAAATGTACTTTTCCCAATCAGGTAGTAGATTTTTAATTATGAAAGTGTCATTAGACCAACATAACATATTCAAGAATATTTCAACACCAACTGTGTATCCTGAACATTACAAATACAATAGATCAAGGTTAAGGGACAGAGTAATTCTAACAAATTTAGTGACAGGTTAAGATCAAGGGATGTCTTGACATTCTCCTCAGAAAGGTCAATCTACCAGGTCTGCAATGTAAAAATGAAGACTCTGCCATCATTGCCATGGCAAAAGGTCAGGCCCAAGCTGATTGGTGATAGAATTATCAAATTAACCAATCGATGCCGGTGAGTAATAGATGTAAGCAATCCTCAGGGAGAGCCCCAGGGCAAATGCCAGCTCATCAATAACACATTGCTTAGGAAAAGAAGATCCTCTCTTCAATCCATGTCCTTTACATTAGTAGTGCTATGAAGGAATTAATAAAATAAAATAAAATTGAAAGCAACAGCTTTAAATATGCTCCCAGACTGTATACAACATGCAAATATCTTTCCAAAGCAACTTCCATTGCATGCAGTGGTAAATAAGAGCAACTAACAAAGCAAAGAAAGGATTTATCCATGCCTCCTATCTGAGCAGGTATATTCAAAGACCTAAGGATTTTCATTCATGCCTGACACCAGTAGAGACTTTATTAGGAATGCTATTTTACCTGTGGCAGTTGCAGATACATAAATCTCAGGCTTGCTTGTGTGGCAACTTCTGCATATTAAAACATGGAGTAGATTACAGGTATTCTTGTAC
Organism: Meleagris gallopavo; assembly: GCF_905368555.1. NCBI lineage: Eukaryota > Metazoa > Chordata > Aves > Galliformes > Phasianidae > Meleagris > Meleagris gallopavo. Next base: position 35,045,244 of record NC_139408.1, on the reverse strand, counting down.
TGAAGATTTTAAATACCAGGCGTAGCAAGTGTTTGAAGAATGCTGTGGCTCCAAGTAATATTTTAATGCATCCAATATATCTCTGTGTATCTGCCTGGTTTTATGCTGTCTGCCATACGGTTCAGAGGGTTATACCCTGCAGAAGCTCTCTCCGAGTCCTCAGGAAAGCAGAATATTCCTTCCCATAAGGAATGGGGCTTCAGGCAGGCAAAACTGAACAGATAAGAATCTGAGTTCTTGGTCTCAAGGGACACGCAATCACTGCAAGAAAAGAGAGTGAACCCCATTCCTAAACATGGTGGTTATATAAGATCAGTGGGACTGTCTAAACTTTGATGAAAGTGTGAGGCATTGGGAAAGGTAAAGTGCGTAAAAGCTGCTTTGTAATTTAAACTTTTGTCATCCCTTCAATCATTGTATTTCTAAGTATAAACAATGATGATTTCAAGACCCCAGCCACTAGTGAAATTTCTGAAAGGGAGATGCACACTTGGAGCGTAAAAGTCTCCAGAGCACTGCAATGGGATCCCATGAGACTAGCTCTGGAAGCTACTGAGGCTCTGCACTGTGAGAGGGCAGCAAGCTCCCCTTGCCAGAACGAGAACAAGGCACTGATCTGATCCCTGCTGGGTGTGCTCCACTGAGACACAAGAAAGGTCAAAAGTACACCTTCTGCAAGTGGGTGGGCCAGAGTCAGCATTTTCAATGTGACAGTATCCCTGTTCAAGTTAGCAACAACTGCATGGGAGACATCCTGCAGACTGCTTCAGTATTCCTTGCTCCTTCCAGTATCACTCGTGCTTCAAAGAAAGGCAGGTAGTGATCTTTGCACAGTGATCCAGTCAGGCCATTTTGCCATACTTTTTAGCTCAAAAATGTTAGAAAGGACCATTTGTTTGCAAGTGTTCTGTCCAATTATCCAAAGTTTTTATTCCTATTTTTGCCCTGTATATGCATGCTGCTCTCAGTTACTACCATTCAGGTGTTATTCCTACTTTTCCTTACATAGTTCTGGTTCCGAGAATCTTAATTTAGCTCCAGTGATGTATCTATTATCATGGCAATATGATATTGCTATTATCACAGTAGGAATGGTAATACTGTAGCACTCAGAGTAAGAATCCATTCTGCCATCAAAAAGCATGTGTTACTCCTATTACTGTTAATGGGAATTATGCACATGTATCAATGGCAGATCAGGTCCCTAAGTGAGCACAATTATAACCCCTACTGTGAAATTCTCTGAATGCTATTTTCACATTGCTTTTATTATAGATGTACATAACAGTATCAAAAAAAGTCTAACTCATTTGAATAGGATACCCATTTGAATATGAGCTAGTTTCAGTAAAATTTAAATTGCATTCCTTTCTAAAGAAACCCTTCTGATATTTTTGATGCTTAATTTTCCCTAATGCATTGTTTAAAATTCAGTTAATATTCTCCCCTCAAGAATTGCAAAAAGCACAGAAGCATCTCAGAGCATGTATTTAACTGTAGGAGGTGCAGAGTTTTACAGCAAACTGTTAGTCCACTGACAAAAGAGGAATAAGTGAGTGTGGTGCCACTAAACACAGTACAGCACTGTTCATTTGCTGCTTTACTGTCAAGTCTTTACTATCAAGCCCTGTGCTGTCTTCTCAACCTATAACAGTAGGATTGGTATTGCCTCTTTCTAAACACTTGAATTTTTGTTTTTACCTTTTATCTGATCTGCAGTTTAATGAGCACTAGCAGTCAGATCTATAATTTTACTATTTCCTTAAATATCTAAAAACCTGTCAGGATAACAACCATGGCCCATGGAAGCTCTGTCTGCTGGTGTGTTAAGCAGCAGCTCTCACTGGTGGTTTTACACATCAGCAATTCTTACCCATCATAAAGAATTATGCCTAGGTTTATCAGAAAATATCAGAATGCCAACTGTTCCCAAATTGGTTGAAGTAGAAGAAGTAATGACATTATAGGGATTTATTTATTTATGAAAGAGCAGGAGGCTTGTATCTGAATTTGGATGATGTAGACACCCCACCCCTGGAAGTAGTCAAGGCTAGGTTGGATGGGGCTTTGGACAACTTGGTCCAGTGGAAAGTGTCCATGCCCATGACAAGGGAGTTGATGCTAAACAGTCTTTTAGGTCTCTCCCAGCCCAAAACAATCTGTGATTCTAGTTTCCAACAATAAGCAAAATGAAAAGACTGGATTGCTTTATATATTTAAAACTACACATTGGAAAAACTACATATTGTAAACTATGTATTGAAAAACCTCAAAGTGGGGTATACAAATTTCTTAATATAACATGACTAAAGTATTGTCAATAACATTTTAAATATTTTAAAATTACTTTCAAATTCTAATACAGTGATTAAAGATGATAAATCTGTTACAACTAATTCTATTTAAAATGATGTAGGGATCCTAAAACAAATTAAACTTATTACTATAAACTTGTACAGACCAGAAGGATGGACACATTAGTTGCCTGAATAGCATAACAGAGCATTGTATGAAGATTATGATATACTGGTCTTCATAGGGACCTCAATGCAGTATGGACACATATAATATAAAACAGTACTTAAAAAAACAAATATAAAAACTATCAGATTTTAAGATTTTTTCCATAAACCTAATTAACCTGATATGTAATAAAATTCATATATATTTTTCATGTAGCAATTCGCTTCTAACTCTATTTTAAACTCTCAAAGTTCCAGGATACTAGAAGTTGATGGAATGACTTCGGATTGCGCTGCTGTATTACTCCAATTGCATTTAAAGGCTGTGAGTTCACATGCAACCTCTGCTATTTTATCAGTATTAAAAATGACATGACAATACAATAAGATCTGGCTTCTGATGCTGTGAGCTGTCACCCTTCCCTCAAACCTTACAGAAATATGGAATATCTAACCACCTCTGAACAAGTGCTTGTGGTTCTAGATTAATGAACAGCATTAACAAGGCACTGATGAAAATACATCCCACTTACTATATCACCATATAGTACTCAACAGACCTAGGAAAAAAATTAACAGAGAGAAAGCTAATAGTCAGAAAAAGTCAAACCAGTGTTTCCCCTCCTCCACCCTGAAGATGGTTTTAGGCCTATATAAATCATGATTTTTCTCAAGAGAAAAAATGCCAAAATACTATTATTATTATTACTGTATTATCATTATCACTGTAAAATATAGAAACTATAATAACTTGATAAAAGAAATGCATGCATTTAATGGAATGTTCTTTACCTATGCATGGTATAAATGTACACTGCGTATGTCACTATCTTCAGGAAAGGGTGAACAAAATCTTTAGTATCACTGTTTTATGAAAAGAGGCCTTATTATTATTTTCTTGGAAAAGGGAACCATGTCAACAGAGTATAACAATGCTGCCTCTCCCTAAAAACAGTGATGTTTTTGATGAACTGAAAGTAATTCTAATTAAAACTCCTATTGTGCAGAATGCTACTAAAAGATTTCTAAAATATATGGAGAACACTGGGTTTGCACAGGTGAAAAAAAAAAATCAATAAAAGGCAGCTCAACAAGGCTGAGAGACTGAATAGATATGCACATTGTTTAAATCTCTGACTAAAATAGTACCACAAAATAAGCATGTACCACTCAGCAGGAAATACTGGAATCTAATCACCCACCCCGATTCTGAACCCAGCCAACTCATAATATTTTCTTGAGGTTATTTCTCAAAGCTTAGAATTGTAACATTTTCCCGTGTGTTGGATTCAAAATTCAGCCATTGCTAAAAACAGAAAGTGGCAACTTTCTGGTTTGTAGCTTACTTTCAGCTATGAAAAATGTGAATTACTTTCAGCTGTGAATGTCATTATGATGTGAATACAAACTACAATACTCAATACCTCCCAATGAACACCTCATGAAATACAATATTTTTTCAAAAGCAGCATTATAAACACTATTAATGTTTAGAACTTAGGCAATTTTTTTCTCTATTTACTAAATTTTCTCTACTGTAATTTTGTTTCAGAAGTACATTCATTGATCACAAGCTCCTATAGAACGTCCCTGGCTGACAGTGAAAGCTATCAGCAAGCTTACTTTACAAAGTATATTTAAGGAATTACTATTTGAAATAAGCTAAATTTGATTTTGTGGACTATCTAGCACCGTACAATTAAAGAACCAAAAACTTATGGAAATATCTAAGAGATTATCTGCATTCAGTAGGAAAAATATGTTTATTCCAGTCCATCTATTTTTTAAGAGGCCAAAGAACCATGAAGAAAAGGAACCAAGAAAATCTCATGAGGATTTTCTTGATGCTAAACATTAACTGGTGTATACTGTACACCAGTTGAATTCACATAGGAGATGTAGTAAATTGACAGGTAAAATTAATCAATTCAAACTGTATTATGTATTTATTTCTCTGAATATCATAATGAAAGACTGATATATTTTCAAGGTTAACACACTGAATGTGTAAAATGAAGGCAATCAAACTTGGAAACCTAAACACTGCTAAACATCAATAGGATTTCATCATTAAACTTCCTCAGCATTTTCTGAAAATTACAATGGAAGAAACACACAGAGTTGAAAACTACTTACAGTCACATCTTGTAGTTCTTAGTAGAGCTATGTCTGTAATTCCAAATAGTGCAGCTCAGTAGGAGTGCTCTGTAGAGTGAAACAGGTGGTACTAAGGACCTTGCGTTTCACCTATCAGCATTTCAGAGGGCTTTACTTCACACTAAGTCTAGGCTGCTTCTAGAAACTCAGTAATAGACATTAACAGCTGCAGTACGTTAGGCAGCATTTTGGGAACACATGTGCTTTAGTTTCATCCAAATGGAATCTAGTTCAGGTGCTTCAAGACTGCTCCATGATGTGAAGAAAAACATGGTATGTGGGGATGATGGGAATAACTTCAAAATTGTGCCCCTAATCTGAAATAAAACACTACTTTCAAATTTTGGCAACTCAGCATATATATGCATACCTCTATGAATAATCTGAAACAAAAAATCCACTAGATTTTATCTATTATCCCACGTATTTTCAAAACAGTATTTAGATATCTGCTCTTGAAAGAAATCATTTTTGTATACACCATATTCATTCAGAGATTCTGAACCTAAAATGGTTTCCTGCAAAAAATCTTGTAAATTTTCAAAATGAGGTTTTACCCTATTTATGATGCACTTGTACTTGGTTCTTTAAAAAAAAAAAGACAGCTAATTAGTCTCTGCCTCTTAGAATATCTGATCTACTGAATAAAATAGGTGAAGTTCATTTTATATTCTTCTGTTAAGAAATTACTGTATACTCTATTAGCTCACAGTTAATATAAAACATTGTCATATCTGCAACTGAAAGATAGTTTCCCTTCTCTTTCATTATTTTCAATTGTTTTTATTGTTCTTTTATGTTTGGCATTACAAAGCAAATAGGTAAATTCATAAACAAAGCATGACAGTGTAACAGTGTGATAATAATGGGTGAAAGTATCTACTTGTTTACCTCACTGAGCCATTGTGAGCATTAATTAGTTAATGGTCATAAAGCACAGTGTACACATAAAACACTTTACAACTGCTACATAATATTACATATGACATACAGAGCAATGCCTCTATTGCATGTGGCATAAAGTGGAAGCACTCAATCATTATATTAACTCAAGTCTTTCAGGTAGTAGAAACAGACACAGTGAAATAATGGTTCACTGCTTCACGAGTATCATTAAACCTTTTAAACAGTTATTCTCTTGGCGTGTATACTTTCAAGCCTGTAGGTAATACGCACCAAGTACTGCTAGTAATCTAAGGTAAAATTGCAAAAACATTTCCCAGTTCCCCACATTAATCTCAGTAGCTTAAATGCTATGAGTGTTTATTGGCTTCCTGGTACATCTGTTGGCTTACTGGGATTCTGGGACAAAGTGGCAACAATAAGATGCAGTATTGAAAATAAAACCTGTTTCCAGAAATGAATGTGGATAAACTTTTACTAGGAAGTCAAGCAGCTTCCTCAGCCCCCAGGAACACCACTAAGCACAGTACAATTGAAATTGCACAGGATATAATGGCATTAACTACTATTTTGAGGCTATGTTTAGAGCAAATTCATTTAGTAGTCCACATTCATGCAGCACATAGCACTATCTTAAAGCTCACAGTTCTTTGAATCCCAAAAATAATGCCTCCTCCTTATTTCCATGGAAACACAGCAGATACAAAGAGCACATTAACACTATTTGATACAGCAAATTCTCAGCTACAAAACACTCTTTTTCAACATAGTCACTCACTATTAGCTATGCATTTTTGCCAGTAATGAACAAGAACTGAATGTCACACTCACAAGAATCTGCATGGCTGTCCAGAACATGGCTTGTCTTCCACATTGCTGTCACAACTGCTGAAACACACCACTCACTGCCTCACTGTGCTCACAACCATGGTTTGGTCTCCATAAACCAGAAAGCATCAATGAAAGCCACTGGGTGCCTTTTTTTCTGCATTTAGGAATTCAATGACAAACCTTTGCTTCATATACACTTCCATGTCAGACACCATTTTGTCAGACTGCCCCTCTGTTGCCATATATCCCACAACAACAAAATGTAACGGGATACTGGGAGGAAAGTTCAATCTCTACTGGCATATAACAAACATCCACCTCTGGCATTGTGTGTCAACAATAAAATAGGAGGCGTTACTTTTGGAACAGCCCTCATGTATTAATATTGACATTAACAGGATATATAAACTGTACATAATCAATATGCATATGCTTTTGTAAACAAGTTCCAGCTTCTGCCTGTTACTAAGGTGCATGCAATATTCTGGTCCTGTCTTAGTTTCTGATGCTAATACTGAACTTTATACAGTTTGGGCAGCAATTCATGGAGATAGGGTCTTCTCTGTGAGCCGAGGGAGTTGTGAAAAACATTTCTAAAAAATTCCAGAATTAGATAAAATATTTAATTTTTATTTTCTTTACCATATAAATTTGAAAGGCTTGCTGCTAAAGAGCTAACTTCAGTGGAAGTTTAAAAGGAGGAAAAATTGGTTAAACTTTCCAGTGGAACACTGAGAATGGAACTACTGAGGTATTTTGGAATGCAATCCCTAGAGTTAGTATAAATTTAAATCACTTTAAATTTGGTAAAATATATTTCAACTACAGCTCAATGAAATACAAGAATTTCCCCAGCGACACAGATGTCCTTCACAGAGTTTATACCTCTAGAACTTCACTGATCCCAGTGAAACATCTTTCTGCTAATTTTGAGTCTCAGCTAATCCAAGTAGTGAATGTGATTCCATTATACCAGGATTCATAATAATGATATAGGATTTCTTGCCAATGTGATTTGTTAAGTCGTTTAGGGACAGATATGCTAAGAGTCTGGGTCAAAGTCATAAGAGATGAATGCAGGTACAAACCAGTTGACAAGAATTATCACATAACTAATTAACTGAATTCAGCTGTATTTATTATATTTCTTGTGCTGGCTGTTGCTATGCAATTATTAACCAACTGAGTTTCTTGTATGACTAACTTGAAAATATTCTCACCCCATTGAGAATACAGATAATAAGCAATATCCTAACACTTCACATGTTAAGGCTTCCAAGACAATTCTTTCTAAAAATGTTAGGCATTCATTGCTAAGATCCAGATTAAAGAAGATATCAGATTTTCCTTATGCTGATATTAACTGAAAATAAAACAAACTACTATGGATTTGAATGAGGCTCCACTGCAGTTTACAGCAGAACTACTGATTTATATGGGATCATTGTATGACCTCTTTCTAAAATTCTATTAATTTATTTTCCTTTTTGTGTATATTAGTGACCTACCAATATTTCTAAACATACCACTCAGAATACTTTCTCAAAACTGTCTACTGCAAAAGCAACTTTGTTAATGCATATAACAAATGAATTCCTCTTTCTCTAATTTTGCTCAGCAGTGAGTTACCAGCTAATCTGAGTACAAATACACAATATATCCTGTGACAGCAATGTCTTCACCTGCTTGAGAATTTCTGTAGCTGGGCACATTCCTCTAATTTAAACATGTAACACAGAAATATTGCAGGACTACAACTTCAGACTAGAAATGAAGCCACCTGATGCATAACTAATTAGATTCGCTTTGCAGGTAGGTACTATTTACCTGATTCCTTTAAAAAAGGAAGATTCTTTTAAAATAGTCATCCTATAAGATGACTGCTTCTCAGAACAAACAAACAAAAAAACCCTATGACCAGAAACCTCAATCCAGCTTATCTATTCCTTCAGTGTTTAGCTTGTGAACCTATATTTCTGTTTCACAATAACAGTTGTATGTACTTCATTAGGTAAGTTCCACTAAACATCCAACTGCAGTAACAAATTTGTACTTATCTACATTACAAATTCAGCCCTTACAGCACCATTTTCATTGCTTTGGTAACCACATACTATTTAGAACTCATATGCTAACATATCTGAGAAGAGCCTGTAAAAAGAAAAGCAAAACCAAACTCTATTTCTGTATTACCTTGTCTCCCAATTCCCAACACTCATTTCTGGTGAACTAATTTTCTCCTTTACCTTCTGTCTTCTGCAAATATATTTGAAGAATTCTTTATCTTTTGCTGATATATTCCACAATGCAACATTCAGTATTTCTTTTAGTTCTTGTAATTATCCTTTTAATTTGCTTCTGCTGAGGCTCACAGATCTCCCAGTCCTCCCCTAAACAGACTGCTTACATTTCCTTAAAAGTCTTCAGTTTATTACTTGTACTAATCTGTGTTGCTTTTCCCCACTTAACTAGATTGGCCTCCGTGGCTTTCTATAATTTCTCTTCTTAAGGTTTCCATTATTCTGTCTGCAGGGTTATTAATATGTGAACTTGGTTGTAAATATACTAATGCTGCTCTTTATAGTCAGATAGGGTGATACTACTTTTTAACATAGGCTTGGATTTATAAGAAATGCATTAGCATAAGCAAACTTTTCAGCAGTTAAATAACAAAATGTATACAGATTGAGCAATTTGACAGTCCAACCATTAGCTCCAGCAGTTCAATATTAGGATCATCTTCAAGAAACCAAGGAAAGTGGGAGCAAATGGAAGTGACAAGCCTGCTCTGGAATAACTAGTTCTATCTACCGCAGCCTTCTAACAATCTTCTAGTGTCATATTAATTCCTCCAAAAAATGGAGGAACAAATGAAAATTGATTACGACCTTTTAGTCTACCACTCAGTTCTGAACCTAGTTCCACATCGCTAGAGCAGTCTTTGCAGACAATCATATCCATGAAATTTGCAACTGCAACCAAAACAGAGGAACTCTATTCACACAGGTTGCTATATTCATAGTTGCACATTGTAGAGCACAAGTATAAAAATAAATGATAACTAAATGATTATGTCGTTTACAAGAAGTGAAGACTTCCAGTTTGTATTAAAAGACAGAAAATTAAGATAAAGATACTTTTTAATATTTAATTATTATTTCTCTATTGTGATTTTTCTCTGGAAATCAATCCAGTTGTACTTAAGTGCCCTCACTAAAACAGAGAAATAAATAAACAGAAAAAACTTTATTTAAATAAATTATAAAAATCTTTGTCAGTCAATAATCTAATTAATTATTGCATTTGGTTGACATTGAACATGTTTGTTTTTCTCTTTGGGAAATGAATAAAGAGAAAATAAATGCTAAACAGTTAACAGACTAAGCTCAGTAAGTGGATATGGATCAGAAAACCAAAATATCACCCGTGCAGTCATGTAAATTTGGGGCATCTTTAACTTTACATGAGCAACATTAAAAAGACTCTGATTAATACCAAACGTTGCAATTCCTCTTCCTTACCTTCTCCTTAAACTTTAAAAGATATTTTATGTGTGAGATTTGAGATAAGGTGCTAAAAGCGGAGAAACAGAAGATATACATTTCACCACAAAATTACATAAAAAAATGGATTTGTATTGCTATCTTCTAACCAACTCATGAGTTGGATACAATCCAATTTGTCATCATTTATTCACAAACACATTGCTTATATTGTGTTCTTTTTTTTTTTTTTTTTTTATTCTTATTCGCCATTTACCCAATTATATCTATCCTTATTAGAGCATTGCTGAAGGCAGCAAGACAGTTCTGGCTAAGGAAGTCCCATAGCTTAACTTAATCCTATTATCTCTAGATAAATGCGGATGCATAGGACTCTAGATGGCCAAATTCAGCTCTACTCTCCCTTCCTCATGAGGAAAAATGCAGTTCCTCATCTCTATGCCTGATGTAATTAAGATCTGGAAATATGCCCATTCCAATCCTTACCCAGTATAAACATCACTGTCAATGTTGAGAAATGAACTGCAGTTATGATGCAAAGGGTTGACACTTCAGTGACATTTAATGAGTGGTAGGCCTTTACAGTGGCTCGACTATATGTAGCTTATATCTTTGGAATTTAAAATGCCTTTCCAAAAATGTAATAAGAGAAAAGGGAGTATAATAAGATAAAAAAATTGATGCTACTGACAAGCAAAAAATTATCTCAACAGTATTTGGATAGATATAAATTATCATTAAATTATTGCAATATATGGAATTGTTCACAACTATAGAAAACAAAATGAATAGTAAAAAAAAGGATCAATAATAGAAGTAAAGCAATTAATGAACTGACTGTCAAGGTAATAAAACCCACAGTGTTTATACCTGCACAGAAACAAATACACATACACAACAAAAACAACAAATTCTTGTACTTTCTATCTGAAAAATAAAAAAGAAAAGGAAAGTCTGATAATACCAGATTGCTGAATATTGTGAACTATGTTCTCCATTCCATGCCTAAACTTTATATTATACTTCAGTCATGTCCTTTTCTTTGAAAGCACATCTGCATTCTTCCTGCTCATCTTCCTTTACTTAGCTTACAAGCAAACTACAAATTGACTTTTGTAGAGTAACTGGCAAATACACCTGCATATGTATACCTGTATATATGTATGTATATATAGGCAATTAAAGCGACCAGTATTCTTTTCCGTCCAGGCCTGTCAATTTACTTTCATCTTGTTCTACAATTCTTTAACTATACCAATCCTAGCTTTTGCTATAGAGAACATGTTAACCATACAAACTGGTTTCCAGATTGAGGGGTGATTTTGTTACCTAATGAAGTGTCTGCTAGGCTGGGACAACTAAACTAACATCCTCCAGCAACCTAAATCAGATTTTAACCTCAGTCTCCGGAGGTGAATGTTTTGTGCAGTTCTAATAACACAAATGTTTAAATTTGTAATCAGACTTCCATGTAGGACTGGCTGTTTTATTTACCATGAGCTCAACTGAAAGGTTCCCAGGGACTGAAGATAGTTGAGTTGTAATCCTGTCATTTGGAGACTTAATATTTTTATATTATCATGACATTAGCATAATTCTGATCTCTATTTTGCAGCATTTTAGGCCACGCAAGCACTACTTTGTACGCTGTTATTGCAGTGCATAGCATCAACAAATATTCACACATCATCCCCTATTTTACTGAACATTTGGTGTGAAGTATTAAGCCTGATTTAATGTTATTAGTGCCTCAGAACAGTGCAAAATACATGAATGTAGGCACTCATCTCTCAGTTTACCATAACATTGCCATAAAATTTTAGTAAATGGGTGATAAACGTTTCTTCTCCCTTTTTCTTTTCAATTCTTCCTTCTGGATGCCCTGCCTCTACCCAGAGGGCTTGCTAACTAATGCCATCTCAACTCAAAGGTCAATCACCAGATTCTCCTGGCCCAAGCTGCAACTGAACAACTGAGATAAGCTCAGCTGTGATCCCTTACTAAAACTTGTCTTGAAGTAATATCAAGCTTTTGGTAGTCTAGCATTTGGATTCAATTTTGAATACTTTTTTGAGACAAAAGAATCAGAGTAAAATCCATTTTATTAAAGAAAATATGAGAAGTAGCAATATTATCATAACACCCTGCATCTTTACAAGGAAATGGTTTATTTTTTGATTCTGAAACTGTGAGAAAGATAATTAAACTAATGCTGACCTTTCCTCTTAAATAAGTGCTATTTAAGATACTCCTTTTGCAAAAGACCAAACTGGCAGTGCCAGAGACTAAAAGCCTCCATTTTTTATACAGAGCAAACACGTCTTTCCTCACAGGTTGGCTACATAATATGTTCAAACTCTGCATGTGGTATTGATTCATTCAGATTTTTCAGCTCCTAATATTTGTAATATGAGTCAAGAAAAGGCCAGTCTGAAGGTATTTATGGTGATTGCTTCATGATATGGACACCTGCCAACAAATAAGTTCATTCCTTCAACCATTTCTTACTTATGTGAGATCAATATCCAGGCTCTCTAGCAATAACCTTGCATCTATAATTGATACTGTTTATTGGCCCATGGTGTTGTGTACAATAAAAGGAGTAAGAAAGGGCTGGGATAATAAATATTCACCTCAAGAAAAGGTCTCCTGGAAATGTATCAAATAAAGAAACAAGATAGCATAACACCTGGTCTGAATAGATGATGCACTAGTCTAAGAACATAAAATCAGAAAAACGAACAAACAAAAAAACATATTATGGAGAGGTTAATTTCCAAGAAAAAAAAAACAATCAAAGCTGATTAATGAATGGTTTATAAATGAAGTCCTGAGAACAGACTGCGTTAAATGGGTGCTGTGATCCACCTGACCAGGTGCAGAGAATTAGCAACTGAAGAGAACAAAAGACACATCCCATTACCACACAGGTGAAACAACATCTTATGACTTTTATGCAAATATAAAGGAATACATAGAAAGGAGAAGAAAGGTATCTGGGCAATATCAAAGTATAAGTGGGGTTTTGGCTGTAGTGCTTAAATGGCTTGTTTACACAGTGACAACACCTAAAAATATCTCTTTCTTCCATGAAATGCCACACTGATTAAGTAATCTGAAGACAATTAGGGTGAATTAACAAAAATAAAACATTGTGCAAGTCTCAATTACACTAGAAATGAGAATTTTGAAATGAAGAATTTTAGAATGGTAGATTAACATTTATTTGCTTTCACATCTTATTCTAATCATAACTCTCTACTTAATTGGCTTAGTTAACTTATGAAATCAAATTTAGATCAGAGAAATTGACAGGCAGTCATTGAAGAGAGGATATTGCAATTTAAAACCATGAAGAATAGCAGTATAAATGATATATATTCCACTATTAAGCAAGTCACCATAAAAGTGAATTACAATAAGCACAGATTGAATGCATTTTACTGTGTCAAAAATAATTTTATGTAATGTGTAAACTTCATGTTTCATAGTCATTCTTAGTAACATTACTTTTCTTCTCTCATTTTCTTGTCGAACTGTATTTTAAGTATATGCTTTTAGAGAACTAATTCATACTTTCGTTTAAGCATCAGCACCTTTCTGGTACAAATACATATTACCAGAATTCTTTCTAGCTCACAAACAAGTGCATATGCATTTTTGCAACATTTGTCTCCCCAAAAATGTAGTGAAGGGAGGCACTGAAAAGCCACGGTTCTTTGTCTTTCATTTTTCTGTTTGTTTCAAACTTTTTGTTCTTTATCAATGAGAGTTATCAATCAACATAAGAATTATTTATTTCCTTAGCTTTTTTTTTTCATGGTAGTATGGTAGTAACTTAGCAACAAATTCTTTTCTATGTAAGCATATTTATTTCTTAGAATTTCGCTGACAAGCAAAGTCTTGTATCCCAAGCACTAGCCTGTGAATCCTTAGGTTTGGCTTTGTTCCCTCCTGAAGTATCTGCTAATTTTCAAGGCACATGATCATAACAGGCACTAGTAAATATATGAACATGAAAAAGAAAACATTTTGCATTCTCTCTGTGAAGGGAGGATTGAATTGCTTTTGAATCTGGTGCTGAAATCCCCTTTGAATAATCAAATAACATTTTGGTTTGACTGAATTAAAAAAGCTACTTGTATCATTGAGAAATTCTTTTTCAATGACTCATGTAGTTTTTACAGCAAGTTCTACTGCTGTAATCAATGTAAAAAAAAAAACAAAAAACTTTGAGATATCTTCAAGTTATCTGTGTAATAAATAAAACTACTGGGTCCCCAATCCTGCACTACATCGTCATCACTGGAACTTGCTCTGGGTAAAATCCAGAAAGACGGCCTTCTTAAATGGCCCCAAACTTAGAACTTGTGAAAGTTCTGGATATATATTTATTTATTTATGGATAATTTATCACATATATTTATATATTTATGGATATAAATATCATACATTCCAAAAGAGTGAATAGATTTTCACACAGAACTAAAAGCCAAGATTTAGACAAAGCAAGCCAATAGAGACCAAATAACTGTCTGGACTTGTGCGGATTCTTATGTGTGGCTTTTACATTAATCTCATGAACTCAACAGCATAATTTAGAAGCTCCCATTAGTGTCTATTTTCTATATGCCAGCAAAAAACATGTCTTTCCAAACTTCTGTGGTGAGCAGAGAAACTGACTCAGATCTCATGGATGTTGGATGCATGAAGTACTGAGGAATGTGATCAGCTCAACCAAGATCTGTTATTTGCACTCTGTGGAGTTCCCAGACTAAATTCTAGTACTTTTCACTATACATCAGAATAACACTTCCTGCAGAATGCTTCATTCTCTTTTTAAGCATTCAGAGTGAACTTTCCTTTTTCGCTTGCTAGCTGCTAGCTGAAGCCTGACCTATCCACCTTCTGGAGGTATGCCAATATAGGACCAGCAAGGTGCAAACTGACCTTTGCAGAGGTCACCGGCACTTGAAAAGAAAGGGTGATCAGATAGTACACTCAAGAGAAAATCACTCACCAACTAACCAACTAGATAGGATTTACATGGATTATTATAGATGAGAATTTTAGAAGGAGTGTCAACATGTCAAATTTTCTTTAAGAGAAGACAAGAAGTTCATCGAAACATTCCAAGGGCTTTAGTTAGCATAACACCTTCTGCTCTGAGGCTTAAAAAGGGCTACAAATGCTTCAAAAGAGGCATGTTCTGTCAGATCATTCAAAAGAATTGAAATTTTTGGATAAACGATCTCACAGTCCAAACATTCTTTATGAATCCTGTACTAGTTGCCATTCCAGGGTTGAACATGTTTATCTTAGATTGGACAGAGATACTTCATTGTCTCACCTCCTAATCTCATGTAGTTCACACAGGTGCATTTCTCCCATCCATCTGCAGATTCTTGATGTTACATTTTAGCTTTGTATTTCTTTTTTTCTCAGTTCAGTAAGACAATAAGTTTCTAAAGTACAATTGTATTCTCATGCCTTATTCAATATTCAGTTATTCCTAATAAGTACAGGCCATAGCTCAAAAATTTTACAACTTGCAGACATTTGCTTTGTTGCACAGGCTTTCTCGTGTCAATTTACTGAATGGCTATATTGCATTCCACTTGCAAGTGATGTTTCAGCATTATGATATTAAAAATGTTATTCCTTGACAATGATTGGTTTTATACGACATAAGACAACATATTTAAAAGTCTGACAATCTCAGAAAGAAAATCAGGACAGAAACGTCCAAATTTATTACAAATTTAGGAACAAAAGCTGATAAGAGAATAGAAATTCTATTATAACTTGAACAGAGATGAATACTACATACAAAAATAGTTAACACTGCGCTGCATGTTGTAAAATGATACAAACTTTTTTTTCTATCAGCAATATGTTTTTCTCCTTCATTAGGCTTGTGGTATTATGCAGGGATAGCCTTACTTTTGCTTATATTGCTACTTGAAAAAAAGTAGTCTAAGGTAAAGGACACTGCTAGAACTTGAGGCTTCAATGAGTTTATATCTGCTTTTTATATTTTAAAATACATTTTAAACATATTCAAATCCATTTAGTAAGCTTGTTCTTCAGAACAATGCCCTATACACCGCTTCATTTTTATATATGTATATATTTTTATGTATATAAAGTGTATTTCATATACATATATTTAATATACATATATTTATACTTTAAAGTATATTTAATATACTTTATACAGTTATGTTTCCTTCACGTACAGATGTTCACGTTTATTTATTTATTAATTCAATTTTTAAGACTTTCACAAATAAAATATATTCTACTATTTATATTAAAGCTTTTCTAAAGGCTCTGTACACTCAGTCAGCTAGTCTGTTGATGTTTTTATGTATTTAAATTTTCTATATCACTCGGCATTATTAAGCAAACCCCCCAAAAGACTCATTAAATAGTGGGGACACAGTCAGATCACTTAATCCAACAGAATGACCCCACTGCCTTGTTAAAATAGCACTAAGGCTCTTTCCAACATCTCTGCAGTTATGTTAGGTTAGAGCTGAATCAGATCATCCTTTAATCTTACATTTCCAGAACTACAGTTTCAAAATATTGAAGATGTTTAAGGAAGAGATTTCCTCTTTTAAGTCTAATTCAAGTCTTTTTTGTCAGGCACTTTGTTTATTTTGTGAGTATGATGATTTATCATACCCTGCTTACTCTCTTGGGAGAAATCAGAAACAACAAAGACAACTTTGAGAGATTTTAACTTTTGGAGAACACAGAAAATCATTAATTTTAAATCTAAAGACTACTTATTGATTCCAATGCCTGATAAGCATTCAACACATGCTCTAGGTTTGCTTATATTAACACAATCACTGTGCTAACTTACAAAGAACATCTTCTGTGCTCCAGTGTATGTGCTATTCAACACTTTGAATGAGCAAACAGACAGAAAGGGCCATTCTTTTCTCTTAGCTCCACACCACACACCCCTACAAACTGAACTGTAGATTTTTATATTTGAGGAAATAACAATAAATTTTGCATTGTGTAGATTTTGCAGTATATCAAAAAATAAATGTTCCAAAATCTGCAATCTATTTGTAAGGCTAGACAGCAGCCCAGCAGTATCTTAACATTTTCACTAGAGAGAATAAAAAGTGAGAATACATGTAGTAAGGATATCTGAAAATCTAATTGTGCTTGATAATACGTATACAATGAAAACTACACCATAGAACTCAGGACATCTAGAAATACCAGGACTCATATACCAAAAACAAAGCATTATGGACTCTACCGCAGCTTCCATTTATAACAAAGTTGATTTAATGAGGCTAATTTACTTTAGATTTGTGCAATGGACTCCCTCCATACTTAAGATCTGCATCTGAGTTTGACCTTTGATCATAAGAGGAAGTCAATAATTTTGAGATGCAGTGCTTCTCTAGAGGAGGTTGAAGTAAACAAAAGTAGCCACGTTTTCAGCAGAGACTACCTCAAAGCTCAAGAGATGAAAACTGCTGATAAATTATTGAGAGTCATTCTACTTGCTTTGTTTAATACTGTGGGAAGATATCAATACTGAAAAGCAGAACCAGAGGTAGTGGCAGATGCAATGTGAAGTGGATGGGCAAGACAGATTGCATGGCTACCCAATTTCCATAGCTGAAAAACTGCCACATAAATGTCCTATAAAGATCATGATGTTTCTTTATCCTGCCAGGTGCTTCCTTCAGTCTAGGAGCAACACAACCATATTAATGCAATAAAGATGAGTTTGCATAGTGCTGAAAATAGAATCATAGAAAAGTTTGAGTAGAAGAAACATTCAAAGGTCACCTAACCCAACTCTCCTGCAATAAACAGGGACAACTACAGCTAGATCAGGTTGCTCAGAATCCATTCCAGCCTGATCTGGCAACCTGTTCCAGTGCTTCACTACTCTTATCATAAAATACTTTTCTCTTATATCCAATCTATATCTCCCCTCTCTTCGTTTGAAATCATTTCCCCTTGTTTTATCAACAATCCTGCTAAAGCGTCAGTCCCATTCTTTCTTACAGCCCCCTTTTAGATATTGAAAGGCTGCTATCAGGTCTCCCCAGAACAGTATTAATTGTACATCAACCACTTGTTCCAAAGATATTCATTCATATGTACTTACCACAGTAAATAAGTGAACGAAACATGCACAATGAATAAATTTTAAAGACATGATCATACCCTTATCAACTCTGTCTAGTGGCCTGTGATTACTACTACTTCTGTTTGACTTCAGGGTGCCATAGAAAATTAGAAAATTACTTTGTAAAACTGATAATTCTTAATTTCAACTCAGAACTCAATCCACTTTTTCCCAACCCTCCTCTCATCCTACCAGGACAATATGGTTTTTCTTGGAATTAAGTGAGGGAGTTTATTCTTCTTAAAGAAACTGGTTTCTCTTTCAGAGTTTTATTGGAAGTTGCACATCTATAGGAGGTATGAACAAGTCATAACACTGAAACACTTACTCCTACTGACAATGCATGGAGACCCCTTGTCTAAACATGCACCTTTATATCACAAATGTGGCTAGACACTTAAAAACCTAATGCCTTTGTAACCATAAACTGGATTGTGTTGGAAGGAACCTTAGAGATTATCTAGTTCCAAATTCTCTGCCATGGGCAGGATTGCCAACCACTAAACCATGCACTAGATTAGCCTGTTCAGGGCTCCATCCAACCTAGCCTTGAATGCTGTCAGGGATGGAGCACCCATACCTTCTTTGGGCAACCTGTTCCAGTGCCTCACTGCCCTCTGAGCAAAAATATTCCCCCTAACAGCTAACTTAAATCCCTCTCTGTTAGTCTAAAACCTTTGACTCTTCTTCTATCGCTATCAGCCCACGTAAAAAATCAGTTTCTACCCTTATTATACTTCTATTTAATTACTGGAAAGTCACAATTAAGACTCCCTAGAGCCTTCTCCTCTCCAGGCTGAACAAGCACCTCATAGGAGAGGTACTCCAGCCTTCTAATAATCTTTGTGGCCATCCTCTGGACCCACTGCAAGAGCTCCACAACCTTCTTGTACTGGGGGCCCCAGACCTGCATGCAGTACTCCAGATGGGGTGTCATGAGGGCAGAGTGGAGAAGGACAATCACCTCCCTCTTCTTGCTGGCCATCTCTCTTTTGATGCAGCCCAGGATACAGCTGGCCGGCCAGAATGCAAGTGCACTGCTGGCTCATGTCATGAGCTTGACATGCTCATGACAATGACCATGACCACCAGAGCTTAAATGCATTTTTCCACCCATATTAGTCCTGTCTTGCTATTTGCATATCAAGAATTACATAGCAGGAAGTAATGAGCTCAAGTACAGAAGAGTAACTTCTCAGACCTAAGCATTCTTAAATGCTTATTCTTAAATTCTTAAAAAAAAACAATTATTAAAAAATTCTTGAAAAAAAAACAAAGTTTAAGTGTCAGAGATGCTGAAACAGAAATGCAGCCTAGCACTATCTTCCATCTAGGATTAGTTAAAAGCTGCAACATCTTGATTATTCGTCAGTCTTTGGGTACAGGAAGGTTTTGAAAAAGAAAAGGAAAGAGTACTAAGAAGTAAGTTTGTAACCCTGTACCCACAGACGCCACCAGAACGGAAAACAGTGAAAATGCCATTAACATTTTTCAGTGTTCTTGATGCAGTGGATGGCTATCTGAACTGATCTCTCTTTGCTGAACCAATCAAAATCACTGAGAAGATCAAAGAGGTACTGATTTAAAAACAAAACAAAACAAACCCTAAACAAATAAAAACAACAACAAACCACCACCATCATTGTCAACAACAAAAACAAAATGAAAAGCACACCACTTTGCCAAAGGATTTGGCAGTTTAAAAATGTAAACCTTGATCTAGCCCCAAAATGCACAGATGGCAAAGCTGAATAGTTATTGTTGTCCTTCATATTTTACCATCTTTGTGTTTTTAACACTTTTAACACTAATCAGTCAACAAGTGGTGCTGTTGGATGCATTTAGCAGATTCCTGAGCTCTTTCTTGACTAGCATGTTGAAGATATTACACAGGTTTCAGACTTCTGAAGAGATGAGATTATAATTTTTTAAAAATATAATCTCTATTGAATAACCTGTATTTTTCAATTAATAGATTAAAAGAAAAGATTAAATACAGAGGGTATTTTCTGATATTTTGATATATATATAGAAATATGTACACACAAACACATATACATGGGAGAAAAGCTGAACAAGAAATAATCTGAAATAGATATTCACTTTGATACTCTTGCTCAGCAACAAGAAAGTCTGTCATGGAATATTTGACATGTTTCAGAGATGGATTTTTCTACTAGCACAGAAATCAATCTCCATTAATTCTTTTTATTTTTTATGAAGGTTTAAATAAGCATTATGCAATTAGAGCACAGGATTCTTATGCAAAGAAGGCTAATATCAGCCACTCAACTTCAAAAATGGAAATAAAACACAGAAAGTTTAAAGGTATTCCAGTTATATGGAAGTTATATCTCTGAAGTAGAGTTGGGATAAAACTCAATTATTCAGACTCCTTATTCACACTTCTAGTTCTACATTTATTCTCCTCTAAAAAGTGTCAGGTTTTATTTTTCTGCTATCCTGCGTATACTTTCAAAACTAATTTTTATATATAATGCTCTTCTACTGATATTCATTCTACAAGCGAAGAACCAGCAATGATTCAGAGGCCAAGAAATGAGTAGATTCGGCAGTCAGAAATGGAGTAGATCATGACACATGAAATATTTATTTGAAATTATTTTTATTGGGAGTTTTGGAGAGTATTTTCAACTTCAGACTCTGCATATTGCAAGAAAAAAAAAGTTGCTGTCTCCTAGCCTTTCAAAAGTAGTATTCTCATCAATATACTGTTCTGTTTAAATGAGGACAGATATTCAAAGCTACTTTAGGCACCTTTCTCAAATCACTTGAAATCCAAACACCTTATCCTTGTGTAGAGATATTCTCTAGCAGGCATATCATTGAATAATTTTCTGTTGTTGCAGAGTTAGAATAGCATTTTTTTCTTCCTTTGGCCAAGTGTGGAAGTGAGATCAGTACTGTCCTTGTGCTAGTAATTTTTAATATATTATTGGACACCTAATGATTTAGAATTGCAAGGAATTAGCTTTGTTAATGTATTTTAATCTATAAAGCTCTTTCCCTCCTGCCTGCTGATCAGAAGCAGCACTTCTTGAAACAGATTTAATCAGAAAACACTGAAACAGAAAGTTAAATATTGCCTCTATTATTTCCTAATGCAATCCTTCACAGAGCTAAGCAACCACTAAATGCTGATAATTTTCCTGATGTGACTCTTAGCGGTAAAACTCTTAGCTGTTTAAAAATGTCATGCATGTTGCTATTCCTACAGTTTTATCATTTGTCAACAAATCAACTACCTGCTTAGCAGCCCTCATGAGGGATTTAAAATAGCCACCATGAAAATCCTGTGCATTTACAATTTTTATAACAAACTTGATTGTCACCTATGATATTTCAAAGATCACTCCACATATAGACATCATGCTGGAAATTAGATGCAGGGCTTTGCTTTCCATGGAACATTATGCAGAGGCACTCTGGCTAATAAATCTTTGTAGCTAATGCATTCCAGATGGAAGCCATGTCTCACAGATTTAACCTTCCTAAACCCTTCCAAAAATTCCTCCCATCAAAAGCTCTCTGAATGAGATATGTTTGATTGAAATAGCATCATCAATACATGACATCTAAGTAATAGTACAGATGATTACTGCCTGCAGAAAATTTCCATTTCCCTTCACACAAAGATACCATTTTTGTACAACCATGGGGCATGAAGATGGACCTTATGCATTTTACTAGATAGTTTAAAGGTTTTTTCCTGAACTCTTAATGTTATTGACAGATGCTATAAAGAAAACAACCACTTCTGTCTCTTCAACTTCTGTACATGCATAACAAACGCTGCTAAAAATAGGGACCAGGTCCTTCACAAAAGCCACTAATTAATATCCCTGTTTAATCATGTCACCATGTTTAGCCAGTCTATATCATTAGTTTATGTCAGACAGAAGCAGTGAAACATCTAAACACCTTCATGTAGATCCTTACAAAATCAGTCATGTGAAGTGGTAAGGTCAGTGTTAGACAAGGCAGCAGTTATTCTCTACTATTTAAAAATGGTTACAAATCACCTCGCTAACAGATGAACACAAAATTATTGTAGAATCCTTAGCTTTTCTTGTAAGGTAATTGCTCAGAGACAATTCAAATGTAGAGCAATATTTTAATCTCATCTGTAAATCACACAGAATAACCTGAAACTACAGCCAGTTGCCTGTGTCTCAGTATTGTCAGTGTTCAAACGGCAGAATACCCTAAACTGCTTTTATTGCTGAACTTCTGAACTGTGCAGTCCTTGCTCTAACGAAAGGAATTTATTAATC
The DNA here is from genome assembly GCF_905368555.1 of Meleagris gallopavo. Taxonomy (NCBI): domain Eukaryota; kingdom Metazoa; phylum Chordata; class Aves; order Galliformes; family Phasianidae; genus Meleagris; species Meleagris gallopavo. The sequence goes on along the minus strand of NC_139408.1, from coordinate 35,022,920 downwards.
TAAATACAAAACAAGAGCAATCTAGAATTAACTCCAGTGTCAGTGAATGATCATGATGCAAAAGCCTAGGGAAATTATTATAAATATTAAACCACATGGAGAAAAAAAATACTTAGGTATTGGAAGTTTCCTTCCTATGTACCAAACTTCTGTAAAAGTGAAATCTTGAAAAATTTTATGCAATTCGTAATTACATTTCTTACCAAAAAAAAAAACAAAAAACAAAAAAAAACCACTTCTGGCATGTGCAGTTGAAGTACAAGCTCAGCTCATAAAAGTATGACTGACAAGTACAGAAACAATTCTAAATCAGACTGTGTAATTATCTTCTTTATATTAAACCTTTAAAAATCTTAAGAGCCCCTTTACAATGTGTGGTACACTTTGATCCACAGAGTTGTAATCTTCTAACAGAAATCGATCACGCCCAAATGTCATTTGCAAGCTTTCAGATGAGAGTGTAACAATAGACCCCTAACTGTGGTGACGGAGAAGAGATCAAGCACACTTCAGCTAGGAAAGCAGCAGGAGTTTTGCACACAGGCAGACACCTGGGAAAGGTTAGCTGTGCTGCAGCACCATACCACTTCATTTGAAAGTAACCTGCTACACTTATGTGTTTGAAAGATAACAAGCAGCCACCAATGCTGAAGATCATTTCATTTAGTTAGTATCCTCAACCAAAGGAGATAGTCAATGTTGGATTCACATTTTTATATCAAGGAACTACACTTACCTGAACTTGATAAGAAGCAGGGGGGAAACTTAATAGGAAGCGGAATACATTTCCTTTTATTGAAAGCTAGTGCTTCATACTGTCTCAGTCAGACATAACGTCACTGCAGAATGTGACTCGTCTTTTTACTTATTCTATCAATCTGAGTCAGCTCCAGTGAAATGGTGCTTCAAAAAGGCAGCAAAAAGAAAGCATTTGTCTGCTTTTGGAGAGGCTCTTTTCCAATGAGATTAGAAAGTTTGGGTCCACTTTTTTAACGTCTAATCCTATTATGCTCACTAATGAACTAAGTTTGCCTCAGTGGTTAAAATAAAAGCTAGTGGTTGTGTCCTAAAATGCAGATTCTCCTTCAGAAGAACATATTAAATTGTACAGCTCAATATTACACATTTATATCATCTAAAGGAGAATTTCCAAATACATGCTGTTGACTTCACTGTACAGTGCAAATATCGAATGGTTTTAATTGAATGAGAAGACATTAAACTTATATGGTTCTCATATATACCTACACTTCAAGGCAAATGGAGGAAGCAAAAGGATAACAATATTATTAAGATACGCAGGTTTTTAGATAAAACTCTTTCGTTGGAACAGTTACTCCTGTAAAAAATTAGAGACTATATATGTTCTCCTAATTATCAACATAAGGAATTATAGCCATCATGCTTGTAGTTTAAATTAGATTTTCTCATAATCTGTATGTATAATGTCACATTCCTTGACCATTTCACTTTTGGAAGTCCACCATATTTTCCAGTTAGGAAGAAAGAGAAGTTTGCAGTGACTGCTCTGGTTCTCTTGGGAGACTAAAACAAATGTGTCCAGGGAACTTCTGAATGATCCATGCTGTTCTGATGGACAGACAACCACAGCAAATAACCCAACTCACAGAGATATTGCTAAGCAGACTGCTTTCACTTCACTTAAAGAGAGACTCAAGGTCTATATGCACAAACATGATTTAGGCTCAGAAAATTAAAAGGGGTCAGAATCTCTGACACTTGAGAAAACAAGGGAGTGCTGCCTAAAATCAGAATGACCTTTAAAGAAGATTATTTGCTCTGTCTCAGATTTCTAAGGTTTAAGTTGCAAAAATGGAAGGAAGAACATTGTGGTAATGTACATATGCCATGCACAATGTGATCATGTATATACAAAATCTACAAAACCTGTGCTTCTTTATATTACAAGAAAAATGCTTTGTCTTTGCCTACAATCTTTATCAGTTCATTAAGTCATGTTTAAAGAGTTAGCATTGAGTGCTTCTGAAAACTTGTCAACCTACTTTGATGTTTAAAACTAAAAGAAAAAAAAAGTAAAAGCTTAATTTTGCTAAAACTATTGTGCTGATGAACAAGAAAGGTACTTCAGTTTAAGAACAACAACAAAGTCAGGCCATAGGCAAACCTAATTCTTTACTATTTCCACATTAGTGGAGAAAAGCACACACATAGGGAAGACAACTAAGTTTTACTTTCTCTGAAAATTCTCTCCACAATCTGTGACTCAGGACTGTTCTAAATCAGAGATGGTTTCTGTGCTCTTTGAAAAGAGTGAACATCATCAGCAACGAACAGTTAAAATGTGAAAAACAGTATTAGGAACCTCTTTAAACCTCAATTAGCTCGTATAGGGACAAAATTAGAATGGTTACATGCTAGTTTTCCAGCTGTTGGCTACTTATAATAACAGTAACATTTCTGATGATATTGACTGCATTAAAAACAAAAAACACCACACCAAAGTCCAATCTCTTTGCTTCTGTTCTGGATGGAGGATAATGAGCAACAAAATCAATAAACTTTAACTCACTGTCTTTCTCTCTGTGAACAAGACAGACTACTAGCTTCCTTGCTCACACTCTTGACTGCCATAATGCAATGTGGCTATCCAGATTAGCTCTATTATATGTGCCTTTCACTTGAAGTCTCTCTGCTGCCAATAACTAAGTGTGAACTTCTAGGATAAAACGGATCATATTTGCTCTTACTGTGAGAGCAGATGCTCAGAAAGACTGTGTTCAGCAGTCACAGCACTGATGTATCGATTTCTTCATTTTTTATTACAGACTTCCCTTAGAACTGGCCATATTCAGAACAGACTTTTTACTTAGTAGAGACAGACTGGCAACTAACTGTGTTTCCCCAGTGAAGGCTCTATGGGCAGAATCACATGGACTGTGATTTCCAAAAAACAGTCTGTGATACACTAGTGCTTGAAGTAGGACTTAGGGAAAAAAAAACAGTCAGTGAAGCATAAACATGCAATTAAGTTTAAATGAATAGGAGGGTTTGTTGTTTTTTTTTTTTTCCTAGGCTTTGCCAGACTACAACACACTTCTTACAGCAATATAGTGTTCACTTTTCTTTAAAATGTTTCAGTGCATGTGCCAAATTGATAATCAACTAGTAATGAACATGTATGTCATGTAAAAAAACGGCAATTACAAGAAAAAGTATCAAATAGCTTCTATGTAAGATAAGACTGACTACACCAGAACTCTTGAATTTTGAAAACAGATAAGGACTGTATAAAGCCCCAGGTATGACAGAGAAGATGGGGGAGAGAAGGTGAGGAAGCATGCTCCCTGTTCCTCTTCTTCTCTGCTCTCCCATGTACTCCACTAAAAATCTTGGAGGACATTCAAGCAAAGTTAAATGGAAGCAGGTTTAAACACAAGGAATACTTAGTTAAAATTGCTGGATGCCATGCAAGACTGCAAAGATGAAGTCCTAGACAAATGTGAAAGCAATTAGGAAACTCATCAAAGAGAAAATGACAATAATAAAATTGTGGGTACCACATTTGGTGCAGAAAATATCTAAAGTGGGGAGTGACAAATTTGAAGGAAAATTCTGTTATGTGCTTGCCTTACTCTAGTATTTTTCCCCACATATTTCCTAGTGGTCACTGACAGAATATATGGTTATGTGGATTTTTTGTCAGAGATAGAGACAAGAATTATTTCAACTTCTTTGAAAAATACAACACTATCCACTGAACTTCTCTCAATCCTGTCATTTCAGGCCCTTAATTATTACTGATTAGGTATCTCTGGCCACAATTTGAGTCACAGTGACATCTTCTAGGAAGAAAAAGAGAGAAAGAAATATTACAGTAACTTTTTATTTCTAATGAGAAGTGAGACCCTACACACAACGCATTTAGGTAATCAGCTCATACTCAACAATCCATTGTAGCATTGCTCAAGACTTTTCCTTTACAATGCTCAGTTTATCACTGGTCTTGGAAACATCAGGTGCTTACAACTCCAATGCTACTCTGTCAACACATAATAAAGACAGTACTCCACACTAAGTCAGAAGGAAAAATGTTTTAAACCAGACGGTAAGGCACTTGAGGAAATGATACAACAGCAAGCCTACCCAAAATGCTTTTTTTAAAAATCATTTTCTGTAACAAACAGAAAATTTCCAAGTCAATAAGGAATGACTTACTGAATTTACTAACGTATTACTTAGGTAAATTTCAGTTTCTGTATTAAATATGTTTATTTTTCTGCAGTATTTATACATTGCACATAATTAAATTTGCAGGCCTACTAATAAAATCACCATGTGGCAATAAAGATCAAATAAAGCTAATTTTGAAGTGCAAAGAAATAAATAAGATTTAGAATCACAGAATTACCCAATTTAGAAAATACAGTCAAGATCATCAAGTCCGAGATTAGTGATGAGTCCCATTACTAAACTGATGTCCTTTAGCATCACATCCGCATGTCTCTTAAATATCTCAAAGACGGGGACTTCACTCAGGAAACCCTTTCCAACTCTTGAGCGCCCTTTTTCCATGAATAAATTCTTTTAGAGTTCCAAGCTAAACCTTCCCTGCACCACTTGAGGTTGTACCCTCCCATCCTGACACCTGCAAAATGAGACCAATACTGTTGGCTCATCTTCAGCCAGCTTTAATCAGCACCTTCAGCTCCTTTTCTGCTAGGCACTTTCCAGCCACTCTTCCCTATGTCAGTATTACTGTGTGGGATTGTCAGGACTCAAATGCAGGACCCAGCACATACCTCTGTTGAATCTCACGTGACTGGAATTGGCCCAGCAATTTGGTTCAGATCCCTCTGTGACTCTCTTCCTACACCTTCACGCAGACTGTCACTCTGGCCTAACTTAGTATTGCCTGCAAACTTACTGAGGGTGCACATGATCCGCTTATCCAGAGACCAGCTGGATCTCATCCACAGACTACCCACATTTAATTGGGTATTTAATACCCAACTCTTGTGGTATTTTCTGAATTTATTACTTATCCTTGGAAATATTCACTTCTTAAGTTCTCTCTAATACTAATTTAGTATGAATATGTGTTTCACAACATTCTCCTTTGCTCCATTCTTCAGAACTTCAAAATGTTTCATTTTAAAGTACTTATATTGTAAGTGTACAAAAAAGTTACACACTTCCCAATTCATTCCAAGTTGCTCATGCTTTCTTTAATCACAAGGAAACTTCTAGGTAATAGTAAATCTATCCTGTACATTTAAATATTGTTTTACTTGCGTTCTGTGTGCGCACACAACTACTATACATCAAGGCAGGCTGTCCAGCAGAGGGCTCCTTTGAAACAGAATGTGAAAGGCAGAGAACTTTCAAGGTATAGACAATACAAAGATCATATAAACTGTTCATATGCTAAGGCTCATCCATTTCTTTTAGCAAGCCACGTACATACAAATGGTATACCAACGTGATAATTTAAAGTGCTTTCTTAAATAATAAAATATTTTCACAAAACTTGTTGGTTAAAATTGGGGGGAACAAATTTTCTACTAAAACCACTCTGATTTTCACGTTCTCCTTCATTAAGGCACTGTGTGCCCATCAAGAATACTCATTCTAACTAAATTTTTACTTTCAGTAAAAACATGCATAAAGTAACAAGTAGAACTTGAAGAAACACCGCCTAATAACTGATTAGGCTCTTACTACTTAATACTAAATAAAGAGGGAAATGGCATGTAAAAAGGCTTTTTTTATTTCATGAAATATATAGAAACAGAAATGAATGGCAGCACAGATCATCATATTTACTTCTGCCCTACATGGTCATATTTTAGAATTCATTCATGATCAGCTTCAGTTTTGTGATGGTTTACTGATAGTTCTGCTCCACAAAAATCTTATGCTTTCCAGAACTCTGAAATGCTACTGTGACATTGATAGTGTGCTGCATACTTTTTGGAGTTCACGTTTTAGATTTTCTGCTTACATTAACTTACTGGACACTCCGAAGAAATACTGTAACAAAAAATTAACTACAAGAAACTACTGGAAAGAGGTAGGTTAATCTTCTCTTTCATATTAAGAAAAGTTTAAAACAACAATATATAAATAGTACAAATATATACAACAAATTTACATAATCTACATTTCCCCTCTCCCCCCTCCCCCCCATTTTCTAGATGCCTGTATAAAAAATTAAAAAAAGAGATGAGATGAGTTGGAGGTCATGCTTCCAATGTCCCAGCTAATCAGAATATGCGAGTGATAAAGGTCGAACAGCTCCTCCCTGTTTCTTACATAGTACAGAATTTAATTTTTTTCAGGAGTTTCATGAGAAATATAGAGGAATGGAGTCAGGAGTATGACAGAGGTCCTAGGAGGGATCCATATATCTGCTAAATCTGAAAATATGCCTCTCATTCCATTCAGCAACTGTATTCATCAAAGATGCAAAAGAGGTGTCAAAATACAGCATAATTCTCTTTATACAATCTTATAGGACTGTTTCTGCTTGCCTTTGCCAATAACAAAAACTGTCCTGACTGCAATGAGGCAAGACAGGGACCCAGCAATGTCCTCTCTAGACAATTAAAATAGCCATCTGAGAAAATCCTGTATAATTTAAACCTACAAGTTATTTAAGAAAAAAATATATAAATAAAGACTATGAGCAGCCTAGCCTAATGCAGAGAGGTTATTCCATTAAGCAGACAGCATAATTTGTGGGTGAATACTCTGCAGATATATATATATGTATATATGTATGGTTTGTTTTGTTTTGTTTTTTATTTCCCTGGAACCACAGACAATAACTGAAACTTTCTTATCCATATTGTTGCTTCTGTTAATAGAAGTGAAGAGGTTGCTGCTTAGCTCTCAAGAGCTGGGAAGAGGGGGCCTGGCTGCTCTCTTGGTCTCTATATACTCTGTCCTACACGATTTTGACCTAAGTACATTACTGCTTTACAGAGTACATCTGCAGTCATTTGTGCCCTTTGCCAACCCTGCCCCGCATGACCATAGCCAAACTTTAAGTTTGTATTTAAATGGGATATAATGTTGTGAAACTGTTTCATAATATGTGGTTCACACAAAAAAGTGAAAACAGAAGAATACAGGAAGTAAACTTTTTCCTTACTGCAGAGTTACAAATATTTTCTTCCATATGAATACCACATTCTGGTATTTACGTTGCAACTAGCCAGACAACATTTGCTAATAACAGCTACTTTTAATACAGCATATCAAACTGCTTAACCCCTTGGCTTGCTGGGCAGTTTAGAAGCTCCTACTGTGATGTTTTTGTTCTCACATATGTGCCAGCAAAGGCTGTCACGCTCCTCATTAAATAAACAGACATACATGCCAATTAATAATTTAATTTACAGGGGGAATCTTGACATAGAGCTAGGAGGTGAATTGCCAGCACCTTCTGAATTGTCTTCTCTTAAAATAGTAAGCAATTAGGTTTTAGTTCCTACCTCCAAAGATGCCACTGGAATGAGATCAAAATGTTGGCAAATCATTAGATCTGTATTTTAGTGTCGCAGTGAAAGTTGTCCATTACTATAGAACTGTCATACAAATAAAGCCTTAGGTCCTTAAAATAAAACCTACCTTTCAGTTTTGCAGGTACTCTATTTTTAATGACTGGATTATGTTTGACATCTGTATTAGGAGCATACTTAACTTTATAGCTTTTTTATTTGGATGGCTATCATTGCTTAATATTCCAAATAAAATATTCTACTGCCAGTATTTGAAAAAGTATTTTCTCCTTTAAATATTCACCTACAAATGTAAATGTACTTTCATTTTTCTGTTTTTCTCCAGCAGCATAGAAAATTTCTGACATTTGGTTTGGGCAGAGTCTCTTGAAATTCAAACAATGCTTTAGAAAGGGACAGATATCTCTTCTTGATGCAAACAGTTGGCTAACAGCATCAAATTTATTTCTCCATGAGAAGCAGATACAGAAACAGTTCTAATGCAAATATTTGAATCCTTTCCTCCACTTCTAATCTGGGCATAACATTGCCAAGTTTCCCTGCATAACATTGCTGTTATTATCTTGCCTTTCTTCCTCATCTACTCAAGCAGAACTTTGTCAAGGCTCCCATCACCATGTGTCTAGACTTTCTTGTCCCTTCTTCTACAGTCCCACAAACAATGTCTATCTTGTCTATTTATTCAAAATGCTATCAAAACTATTTCTTGTTCATTATCTCTAATGGCATGATTACTGCCAATTTCTGTTACACTGTTCTTATTGAATTGAGTTCAAGATACTTTTCCAGGTACTAATGTGCCTACCTGCTTTCTCTTCATATAGGAATACTATCCTTCTGCTCTTGTTCCATAAATCATAGCACTTTTGATATATCCAAATTACCCAGCAAAAACTGTGCAATTTTACTTCCTGCACCTCATCCAAAATAGAAGCTTTCTACAAATATCCACAGTGCCATCTTCCACCTTTTCCTACTTGAAAGTTTCCTCTACTAGTGAAGTTACAATAAAATCCGCAGCAAATGGGAACTGTGGATTTTTCACTGAAATCTAAGAAGAGGTTTATCCAAACAATATTTATGCTTAAGGTCACTGAGAGGAGATGGTCTTCTCAGCAAATTTTATGAAGTAATCTTTTTAAACTTACGGACACTGATTAAATAAGTTTCTAAGAGTGCATGATGGCAATCAGCTCTTTTCTTAGCTCCAGAGAAATCCCATATTAATAGAAGTATGCATTTGTGATTTCTTTCCCTCTCATCTCTTTTCTTTTTTTTCTCCCTGGCTTAGTTCAGCAAAAAGAAAATGGTAAACAATCCATAATTTCAAAAGTCATGTATCCACATATGGAAACTACAACTTCTGATTTGAAGACACCTTTAGACTGGTAAGGTCTGCACGTTTGGATTCTCTAGCCAAAGCTATACTGATCTTGATAATTGAAGCCGTATTGATAGCTTAACACTTCTAAGTGCAAAAAAAATCTAGAACAGCATTATCTTTGAAACAGTAGCCTTTTCTGTCCTACTATTCTCTTCACTATCTGCTGTTATCAGTAATGATAGGCAAAAAGCAAGGTTTCTAGTTCAAAAACCAAAGAAATAACCAAACCAAAGACATTTACCTTAGGTATATTCCTGCCTCCTTTCCTCGGTTCTAATGACTGCCATTGCTTACAACAGATTTACATCATGCAATGCTCATAGTGTTCCTATCTGCCTGGATTATCCCTCCATATTGGCAATCCCATTGTTGCCACTATCAAAACTAATGACCACTATAATTTTGCAGGGAGATTAACTACTGTAGGAATGAAGCAAAAGGATGCATCAGTATTAACACACAGCTATTGAATATAGTCACAAAAATGCAAATCAAATTTGTAAGCATTTTTTTAATACGGAGGAAAATTGACTCCTCTTAGATGTGCTTTTAAAGTATTTCTAGGATAATCACAACAGAAGAAAAAAAAAAGAATAGTTTTAAAAATTTCCATAACATTTAATCCCTTAATAAAGAACATGACAAAAGCTAGAAACATCCACAAGTTCCAGAGATAATATGAATGCTATTTTAAATACCAAGGACTGCCCTCATTTACAACCAAGAAAAATCAGATTTCCCCCGTCTCAGTGAGATGCTTAGTTTTGTTGTGAATAAATGAATTTAGAGGAGAGAAGCACTATTTACTTATTTTCTGTATAGATTCTGATTTTACCAACAAAGTAATGTAACATGGATGTGTGATTATTTAAACCAGCACTTCACTACAAACAGGGCTGTTGAATGCACTACTCTTGCCAGGCTTGTCACAATGACTGACATTTTCTAATATTGAACTGGAAATAATATGGATATTTGATACTGCAGAGTTTACATCAAGTAGAAGAAAAGTGCTGCTGTTTATCAGCAATCTACTTCTGACGGCATATATCTATACAGACATAATTATTGCTGCAATAAAATGTGATTATCAAATAATGGAATAAACACATCTGTACAATATTTGCAATGTTTTATATCAGGTAACTTGAAAATCTTCCTAAGTACCATTTAGATATTTTCTATGCTTTTCACTTGAATTTTGACTAAAATTTACCTTTTAGATCTGTTATGCCACTCATGAATTTTTTAAAATATCCATCTGTGCATTGCAATCTCTATTCTCCCTGGCTCCACATTGTTTTGGCTAACTAACAGGCCCATATGTTGTCTTAATATATTTCTGCACAATGTTTGCGCTTAAAAAAAAAAAAAAAAAAAAGAAGGAAAGAAAAAAGAAAAAAGAAAGAAAGAAAGAAAGGAGAAAAAAAAAAAAAAAAACACAGGAAAAACCACAGGCCTAAATAAGCTATAAGGAACATCCACATACAGTTAGACAGTCTTTACTGAGTCTGGAGACATTATGATTCTGCTGCGACAAGCAGCATTTGTCTTCATTTTGTTTGACTGTCCTCATGTGTTATTATTAGTGGCTGTCAAGCAGCAGCAGAAAAAAAATAGCATCACTTGACTACGAAGTTGAATGCATAAACGCAATAACTACACATTGGTAGCTGAGGAGTGGATGCCTGTTAAGATGGTTTAAATGAAAAAAAAAAATATTCTGCAATAATCACATTTTAAAAGGGAAAAAATACCTATCTGGCAAAACATAAGCATCCATCCCTCCTTCTGCTTGCATAGCTAAATTAGGAACTAATTATAAATACAACTTTGCAGCATCTGAAGAAGTTGTTTTGAGAATGTCCTTTCAGGATGTCAGTTTAGTTCAATAGCAAGAAAACAAATATGTTGGAACATTCACATCCAGTCACGTTTTTTCTAATAACATTGATAATATGAACATTTTAAATATGAGATCCTTATCATATAGCAATTCACAGTAAAATGTATTTAACACTTTTAAAGCCCAATGCACAAAACATACTTTCTAGTTCTGATGTGCTCCAAATGAAGTCCCTTCACCATAAATCTTTTCAGTTGTACAATACAGTGAATAATAATACTGAAAATCTTCTATATAACATGAAATAATATACTCAGAAATTCATGCTTTTAAGAAGAAGAAATCATAGGCTTCAACCTAAGATGATGGTTCTACCTTTAAAGTAATAAATGATTTCTCTAAAAGTACATGACTTTTGAAAATGCATACACACAGAAGTTTGCAGTGTTTTCTGTCATAAGATAGCCAACATAAAATTCACTTCTAGAGTCCCAAAACAAAACTAATTTCCCATGAAACTTCTAAAATAATTAAACTTATTTCACTTAAAGATTAATAATCAAATAAGTGCCACTACAAACAAAGAACATTTAGCCATCAGCAAAACAAAATAAAATAAAAACAAAACACAAAGAAAAGAAAAACAGATCAATGGTGAAACGTGTCCTGCTGCAACAAAAGGGCAAATTCCATGGTATTCTTTCTATTACAAAAAAACAAAGAAGATGTAGTAGGCATCAAATGAAATACTGTGCAGCAGAGAGGACTAACAGTAATTTTTGGCCAGTTGCATTCAATGACACAGTCACCAGATATTTTGTCATTACGTAAAATATCTGATGCTTGATCACTGTTCATATAAGCTAGGAAAAATTCTCAGCACTCCCTACTCCTCCAGATGTCTGTTTTTGTCCTAGGTCCATGGATAACTACCAAGTTCCAATTTCCAAAATTAATCTTTATTTCAAATTTTTTTCATTTGGAAGTCTTCTACTATTTATTTCCATTGCAAATTCACACTGTGACAGATCTGGAAATGTGAGTCAAAAGGGGAATTCTACCTTACAGTTTTGCCATTGGGGTTCAGTCACCAGGTTTCAGATTTTATTTCAGTGTTCAAAGTAATGGCAACTCATTATCAAGACACAGAAGCTCTCCACTGCCATAAAGTGCATACAGTAAAGGAGCATCACCTCCGTATTACACTGAAAAGCTGAGGTAGACAGAGACTACATCATTTGTTCAGGAAACACTAGAAATCTGACACAAAGCCAAAATGAACAAGCCAAATTTCTGTATTTCAACTCAGTTCTCAAAGCATGAACCAGAGGGACATCACAGCTGCTGAAAAATTAGGCATAAGCTGAATTATCTTTATGAATTAGGAACTGTGAGCATACTTTCACAGCTTTTCGTCCTATCAGAACTGCAAATACCACAGATGGGACAGGAAAAAGCAAAAGGAGGCAAAACTGGGTTGAAAAGTTAGCATTTGGGCCTACTTTCAGCAGAATGATAAAACTATTTCCACAAGTAAAATATGAGGGCTGCTCTCAAAATAATGCTTTCTAGTTTACTATATTGTTCCATGATATCAGAAGCAGATGTTGGTGGTATGACAGTAGCTGAACCTTCCCATCAATACTCTGTTACATGTTGTTGCCATGTGACAGATGGCAGCCGAGGGGCAGTCTGACAAAATGGCATCTGACACAGAAGTGTGTATGAACCAAAGGTGTGTAATTCTGTTCCTCCACGTGTAAAAAATGACATCTTCTGACATTCATCGATGTTCGTCGAATGTTTATGGAGACCAAACAGTGAATGTGAACACAGTGAGATGGTGGGTGGGGCATTTCAGCAGTGGTGACAGTGATGTGAATGACAAACCATGTTCTGGACAGCCATGTACAGCTGTCACATCACAAAATGAAGAGTCTGTCTATCAGCTAATCCATGCAAATCAGTGGATTATGACCAGGGAACTGCATTTGGAGCTGAATATTGGCTTCAATGTTTTGGAAATGATAGTGGCAATGTTGAAATACCACAATATACCAGGTGAGTCCCATGAATGCCCACACAGGAACAGAAAGAACATCATAGACAAGTTTGTCAGGATCTATGGAACCAAGATTAGGCTGAAGGTTAGTTTCCTAGATTGTGTCAGATGAAAATGGTGTGACCACCATAAACTGAAGCCAAAACAGCCATCCATGGAGTGGCCATGTGAATTTTCCATGAAAGAAAAAGTTGAAGACACAGCCCTTAGTGTGCAAAGTGATGTGCATTGTCTTTTGAGATAGAAAAGGATCATTCTAGATTTCCTGAAATCTGGACAAGCCAAAAATTCTGAGCACTACATCATAATCCTGAGTAAGCTGACGTCTTGAACTTCTATAGTCAGGCCAGAGAGGAAGACAATTTTCTCTTGCAACACAACAATCCCAGGCCCCATAGCAGTTTAAAGACTGTGGACCACATAGCCAGTCTCGGCTGAATGTCCTAACATCCACAACATAGTCTGATGCCTTCTGACTTCCACCTATTCAGGCCAATGAAAGATGGACTGTATGGGCAACATTTTCATAGCAATGATACCATCATGGCAGCTGTGAAACAGTGGATAACCTCTGCTGGGACAGATTTTTGCGAGCGTGACATTCAGGCACTTGTTCATCACTGGCAAAAATGCATAGCTAATGGTGGTGGCTATGTTGAAAAATAGTATTTTACAGATGAGAATTTACTCTATCATACAGTGTTATTCAGCCGTTTGTACCTGTTATAGTTTACATGGAAATAGATTGGAGGCAACATTTTTGGAGTGATCCACATGTACATGATTGCTGTTGATTCAGAACCAAGACAAATAATACCTTCACCATATCCTACGCTTTAGCTGTGTTGACAAAATTTCTAGTTAACTTAAAGAAACAAAGTTTCTATGAAATAAATGTGAAACAGTTGTGGAACCCTACATGGCCGTATTTATAGAGTTATTTTTCTGAACCACACTGAGGTAATTGCACAAGATTATACTACATGGAGACATGAAACTGTATCCAATCTTTAACAGAAGCAGTCCCTTTGTGCCATGAATAGGAGACAGGAACAATCACTTTCATATTTGCTGTTTACAGAACTCTCCTTGCATTCTATGTTTTTTCTTCTTGACATCACATGAAACGCCACTGAATCTAACTCAAGATAAAAGATTAGAATGGATTTAAAAGTGAAGAACAAAGTGGCATGTCATTTTAGGGCATAGCAAGTTATAAGGAAAAATAGATTATTTTGTTTAAACTGACAAAAAATCTGAAGAAAGAGAAAGTCGAATTAAATTTCATCTCCACCTAATGGTTGAGAACTCCTGTATTAGCAGCATGTGTATCACTTCTGGTAAAAATTAAAATGAAATTAAAAATACTCTTGCTAAAAGCTCTCTTTTTATGATGCTGGCCATGTAGCATAAAATATCAAGAATGAAACTGTATTTCAAATTCCTAAACATTAGAGGTATATTCATCTCTTCAGGATTTTAATTCTACCAGGAAATTCCTTGCTCAGTCCCGTATGGACTATGTTTGGATGAATTAAATGGGATTAACCTTTTCCTTGGCCACATGTGGTAAAACTGATGTACTTCTGCCAGTTAAACGGCCTGTGCCCATGTTCTCCAGAACATAACTTTGATCTTTGTCTTTCTGTACATTGCTAATGTGAGCTTATGGGCTTTTCAGACTTGTTCTTCTCTACATAACTCAGCAGCTGTACCCAATTAATTACATATTGTGCACTGTAACTTCTAATTGAGGGGGTTTCATTGCTATAAGATTTGGAAGTTGGGTTTCACCAATTCTTGTTCTAGAATAAAAGCATTCACGCATGGAAACAATCAAGAGCGATTAATATGGAACATATCAATGTGAAGACAAGCAATGTAATATCATAGCATAAACAGAAAGCTCTTTCTGTAATATCTAGGGCTGCAACACAATGCTTAGCTACCCCATAGCAAATACAGAGGAGAATTTCACATGAATGTAGTCACATTCAGTATATTTTGATAACCTAAAATAGGTTCACAGCAATGGATGCCTTATCATCATTTTTAATTGCTTAGTCTTGCAGATCCTTCTGAAACAAATAAGCAATAATGGGTTAACAAGTTAATGAATATGCATGAACATGATTCCCATATTTTTTAACTTTGCTTCTTAGTATTTACATTTGTCTGCAACAATAGCTGGAAAAGTGATTAGTGCTTCACAATTTGATGCATTCTTCAGTCAATTTACATCTGAATGATGTAACTCAGAACTTAAAACTATCTGTGTTATCTAAGCCATTTTGTACAATTTTTCTAGTAGTGGTGCATTTTGTATTCCATTTCACTTGGATGTACACAGCTCAGCAACATGCTGCCTCATCCTCCATGCACTCCGAGGCTGCATCCCTCAAGCCCCTACCCCAGCGCATTTCCAGGAGGCTTTACAGTGGCCAGGTCTTATACTGCAATCAACTATGTTCTTCTCTGAAGGGAGTGCTCAGCAGCTCTAATATTTCATTCTTCCGTATTGGAAGAGATGCTGCACTTACTGTCTGACAAAGTACAATACTTCTCAAACTCCTCAATCAGTGAAGTATTGCATATTAGAAATCTTATACTCTTCTTCTGAAGAGCTGGAAAGAAATTTCAATAACATAGCCCTATAAGAGTTTTTGGATTTTTTTCTCTGCATGATTTATTTTACTCATTGAGAAGGGCAACGAGCATTGAAAAAAAATCAGTGCACTTTTCTACTAATTACTAATTTACTGTTATTTTTAGAATCTTTCCTGCTGCTCTTTAGTTCTCCACTCTACTTTTCGCTCTTTTTCAGTTTTTAAACTTTTCCATATCCTTTAAAAAAGTAGATCAGCTTTCTACTATGTATAGTTCTTCTGTAGTTTATACTATTTTCACATAGATTCGGTAAGAACACTTTTCTCTATAACTTGTGCCATTGTTAAATACTTAACACAGATTAACTTCTGTCTTTACATTTTCAACATTTTCCCTTCCTTTCGCATCAAACTGTTAAAAATTACCTACATCTTTGATTTTTAAGTTTAGGTTGATCACACACAACCACATTCAAATGTGCTCTGTTCCTAGTATTCCCTAGTGGCTAGGCATTCCTGAAAGCTATGATGTTTGGATGGGAATGGAAAACACAAGCCAAAGAGCCTCAGATGCCATTTGAACAAGTTTGCAGCAGGCTCTGATGACATCATCACTACATCTCAGCACTGAGCAAAGGCCACTCCTAGACATACTGGAGGAAAAAGAAAGAAATCCAGGGAAACTCCCATATCAGACAAACTGCTGAGCTTTAAAGGTTGCCAAGACACTTTTATATTGAAACTATAAAAGACCAGGATCAGCTAGACAGCTTTTTCAACATTCACCTTTCATTCAGAGCTTTGAGAGTTACCAAGGAAATATTCTAAGCACAGGAAAGTTTCAGAGAGCCATGTCTACTTCGAGTGACCTTGGCAGGCCTTAGTCCAGAAACAGGTTCTCAGCTGAGAGGTTCTTGAAGAGCTCTTGTTGGAAGTATACCAGTTTCCTAAAAGTTGTAGGTGATAAGGACATAGAACCTCATGCCTGGGAACTGATGGCAGTTGGTCATTTTACAGGGGTCCAAATACAAAGAGCAAAATCCCAATATGTGCCAGCAATATGGCAAAACTAAGGAAACTCAGAGAGGCAGGAAATCTCCCTACAGAGATTACCTCAAACTGCTTTTAAGTTCCACAAATGTCAACTTATTTTCTGGTTAAACCAAAGTCTACTTAAACAGAGACAGACATTGAATTTTGAATTGAAAACAGTGCTAAACATAAATCCAGAGAGACCTGCAGTGAATTACATACTTTGCTACAAAACATGCCTAGCAAAGTTATGGGCAATTAAGCTTTGTGAGGGACACAGTGCTAAGGACAAGGGAAGTCTCATTCTGATATGATGAAACATTCCAAACACTGCAGCAATATGACTGAACAGGCATACAAATCTTTCCCTCCATTTTTTTCAGCTTTTAGAACAAATCTAGATCTAAACAAAAAATATATTTAAAAAAAAAAGAAGAAGAAAAAAAAAAGAAAAACAAGCCCTGAAATAAGTATATACGAGCTGAAATGCCATCATCGACAAAACTCATAGGCAATAGCAAACAAAACAAAAATCAAACTCAGCCCTACACAAGAGCTACAAGGTGTCCCATCCTGGATGTTTTCACGCACTGAAAACATTCACATGGTGAGGTATAGCAGTTGCAACAGCTATACAGAATAATGCATGACTTCTGGAGTGCAAATCTGAGACGATGATTTCATGATGAAAAATATGAGATTTAGTTACTTATTTTAGGAGATAAACATAGAGGTCATTTTTAATGAGAAAACAGATGAAAGACTAAATACAATACCAACAGTAACAAGTTCAACTGGACCTTGGTTTATAATGTATTGGGAGCCATTGCTAAATACACCAGAATTATTTCAGAGAACAATATAGGATTACTATTCAGTCCCACTTTTTGAGAATCTAGGTGTTCATTTTATTTACGTAATGCATACGTGAAATAGGGTGCTCAAACTCAGCTGAGTACACAGAGAAGGAATACTATCCTACACTAGTCTAAGAACTTCACATTGCTGATAACTTAGAGACAACTGTCAGCATAGCATTTGATGAAGAGACAGCCTGATCCAAGAAATTTACAGAAGTGAAGGTAATGATTTTTGTGTGTAAACTCACTGTGTTCATAATGTCAGATTTGTAAATGAAGTAACGTAAAGAGGGGGTTCTGATTCTCCCTCTGTGAAACGTTTCAAGCAAACACTGAAGTATCAGGAATTTGAGCTGACTTGAGAGTCATGTAAATAGTGTCAGCTTATAAAAACAACGTGATTCCCTGGATAGGAGAATACCAGTACAGCGTCAAAGCTCCCATGCGTATGTAAACATTCTGAGTAAATATTTGGTTGAAGGTTTCACTACAGTGAGCTTTTGCTGTCCCAGAGTGTGGGCGTTGTCTAGAAACCTGAGATCAGGAATGACATGATCTCATCTCCCATTACTTAGATAACTGCATTTGATGCATGCCTCAGGGAAATTGAAATGATCTTGGCAGAGGATAAAACAAGGGATTCAAATGTACACTTTAACTGATGATCTGGACTTTGAGAATGAAGTCCCATCTGATTTCAGATAGACTTCTAAATATCAAAGAGGAGTTGACAGAAATAAGAGAGTTCAAGGAACCACAAATGCAGTTAGTGTCAGGCTATTTAACTTTGTTTTTTAGGACATTTATCAGTGAATTCTACTCACTTGCAATTTGGAATGTTCTGCAGCTGAGGATATGGAATTGTGTCATTTCACTAGAGTTACAAGCCATTAAAAGAAACAGAGACATCAATTTGGAGAATATTTTTGGAAAATTTTACATGCATTCCACATCCACAGAGCAAAGGTAAGGCAGAGATTATAAAACTGTGCCACACGTAGTGTTCTTATCAGGGAGGATACATTTTGGACTGTACTTTCATTGCTTCTGGCTTGCCAGAGAATACAAGCGCGTCACTTAGAGTTGTATTTTTAGCAGACTATCTGTCCTGATTTTGTTCTATAAGGTGAGACTGTTATAGGAGCACGGGGTGGCCTTTTCGTTAGATAATATAAGCAGTGTGCAGCAATTAACAGGCAGACAGGAGAATAAGGAACAGTGATTAAATTATAAAGAGTTTTTGTCCTAAGGTGTTTGATCCTTAATATATCTTTCAAGGCTAAGCACGTGCCTAGAATTTATTAATCAAATGGTTGATGATCACACTCCCACTTCAAGAGCTCTGGACTCAGTATTCTGGTTTCTGAAGACAATAACCAATGCTGCCAACAATATGGGATCATCAGTTACAAAACTCAATTTAAAAACTTTAAAATCAATTAAAAACTTGAACACAAATGGTTCAACACAAATAAAATGGCTAGTTTCAGTGCAAAACATCAGTTTGTTCCCATTTTCTGAAGCTTTTCTATGCTTTGCCATTAGTTCCACTATTCGGGGGGGAGGGGGGGACGGACTTCAGAAAAAATAATAAAAATTTAAGTTTGGCTGTGTCAAATTACTTGAAGTACAGCACGTTAATACAAGAGATGTCTTTAATAACTTGAGTAAAAATCTGAAAAATTTTTACATGTGCCCTTGTATGCATTTAAAACTTGGAGTGCATATATTCCCCAATACCTAACTACAGCTACATTTCTGCTAACAGCCTCTGTAGTAACTGATTGTTTGAAAGAGCAGCGTAGCAGTCTCACACCCTTACATGTACTGCACATCACTTATGCTATGGCAAAAGAAAGATGGTGAGGAACGCCACACAAAAGTTCCAGAAGGTTTTTGTTAATTACTGTTTCAGGGCTAACGAACGCACACTCTATCAAGGGACAATAACTAAAACGGAGTAAAACTATTAAAAGCATCATCAGAACAATCGACACTTAAATTGCAGATCTTCAGACAGGACTATCGTCTCATGACTAAATATTATCAGAAAGCCTCCTATTTATTCCAGCTGCTGCAGCAGTTCAAGTTACTATCAAAACCATGAGATGAACGATAAAATACAGCTACTTTTTCCATCTTGTACAAATATAAACATGGGTTTCTGGCCAATGTACAAACACATTTCTCATAGAAAGGAGATGGAATGACTTCTTCACAGATTACTTGTTTCTTGCTTGTGATTCTGGCAACCACTACTGTAATTCTCCACTACTCTGGCAAGCCACTAGGTAACTCTTCCTCATGAACTAAATCCTTAATCACCAGAATGTACATAAATACTCAGTATCAGGCACTATTTGTCAGGAGTACTGGATGTATCTTTCAGTACGTTGAAAATAATTGCAGTTACAAAAGAGTACAATAACGCTGCTGATACAAACTCCCTGAATTAAAGTTTATAGAAAAACTAAAACTATAGTTGACTACAATTAGATCTTGAAGCATAAGCCTCTGTTAGAGGCAGGCAGGAAACACTGACAGTATTTTGTTGGTTTTTTTTTCTATCACATCTCTGTGGGCATGTGGAAGTGAGGTGAGTTCCCATGTATTTCATTTCCTAACACTAACCTGGGAAAAATGATCACTGAATGACATTCGGAGCTGGAACCAAGTGAACTACGACTCAGCCCTCCCTGATTTCAGATTGAACTGATTTCCAATCAGTCTGTGAAGACTAAGCTATAGCAAAGGCAGGAAGGAGCTACGGTTTGAGAGAATTAAATATAGTCTGGTATTGATTTAAAGAGAAAAGGATGGAATAAAATCACAAGAAAAGGCAAGGGGGAAAAGGTTGAGGGTTTTGCTTGAATGCTGACTTTCATATGAACCATAAGAAGCCAAGACTCTAAAGAGGTTCAAAAGAAAAAAAAAAAATCTCACACACACAGAATTTCACACCGAATGGCTTGGGTTGGAAGGGACCTCAAGGATCAT
Organism: Meleagris gallopavo; assembly: GCF_905368555.1. Classification (NCBI taxonomy): domain Eukaryota; kingdom Metazoa; phylum Chordata; class Aves; order Galliformes; family Phasianidae; genus Meleagris; species Meleagris gallopavo. Next base: position 35,002,628 of record NC_139408.1, on the reverse strand, counting down.
GAATCTCCAACCTCCCTGGCACAGGCAGGGCCACTGACCTCCAAATTTAATACTAGACCAGGCTGCCCAGGGCCCCATCCAATCTGGCCTTGAACATCTCCAGGGATGGGGCATCCACAACCTTTCTGGGCAGCCTGTTCCAGTACTTCACCACTCTCATAGTAAAGAGCTTCCCCATGACATCCAACCTAAATCTTCCCTCCTTCAACTTAAAAGCATTTCCCCTTGTCCCGCTTTCAAAGAATTAACTCTCCTCCTGTTTATAGGCTCCCTTTAGGTACTGAAAGGTTGCAATGGGGTCACCCCACAGCCTTCTTTTCTCTAGGCTGAATAAGCCCAGCTCCCTCAGCCCGTTTTTGTAGGGGAGGTGATCCTTATCAACTGTGCTGCCGTGTCTACCTCTATGGTGTAACTTATATCTAACTACAGTCATCTTCAGTTATGGTTGTTAGTTCATAAGGAAGAACATTTTAAAGGATAGATTTAGTCTGTTTCCTTCTCTCCTGTATTCAGTGAGAGTCACTACATTTAACAAAAGAATTAAAGAATATTGTTTATGTGAGAAAGTCTAGTCCCCATATGCTATCAAGTGCCAGAATTAAAGTCACTTTGGCAAGATTGACGCCCATCTCATCCCACCTCCCATGCATAATTGTAATGATACAAATTTTAATTGTAAGACAATATAATATTTTTTCCACAGCAGCTCCCCTTCCTTGCTCAAAGCCCAAGATAAATACTTCTCAGGGAAAGAGACAGCTCTTCAATATTTCTATCCTTAACATGCTATTACTGGCCTCTGTTTTATTTACTGCACACCATCAAAAGCCTGCAGAGAATGCAGAATTGTTTATTTCCTCATGGTGCTTCTAGAGTGCTCATCACCACAGAATCTTCATGCCTCGTAAACATTAATAAATTCATCTCCACTAAGAGATGAGAGTGTTATTATCTCCATTTTACAGGTGGGGAAATGAAGACAAAGAGACTTCCCAGAGGTCAGAAAGTTAATAGGTAGCATAGCCAGCGCTGGAACACAGAACTGCTTTACTTCTGAGAGTCTGGTCTGAAGTGCTGAGTGCAGTGTCCTACTCCTAGCACATCCTAGCATGAATTCACATATGAACTCAAGCAGCTATGATCTTATTACCTGCATTACCTTGCAAGGAATATCAATGTCAAGGAATTGAGGAATGCACAATTAGCGGTCTCCTGCCAACATTTCAGTTTAAATAAGTAAGCATTGTATAAAACATCTGTCAGAAACAGGGATCAAACTAAGTTCTCCAGTGTGATGTGAACTTTTGTCATTCATAGGACCAATGTTTTTCTTCCTGAAACTCCATCGTTTTCCTTTATGTAATTCAATTAGTAGAGAAAATAACAGCAAAAAAATCCTCTAAATGTATTCTATCCAGCAACGAGCTCCCTTTTGTGCATACTGAATAATGCAGATATCCTAAGAAGAAAACAAAATATGATCATACTTGTGGAAGACTCTATCATAAAACACATAAAACAACAAATTAAGGATAAACAGAAAAGGATGAATCCAATATTGTTTCAGCTTCTAGTAATTGACTTTCTAACTCACTCAGTTTTCTTTTAATGGAGTTTTGGATTATTTATTTATTTTGATAGCTTTTAAGCTTTCTGACCTTTTCTTTTAGTAGGAAAAAGTTAATCAAATTCACCTACATGCAATAACATGCAAGTCAATCTTGTATGGCAGAAGGGCTGAAATTTTAACACTTGAGCACTGGAGTATATCTTACACCAATGAATTAACTAGTTTGCTGGCAACAGGAGATTGCTGCTGCTTTGGGGAAGAGGAAAAGCGCCAAGGGACACGAGGTCAGAACCTGTTGGCTCTGGTCTACATCTACTTGCACTTCTTTTCATCCCTCACCCAGACTGACTGTCTGTTGTCCAGGCTACCAGTGCAGTATGCTCAGCTGCTACAGTTGCTCTAGTAGTGTTACAGCCTTAGTTTTTTATTTGAATTAGAGCTGATAAATATTTTTAATTTCTCTGAAGCAGATTAGTAACAAATATATTTGATAAAATTTGAGCACTTAATTCTACTCATAATTTAGATATTTATTCAATCAGTATTTTGACAGTTTCCCATGAAATTGCCAGTAATGCAGCCAAAAGAAGGTAATGGACCATTTTTTTTCCCCTCCAAAATTATATATTTTGGACAAAGTGAATAGAACATCAGTAGAAAAAAAAAAAAAAGATACTTCTTCAGTCATAAGGTTTTAGTCTGCAGAATGTTCACGCTGTCTTGCAAACATGCAAAAATGCAAGTGCTCAGAGGTCTGAAGAAACAATTAATAAATCAGAAGTAATTCTTATAACAAAAAGTGTTAGGCCGTGTAAACATAGGCAGCAGTAGGTATTTACTACCTAGCTATTACAAGCTGGTTTTGAAAGTAATTGAGTCAGTCTTTGTCCCCACTGCTTCCTTCAAAAAATTCAATGTAATACAATATTGCCAGACTGGACTTCATGTCACACACAGTGGCAGCAAGTCATTGTGGGGATTATCTAATATCGTCTAGGGATTATTTAATTATTTAATACCACTCACTTGAAATGAAATATCCTTGCCATTCTGAGAGAGAAGTATTACAACAGGCCCAGAAAAGACCTATAAAAAGCAGGTAAAAATCTTCTTATGGAAAGTTTTCACAGTTTTTAGAAGCTATAGCTTCAACTGTTGAGCTACAACTGTCGTGTCTAAGTTCTATCACTGAAAAAAAAAGGTTATTCTTGGAGAGGAAATCCTTTCTGAGATGAAGTTATCTTTCCTCGGGTATTATTTTGGGTGATATACTGAAACAAATCTGTTATGATTACATCATACAGTATAAATAAAGTTGCAGTGTCATTATTTCTCCTGTCTGTATAATGGTTAATGAAACAGGCAGTAAGGAGTACTGTGGGAAGTGGGAAGATTCAAACATCCTTAGTCTCAAACGCAAAACACAGCAGCTTATTAGTCACCCAAAATACTGGGACCAAACAGTTGGGATTGTACTGATATATTTAAAAGCAACAGTTAGTTTATAGCTTTAACATCCTTTTCCAGGTAGGACATGCAGAGCTGCACTTGCAGTTAATGTGAACAAAGATAAAAATAGTGTCAGTGTCCATTTATGATGCCATCATTCAAAGGTGCAATATAACAAAGAAATTGAATACAAAACATGTATGAGTTAAAAAAAAATAGAGAAAGAAAAAAATGAAAAAAAAAAGGCTAAACCTACCAGCAAACTATGTAGCTTTATGCAAGCTGACATAAGCTATTTACCATTTTATCAGCGATTGAATAAGAGGCAGGTGTTCCTACTAGGCAGAACAACCTCTCTAAACATTTTCTAAATCTATCACTCTTGTATCAGTAATGCATTGTGTCGCCGTATTTTCCAGGGCCTAAGTTATGAAATAAATTTACAATACAGCAGCTTAGAATCAACCTGCAATGCTTATATCTCAGGTACTCTAAGCTACTAATTCTTCATTTAGAGAAAATGAATTCACTTCCTCCAAAGAGACAATGTGGTTTCCCTCAATATTTTTTTACGTACAGTGCCTAGAACACAGTTCAAACGTAAACATTAAAAGAGATAAAATTTAAACAACTACCATTCTCTCATGGACTTCAAGAAGAAAAAAAATCTGCAAAATAAAATTATTCCAAACTGTCTACCAACGTGTTTTAAAAAACCGCAAATTTCAGATATAGTACTGAATGCTGTTAAAAGTCAAGCATATTTATGAATATTTCTAGCGTATGCTCTTCTTTATTTTTATCCTCATTGCATTAAAAAACAACTGGTGGACAGATAGTAAGCGTTTATCTAATATCTTACGAAAAATTACTCATACCTATTCTTTTGACGCATTCATAACCAAGCAACAAAGACTCTAATGACATACACACACAAGTACTCTTAGTTTCATAAAGTTCAGATCTCTCTTTATATCCACATCCGTGCTCTTTTTCAAGAGAAAAAAAGATCTTATCCTCTTTTCACTCACCGTTCCTTTCTATACAAAAGGATACTTTCTTCAAAAACTGCAGTTCATAGTGAAGTACCTTACAAACAAATAGTAAATTAAAAGTGTGCCTAAACTGAAGCCACATATTATTTAGATCAGATTTGGAAATGAATGACTGTTATAAATTTTTCAGATTGTGACAGCAATTTGCATGGTAAATTAGTATCTTCCAGAGCATCCTCGAGTTCAACCAACAAAAAATATATTCTTCAGATGAAAATGCTAACTTTAAACTATATGTTTGAATTTTGTGTTCCAAAAGTGCATTCCATGCTACTGCTCTGCCTTCTGTGTCTGCTTACTTAACAAAATATATTATAGATTCTTGTCATCTTTCCAAACTAGTATGTGAGACTATTTACTTCTTCACTACATTTAAACTTATTTGCTTCTATTGACTATTTTTATGTTGTAGATACTGAACAAAAAATAATGCCTCCTTCTACTACTTAGTATTGTGTAACAGTGTTTAGAAGACAATGAGAAACACCAGAGTAAACAAAAAATACAAACCATGTTTTTGATTTCTAAGGAGCTAGTAAAAATAGTTTAGTATAGATCAACATATAGAGCCTAAATCTTCTGCACCATATGCATGAACAAGGAGCTACTGCTGCCTTTTCAAAGATGTAGGTGTTGGAAAACCTGCTTGTGGTTATCATGTTGCTGAAGTGTTGAATAGCTGTGTAGAAATGAGGCACAGTGTATGTGCAGATAACTAAGCGTTCTTTTCACTGAAGAAAAAAGGTCAATTTTCTGTAAAAAATTTAAATAAGACAAACATAATTTTCTTTTTCTTTAGGCAGAAACTTCTGCTCACCTCCTCTCTTAATTGCTGGCTTCCCACCTTCTATACTTATCACTTCTAGTTGCAATTCAGAGAGGAAGGTGGTGATGATCTTCTGCAAGTATTTTTTTTTGCTGTTTTCTTCAAAAATCCCTCCTCATATCCCCTCTACATCTCCACAGACTCCCCTGAGGTAAGAATATTGTTTTAGGGCTGTCATGGGGCTGAGGAGCACAAGCTGAAGTAGAAGAGTACAGAGAGAAACGCAGATGCCCAAGTTCCGGTGGACTGAGTTTTCATACGAGCAAATCTTGGATGGAAGATGATAGCTCCCTCTTAGTGCTTACTGAGGCTGAGAAGTCCCTTCCAACTGCATGATTAGTACCAGCATGTGCACTTTCCATGTCACTACAGACTCAAAGGATCTCAGAAATATACATTCAAAACTTTAGAAAATCTGCCTCCTCCAAGAGAAATGCAGATCTGTTTTTGGGCACCACAGATACAACAGACAAACGTATTTTGAAGCAGAAACACACATGAACATCCATAGGATTCTAATCATAGAATAGAATTAATGTTGTGACTGAATTATTATACAAGACTAATTCCAGATTAAGATAGAGATATCTAAAATTTGTTGCTAGCTTCACAATAAAATCTGAATACAATTTTCTGTAGAAATTCTAATAAACACTTTGTTCTGTAGCCTTATTCCATCTTAGATATAATAGAAAAAGGAATGGAAAATTTAGGACGTGGGACTACAGCTTATCTGGTGCAGGTAGAAAATTTATTACTGCTTTATGGGAATTATAATTCCACACGGTTGGGACACAAAGTATCACACTGAAGTACCAACTTGCCTGTCTGAATATATAGTGTAAGTCTCCAGGCATTATGTAAAGAATATGATATTGAAAACAGTGATGTGCACTTAGATTTTCTACATTCTTAGAATTTATTATGCAATCATAACATGTAAAAATGACTTTGAATTCAATCAACTAGACTAACTTAATAATGCTTTAAAATACTGATTGGAATATTGGGATGTATTATTTTGAGGAAGCAGATGTGAATTTTCTAAAAACACTACTAAGTAACAGATAAATCTGCAAAGATATAAAATAATATAAAGTTGATACAAAAAAAAGTCATTCTCTAAGAGCTTTGTCTAACTATGAATTCATTGCTAAGCGTGCTATATTAAATTCTATTGTCAGATTAGAAATGCTTGTACCAATAATGAAGTGAAAATACAGATATTATTCGAAGAACAAGATACAGCTTAAAAACACAAGAAAATAGAAAACCTGATTAAACTTTTCAAAGCGAAGTTGTCTTCCAAGTATAATCTTGGTTCTATGCTAGGGGATTTCCCTTCCCAAGTGAAGACGTATTTCTTTGAATCTGATCACTCAGGATGCGAAATATTTACTTGAATATAACTACTGTAAGATTTAACTTCTAAAATCCAAATTCCAGGCTTTTTGTCCAAAACTAAGAACAAGCACCCCAAAAGACCAAATCATGATGAAAATCATAGCAGGTTAGAAGCAACGGATTTGCTGGTGCACAACAGATCTAGGCTCAAGTGTCAGCTGCTGTAAATATTTAAAATATTGAAATTCAATCTAGAATAATCAGCAGATTGTATTCCCACCGCAAGTAGGGCAGACACAGATTTAGTTCAGTGTTGTGAATTATATTGAACACAGATTTGAATCTCAGTTTCTAGAGTGAGTGGGCTAATCCTGGGATGGAGTAATTCCCTTTTTCTGAACAGAATTTTCATCCTGAGCCTGACAATTGTTTTCCAGCAAAATATAATCTTGTATAAACTATAGATATTTCTATGTGCCCAGGTTTCCCAGGGAAGATTTTATATGAAAACAAACTTCCAACAAACTGCAGAAACAAGTCTGGACACCAATGCACAGAGAACTGCCTTTCACAGGACACTAGATTTCTATCATACTAGGTTTGAATGTAATTTAACATGTATGCATGAAAAAAATCACAGAAAGTTTGTAAACAGTTCCAAGTGCTGGATCACTTATTATGTTGCCTACTACTTCATGGTCCCAGGAGAACAACTTAAAGTTCCTGAACATTCAAAACAAATTTCTATTAGACAAAATGAACCACCTGTTAGAGATGTCTGTTAATAACTCTCCTGGAGTGTACTAGAGGTGACTCAATTAAATTAGCTTGAAATGTGTGGCTATTCTTGTCCAATAAAACACTTTATTGAGAGTCCTTTGTGTTCATAATAACCCTTGGTAACAATCCATTTCCAGTTGCAAGTCAAAACAACACCAGCCCTTAATGTTCTAATAAATAAATGGTTTAACAATTGGGAGCTAATTGTCACAGTGGGACAGCCTGGGAGGCTTGTAATCAGGCCTGTATTGTCACAATTCATTTTCATATTGTAGCAAAATAATAACCTCAGGAGCCCTATTGCATTAAGAGATGTCACTTTCTACTCATAGATGCTCAGACTATGTACTTTAAATCAGATTCAGTAATTTTAGACCAGCTTAATTTCCTCAAAATCAACAGCCAACATTTTATTGCTACATCCAGGAATGACACTAGGCAAAAAAAAAAAAAAATCTCATTTCCAAAAAACGGATGGGATTCATTCAGCAGCAAATTTATTGTAATATTTTACGGATTTACTCCACTACACCTTTACAACAAATCTTACAAAACTAGCACTTATACAAACCACAGGTGTTTGTAGACAAGTAGATACTGTAAATTATAGCTGGGATCCAACTGGTAAAATAAACTCGCAAAGAGATGCCTCTTCTAAGAGTATGCTAATAAATTCAAACCTAACTTTCACTGTATCTAAGTTCAGGGTACAACACGCTCAAGATTTTTGACCTTAAAGCATAAGTCTTCACCTTAAAACTTCGGAATATGAAAGCTACAAAAACATACCAAAAAAAAAAACCAAAAAACCAACAACAACCCAAAACACCACCAAAACAAACCAAGGCATCTATTGTTGCTCACAATTGTGTAGATAAATCTATTTGCTGGCTAGGTGTGACTCAAAATCTTTGGTTCAAAAAAATGCCTTGACTATAACAGAAAGGTGTGCAGGCAGTGAACTCAGCTGCTTTTTTAGAAACACCTGAAAAGCTTGCAGGCACATCTCAGCAACTCCAACTGACTTAGAAATATGTTGACTCTTACTTCTATAGACATTGACTTTCCTGTCTTCTCCCCTTCCTCTCCCCCCCACCTCAAATTAAAGTAAATCAGAAAATGAAAGTGGTCATACATTTACTGGCTTCCTTTCATGGAAAAAAATAAATGTCCACCTAAAACAAAATTAGAATTGTTATTAAATTGATCTGGGAATGCAAGTTACGTCCTCTACAATTCATTCTGTAAAGAACATTTTGATATGATTTTTTTTTTTTTTAGCTCTATTATGACAATGTCTAAATTATTTTATCTGCACTAGGTTAAAATTATTATGGAAAATCCTAGTTATTAAACCAGCTCTACTGACATTTCACATTAAAATTGAAAGAAGAAAGCAATTTTGTTAACTACTTTTTAAGAGATCATGTTTAGTTCCTTCTGGTATTGTAATTAATTTAGTAAATCCACCCATCTCATCAAGAACATGTACTTAATTAGCTGGAGTCTCCTAATTATAAAAACAAAAATGACTAAATTCTAAAGTGTTTTTTGTGTGTTTATTCAGTGTTTCTTATTAAGACAAATATATGAAACTTTAGTGTTAGCGTGTAAAAGTTTTGCAATTATTATTCCCAGAAATACTTAAAAATAGAACACTGATTGAAACAATACCTCAATATACTTTTAACCTCTTGTTAGGTAAAAACTAAAACAAATCTAATTCCAAATCTCAAAGCAAACATACTACTTTTTATTATCCCAGAGGTTTCCAGATAATGAAAAAAAAATTCTCACGACAACTGCCCTTCACTCACCTGATCTCTTGACCCAGGTATCAAGGCAGTTGTTGGTTGAGAACTTGTGCATTTCTTCCTGGGTTTTCCACATGTTAAATATTCTAGTTGTGATGGGTTCTGGGTTTTTGTTGTTTTGTTTTTTTGTGTTGTTTGGTTGCTTGTTTTTTTTATGCCCTGGTGGTTCTTAAGAAAATAACCATTCTTAAAGGAAAGAAAAAAGGTCTGTAAGATTAATCACAGAGGAAATGAGAAAATGAGATAGAGGAGAGTCAGAATAAGTCATAAGTCAGAGTAACAACATAAGATTTAGAATCAATAATCACAATCAAGACAGTATTTGAGCACCAGTATGCAGTATAAAATGGAATTTTTTTAAAAGATTTGCAGTCTTGAAACTGAAACTACAGGAAGAAATGATTATTTTTAGAAGATTTTACTACTTGTACTACTAAGTTTTGTTGAAAACAGTAAATTTACTTTTGTGCCTATATTATATGGAGTAAACAATGACACTTAGTAGTCATGTTCTAGAGAAAAAAAACATATAGTCTGCCCCTTTGGTGAAACAGTTTTTAAATTCTAATAGAATTTCAAGGTTATTATCTATTTCGGATCAACACTGGAGGTCAGAGTTCACAGCAGCCAGAATTTACAAACCTCCAATGGGTTTTGATTGACAGCAATCAGCATCTCTTCAGCATCACTGAGGGAACAAAGTACAGGTCAAGACAGCAGGCGATTTCATCTGTCATTTTTAATTATCTAAATGATATTCACAGACAAAACCTTTCCCATCCATCAGGGCATCACATTACCATAGACAATGTTTGTTTAAAGAAGAGGCCATAAAATCAAACAATTATGAATGCAGACAAGCCTTGCTATTGACTGCATAAATAATCAAGTGAGATTTTCAAAACTCTCTGCTAATGAATTGGTAGATTGCTGGCAGGAAGTGGCAAGTAATAATACAGACAACAATCTAATGTTCTTATTGACTTTTGCTAAAGCTTGGCTACAGCACCAAAGATCCGAAAATGACGTCAAGTAAGGTTTCCATAGAAGCCGTATTGATATCAGTACACTACTAAAATACAAGTAGTTAACTCCTGACCTTATAGTACAACCAAAAATCCCCTGGGAGATCTGAAATGCTAGCAATACAATATATCAGGAGTTGAGCCAACAGCCTCAGGGCTCTGACAGTGCTACTGTTCAGGCAACAGTCCCTTCTTTTGCCACCTATAACAGTCTAATCCACAGTAACTACAATACCAAAAATTAATTTGGTTTGAGTCTCTTATGTGTGTAAACTTTTTTCCTATAGCGAGATTGAAAAAAGTATACATTTAATACCATAAGCTTATGGTTCCAATTACATTATTATGCCTACATCTCATTAACTATTATCATAAGTAACAAATTGGCCAAAATCTTAAAGAGAATATTGGTTTCATTAATCAGAAACAGCAGATAATCACCATTTTTTTGAAGTCAAACATAACAGAATTAGTAGGAATCTTTCTTAAAGTTCTAATAATCTACCACGAGGCCTCTTTGAGAAAGAAAAAGGTTATAAGATTATGATATGTGAAATGAGCAGTATGTCTCTGTTATGGGGCATAACTTAAAATGTTTTTTCTCCCACTAGGAAATACCAGAGATGGATTTCCTCTGGTAAAAGATAAAAAGAATTAGTATCAACACAAGATGCACAGGAAATATGATAACCAGACAGGGGTACAGGATACAAAACAAGGAGTAAAGTTTTTCGCAAAATTCTTGAGAATGGTTATGAGAGAGAGCAAGAGAGGCTGTAAAAATATTTCCTCTCATCCCATCCATATGGCATCCCTAGATCTGGGTTGGTGAACTCTGTGGAGCAAAAGGCTGTGTTGAGTTTCATATCTCAGAAATTTATCATAGAATGGCCCAGGTTGAAAAGGATCATCCAGCTTCAACCCCCCTGCCATGGGCAGGGTTGCCAACCACTAAACCAGGTTGTCTAGAGCCACATCCAGCCTGGCCTTGAATACCTCCAGGATGGGGGCATCCACAACCTCCTTGGGCAACCTGTTCCAGTGCGTCACCACTCTCTGTGAGAAGTACTTCCTCCTAATATCCAACCTAAACCTCCCCTGTCTCAGTTTAAAACCATTCCCCCTTGTCCTATTGCTATCTGCGCTTGTAAACAGCCATTCCCCCTCCTGTTTATACACTCCTTTCAAGTACTGGAAGACCACAATGAGGTCTCCCCGGAGCCTTCTCTTCTCCAAGCTAAAAAAGCCCAGTTCCCTCAACCTTTCCTCATAGGAGAGGTGCTCCAGTCCTCTGATCATCTTAGTGGCCCTCCTTTGGACCCGCTTCTAGAGCTCCACATCCTTCCCGTACTGGGGCCCCAGATCTGGAAACAGTACTCCAGATGGGGCCTCACAAGAGCCAAGTAGAGGAGGACAATCACCTCTCTCTCCCTGCTGGTCACCCATTTTTTTAATGCAGCCCAGAACACAGCTGGCCTTCCGGCCTGCAGGCACATACTGCTGGCTCATGTCCAGCTTCTTGTCCACCAGCACCCCCCAAGTCCTCCTCCACAAGGCTGCTCTCAAGAAGATCTTCCTCCAGTTTGTATAAATACCTGGGATTGCCCCGAGCCAAGTGCAGCACCCTGCACTGGGCCTTGTTGCACCTCATTAGGTTTTCATGGGTCCTGCCTATTAAAATAAACCAATGTATGTCTGCATAATCTTGAACTACCAGCTGTGTCTCTGAGACCTGTTCTTCAAACCTGTTGTATCTAAGAGAGCCCAAACTAGTTCACTGATATTAACTCAGTCATATTTTTCAACTCATTATTACCTTTCATTGATGCTTTATAGAAGAAAGTGGAATAGTATCAATGAGGTTCCAAAAAGCACAAATAACTAGAAAAAAAACTCATAATCCAGAGAGATACGGACAATCATTATATTTGATCTTGGCTCAGAAACAAAATCATGATGCCTAGCTATTCCCATATTAGCTAGCTCCTGGTCCAAAAATTTAGTGGAAAAGCTCTTTAGTTCCCCTTCACACCCACACTCCTGATTTTGATCATTCTCAAAGAGTGCAACTGGTTCTCACCAAGCTTGATTAGGAAGATTAAAGAGACATTGGAGATTTTACTTTTTGCTGTAATCTTCCCCTTTGAAAACATAATTGGTAATAAATGCAATAGTATAATCAATGAATATATGGATATTATAATTAAGAAATATACAAGAAAGTTAGGCTAAACAGGTTACCACACTAAAGAAGAATGGATGGAAAGGTTACCCCTGTCCTGGGTTCACTAAGAAGACTCCAAAAGGAGTGATCTCCAAAAGAAATCCTTCCCCAGTAGTAGTCAGCTCTTAAATGGGGTCTAGGAGAGGTGGAGCAAGGTTCCACCCCTTCCGGTAGCACAAGTGAATTGCCTTCACCTGTGCTCCCCAGAGCTGACTCATTGCCCGCATCAGATGGTCAATCAGAGGTTCAGCCCAGGATTCAGCAGTTCCCATACAGCAACGCATCACATTTTCACAAAGTACAATTAAATTGTTTCTAAAGGCCTACTGAGAATATCTTCTCAGTAGGTAATACGGTATGGCTTGCTTTCTTACTCTGATAGACAACAAGAACACTGGCTGCATTGGCTTGCAGTTCCTAGAACTCAGTATTTCAAGTCCCACAGGTACAGGTTCTGAGCCTCAACAATGCTTAGTCAATATTTGTTCTCATCAGCTTGCAAAGGTGACTGTGGTACCCTAGATTCACCAGAAATGAATATCTGACGAAACATAACATTTATGTCCAGAAAAGTCAGTCAAGATCTGACTGGAGTCAAGTCAATGATAAGCTAAATAAACAATGCAGTCCAACATCACAAAAAAGATTATTTAGTTTGAATGAAGAAGTCAATTATCTCTCAGTTCAGATCTGGATAACTTGATCACAACTGCTCATTTCAATAAAAGAGAGATGCCTGTAATTCAGATTTACATTCAGGTTTCTGGGTTTACAGAAAGCAGATACAGTGAATAACTGAACTGAAATTATTATAACTACAGGTGTTCTACATGACACCCTTAGCAAACACTGCTAAAATAGTACACACAGTACTTTGGTAAATGTGTATTACAAAACAGGCAGTGATTCTTTCCAAATCTGAAGACCTTTCATCTATGTATTTCACCTGAAAATTCAAGAAAGTCTTTTATTTTACTTTGCAAGATTAATAGTATGATTTACGGAGATTTACTTATCCATTGAAACTTATTTTAGCATACTAAAAGAGGTTTCAAGTTTATATTCACTGTATCATAACGTATTTTTATTATATTTTCAGTCATATGGATAAATATTTTACAGTTGTTTGAAAGAGAGCTCTTTTTCCCTACTATTTTAAAAAAATCTTAAAGCATATACTGAATATTTTAAAACACTTTGTGATGAATGGTTCTCTGAGTAATTAAGTTCTGTTTAATAACATTCTTTCCTTGATTAAGCAATTGTTTACACCATAGACAGTCTGAATTAAAATAACCCGCCAAAGAATCATAGTTTGGTTACAGGCACTAACACAAAGGAGAACAGCCTGGCAACAAACCAACAGAAATATAAGTTCCTGTTTCAGTTGAAACTATGAGAGTCTCAGCTACCTGCCTTTCTCAGAAAGGAAGACGTCCAAATTTATATGAAACATCACTTTTAGCAATGATGATCAGAAAGTTTTTTAACAGGATACAAGTTACTTTTGATTTAGAGATTCTGAAGAAGAGTAGCGATACTTGGTCTTACTGCTGAAGAAAATAGATCTTAATGTAAAGTTCTTACAAAACATTTTGAGCTGACAGTCCAGCCAATATAGATGCAATTGTTTTAGTGAATGAATTATATTCTTCATTCCTTGATACTAGCAGTCATGGTATTCTCAGTTCATGCAAGATTTCCTATGGAAATTTTACATAGATTGCTTCAAAAATGCCTCCTATTTATTTCCATGGAGACTATAACAGATACAAAGAGCACACAATAACACTGTTTGATATGGCAAATTCTCAGCAACAAAATAGTCTTTTTCAACATAGTCACCCACCATTAGATATACATTTTTGCCAGCAATGAACAAGATTCTGCATGCCATGCATATAAAAACCTGAACCACTGGAGGTGACCACTGTCACAATCACCACTGCTGAAATGCACCACCAACCACAGTGCTCACATCCACTCTTTGGTCTCTATAAACATTTAGCAAGCCTCGATGAACGTCATGACCAGAAGCCAAATTAAAACATCAAGTGCAAAAGAAAAGTCTGAACAAGTAGTTCCCTCTTTGAAAGGAGGAGTCAGGGCAATAACATGTTCATGAAACAAGGAATTTATTTTGAAACAAACTGATATTATTAATGAACTTTTTTATACTGACAGGGAGCTATTAATTATCTTGTTCTTAAAAGAGGTGCTTCAAATGAAGGGGGAAATCTTTCTAACTATAATGAAAGCTATTATACTCTTCTGCAAAAGCCTTTGCAAAAGCAGAACACTTTCTGTCATTTCCCTCAGCAGCTCATGACATTCAGTCCTGGATACTATTTCTTCAATCAGCCTTAGCATAGCCTTTTTCTATCTGCTTACAAACTCCTACTAAGAGAATAATTTAAGCATATTTTAAGTTACACATAAACTTTACTATAGGGCTGAGCTGAAACACAGAACACAATTTGAAACAAGTTTGTTTAACCAGATAGATACTGCATGCTCTCAGCAATACAAAATTTTCAGGTATTTTGTAAAACAAGCCTGCAGGGAAGAAGATCAGTGTGGTTGAACAGGGAACATTTTCTGAGACTTCAGAGAAAAAGAGACCCTACCTCCTGTGGAAGAGGGGACAAACAACTTGGAAAGAGTACAAAGAAATTATTAGGATATGCAGGGAGAAAATTAGCCAAGCTTGAACTCAACCTGGTCACCGTAGTAAAAGAGAAAAAAAAAACAACCAACTTCTAAAAACATATATTAACAGCAGGAGGAGTGCTAAGGAGAATCTCTATCTTTTACTGGATGTGGCAGGAAAAATTAACACTAAGGATAAGGGAAAGAATGAGGTTCCCAATGCCTTCTTTACATCTGTCTGTAAAAGTCAGACTAGTTATCCCTGGGTACTCTATCCCCTGATCTGGAAGTCTGGGATGGGGAGCAGAATAACCCCCCCCCCCAATTCAGGTGGAAACAGTTAGAGACCTACTACTCCACTTGGACTGCTACCACTCCATGGGGACAGATTGGATCCACCTGATGGTGCTGAAGGAGCTAGCAGAGGTGACTGCCAAGCCACTTTCCACTATCTGTCAACAATCAGTCAGAGAGGTCCCAGAGCATTGGAGGCTTGCCACTGTGATTCCCACATACAAGAAAGGTCATAAGAAGGTCAGCCTGACCTCAACACCAGGGAAAGTTATGGAGCAGATCATACTGAATCAGATCACCTGGCATACGTGGGACAATGAGGGGATCAAGCCTAGCCAGTACAGGTTTATAAAAGGCAGGTCTTGCCTGATGAACTTGATCTTCTGTGATTGAGTAACCCATCTGGCGGATGAGGGAAAAGTTGTCAACACAGTCTAACTAGACTTCTGCAAAGTCTTTGACACTGTCTCCCACAGTATTCTACTGGGGAAGCTGGAAGCCCATGGCTTGAACAGGTACACTCTTTGCTAGGTAAAGAACTAGCTGGAGGGCTGAGCCCAGGGAGTGGTGGTGAATGGAGTAAAATCCAGCTAGCAATCAGTCAGTCACAAGCAGCGCTCCCCAAGGTTGGTACTGGGGCCTATCCTGTTTAATATCTTTATTAATGACTTGGATGAAGAGAGTAAGTTTGCAGATGCCACCAAGGCAAGAGGAAATGTCAATCTGCCTGAGGGTTGGAAGGCCCTTCAGAGAGAGCTGGACAGGCTGGATCACTGGGCTGATGACAATGGGATGAAGTTCAAAAAGTGCAAGTGCTGAGTTTTGCACTTTGGCCACAACAACCCCAGACAATGCTATAGGCTTGGGGCAGAGGGGCTGGAAGAATGTGTGGAAGGAATGGACCTGGGATCATTGGTCAACACTCAGTTGAACATGAGTCAACAGAGTTCCCAGGTAGCCAAGAAGGTCAATGGCATCCAGGCTTGTATAGGAAAGAGTGTAGCCAGCAAGACCAGGGAACTGACTGTCCACCTGTACTCAGTTCTGGTGAGGCCTCACCTTGAGAACTGTGTTCAGGTTAAGGTCTCTCACTACAGGAAAAACACTGAGGCCCTTGGGCATGGTCAGAGAAGGGCAATGGAGCTGGTGAATAGTCTGGAGCATAAGCCTTATGGGAGTGGCTGAGGGAATCAGGATTGTTTAGTCCAGAGAAGAGAAGGCTCAAGAGAGACCTTACTGCCATCTACTGCTACCAGAAAGTAGTTTGTGGCAAGGTGGGGATTGGCTTCTTCCCCCACGTAACCAGCAACAGGACTACAGGGAATAGCCTCAAGTTGTGCCAGGGAAGGTTCAGGTTGGATATTAGGAAAAATTTATTCTCCAACAAAGTGGTCAGGCACTAAGATGGCTACCAACAGTGGTGGTTGAATCACCATCCCCAGAGGTGTTCAAGAAATATTTGGATGTGGTACTAAGGAACATGGTTTAGTGAGGAAATATTAGTGGTAGATGGATGGTTGGTGTTACAGCTGGAAAAATTGTGGTGAAAATGGGAAAAGAAACAAACAGAGAAGAAACACTCACCTGTATCCAAAGATCTAGGTTCACAGGAAAGACTCCACAGAGGAGGAATCTCCAGAAAGAGAACCTTCCCCAGTGGTAGTCTGCCCTTAACTGGGGTCTAGGAGGGGTGGAGCCTTCCGGTCACACAGGTGAATTGCCTTCACCTGTGCTCCCATGGCTGACTCAATCCTTTCCTCACTCAGTGATTCAGGCCATGACTCAACAGTTTGCATACAGTTGGACCAGATAATCTTTGAAGTCTTTTCCAACATCAGTGATTCTATGATTAAGTGATATAAATCAGGAATATCACAAAGTGTTAGAAGTTAGAGAAGCAAACTTTCATTTAGATACTGTCATAAAGTTCCACTGGAGCATCTGTCTAGGGACCTTCACCAGGTTATACACTCTTAACAAAACAAAACTTACAAATTGAGATTGAGGAGTTCCATTTGCTTTCCATTTAAGAACTTTCGCATTTCAAATAAAGAAGAACTCTGCAATTTATACTTAACAGTGAAATGTATTTGGTTCATATATTTGGTTGGTTCTATATCCTAAAAACATTTGTCTAAATATATGCTCTGGATTTCCTCATTTGTTTTTCCTTACTTAACTGAAAACTCTTCTCACTTTCAGAGCAAACAACCAGTTATATTTATGTAAAAAACTGAAATAAAATCTAATGAACTGTCATTGCAGCATTTGTAATCATTATGGCCTTTTGGTTTTGAAGAGAGATGCATCTGGGCTTGTTTCTCAGCAACTCAGACTTCTGTTCAGTCAGCATGTTCACTACAAGATGTTGGTTTTTGCATTGTGTTGTTAAACCAGCAGTTATTTGTAGAAACTATGTGTATTCAGTGTTTTCCACACTACATTAATTTAGTTTGCTAGGTGCTCTCATCCTTTATTCAGACTTTAACTGCCATTAACAACATACTGTGGCTCCTGTAGCATAAAGTTTATGGAGGAATTTGACTTAAGATGATTAGCTAGAAATTTATCATATGTGACCTAAAGATTTAGCTCTGTAGCAGTATTTTGAAGTAAACAGTATTTAGAATAAAGGAGAACAAAACCACAATACTGTCACATTCCTTACTTATTATTTCACTTTAGCATCTTTTGCAGCACGAATGGTGCTGAGGGAGTCATATGAATGGATCAGAATCGTACACATTTGGTCACAAATGAGTGCATGTATCTTTATGAAATCATATTCAATGCTTGCTGAATTTTACAGCATTTTTGTTTTTTTCCTCTGTGGACAAGATTCCCCAAATAGAAATTTCTGTATTCCTGCCAGTTCTTTTAATTTACTCTTAGTACAGTCTAGAGTGTTGCTCACTTCTGCTTCCTTATTGGTATTTCTATTTTGAACATTGATGACCAAGATGATGTGCTTCTAAGACTTCTGTCTGACAGGACAGAATAAAACACACAGTCTACCTTTCTTTTGGGTTCTTGTAGATCACAGCAGTTTAAATGAATAAACATAAAACAAAAATAATCATAATATTATTTAAAACTTTAATGAAAATAGTAACATAACTATACTGGCTACTACAGTAAGAAAAAAAAATGTTCCCTTTCACCTTAAATTATTCTTATAAAATTCATGTTAGCTCGAGCCCTTCTGGTGTACTAATGTCTGGGGGATACTCACAAAATCTAATTCTGGATTGTTACGATTAATGTCCATGCCCTTGCTACAGTCCAGATAGAGCGGAAACAGATTCTAGTGGGTAATTCACAACAAAAGCTTTATTTCATAGTTGTAAATTCCTTTCTATTTCTACAATTATCCTTTCATATGCCCTGGACATCACATAGCTGCTTTGGTTTAAATGAACTGTTTCAACCAGAAAATATGCAATTAGTAAATAAATAAATAAATAAATAAATAAGGACTGAATGTTGTTTAGTGTAATGGGACAAGATGCAGGAGGTTAAAGGATTCAGTATTTTCCTGTGAAGTTTTTAATGGAATTTCCATGAAAGTTTTATTTTTCTTTCTCTAATATGAAGCACTTTTTCTTTACATAACTCATAAAATGCTTTATAAGAAATAAGACTATGATGACAAATACCTACAACATTTACAGAACTGCATGTCACAAATCACGGCATGACAAGTAACGAATATTCACAGTACTGTATATATCAGTGACATCAGTTAACAAAATACAATGGAACTATTATTGTATAGAAAAAAAGAACACACTGAGCAGAGTGAATTCTTGTTTCTGCTTTTAATTTTAAGTTCAATTTTATCTCAAGTCAAGATTGGTTTATCTATGTGGCTTAAAATAGTAAAAGATGCCCTATCTTGCCTTATCTTCTTTTAATACCATTGATTTATTTATTTCTAATTTTGAAATATTTCATTTTTAAAATGAAACCAAAAACTTGTTTCCTCCTAGTCTATATAAGCACTGATTAAATATGAAAAACACACCTCATAAAATCACACCTTTAAAAGAAGTATTACTGTTGACATTATTAACAACACTTTAAAATAAAAGTACATAATTGCTCAACTAAAATGAAATCCCCAAGATAGAATTATGTTAAGCCATATTAGTTCCAAATCACTAACATTTTTATAGCACTAGCTAAATAAATTAATAATTATTGGATACTTATTTTAAAGGATTGGCATTTTTTATTTAAAAAGCTATGAAGTACATGCTGCACTCTCAGTAATCCTTCCAGAATCACTCATATTTAAAATAGAGACTTCTACAGCACTTAGACATAGAAGATCAGCTCCTAGTAATCCCTATATACCACACACAATTTATATTGAAAAGAGTTTACCAGAACTTCTCTAAATTAAAACACAAGTAAAGCTGTAGGTAGAGCTGATAAAAGCAGTATGTGTTCATACGCACTGCCTACTTTTTTCTGTATGTACAGAAATATCAATCAAGCCTATTTAAGGGTTAAATCAGCTCTACATTTTGACCACATAATGCTTACAATTTAGTTTAAGGCTTAGAACCAGGCAAGAAGGAAATGCTCCACTGATGTATACAGCCACCTTTTAAAGTCACCTTTTACATATTAAAGAAGGTGGTTTAATCTTTTTTTCTAATCTACGTCTTCAATTTCTAAACGAGGCCAATGTACTGAGTTTCTTAGTTCTATAGTGTCCTTGATATTAGTTCGTGTCAAGCATTCATTCTGAAATACTTCCAGTTCAAATGCCTTGAAGGACAACCCTCCCATTATTTACACAAGTGAAAAGTAGTATTGGATGAAGACCTTTGCTGATAGAGAAAAAGTTGGGGATGGTGGAAAAGGAGGGAGAACTGCAAACCCTCATGTCTGTCACTGAATTTTCTTTCTCTCTGACATTGCTCTGTGTGGCACAAAAGGATCTGGCTTTCATGGTGTTTTGAAAACAGACAGTATTTGAAGAGAGCTTCTTTACTTAAAAAAATGTTATTTCAGAGTTTCTGGAGATCAAGGCTTATTTAGGAATCCATATCAAACTTTCCCAGGGGAATGAACAAGTAAGTATTAATGATGTTTCTTTTCCACTTGAGAAAAAACACTTGTAAGTTATAGCTCTTTCAGACAGACTCTTTTCTTGTGGCATTGAAAAAGTGTTATATTTTCCTCACTGTATCATTTCTTTTCATAAGCTGGCATAAGCAGAAAAAACCTTATGCAATACAATCTTGCCATGAATGGGAAGAGCCTTCATACTATCTCACAGGACATCTTTTGACCTAGATTGGCCTTTCCAAAGTAACAGCATTGCTTCAGAAGACTTGGCTTATCTATTCACTGAATGTGTTGGCTGGGATCTCTCACTGAGAATACATAGTCTGCTCAAAGTTGGGAGCCAACTGCTGGTGTAACTCTGACAGATGCAGGACCCATATGTCCAAGTCTGGATAGGATGCCTGTATCACTTGCATTTGGATGTCAGCTTTCCTTCACTGGCTCTGCTGCTGCCTTTGCTGATAAACCTGCCTGTCGGTCTGCTGTGGGTCAGCCTGCTGCTGTTCTGAAGTCATGCTTCTTCGATTACTGAGTGGTTCCTCTCTATTAAGGAGTACTATCTGAGCATAATATTCATCCCTCAAAGTCACTACACATTATTTCCAGTATTTCTACTGTTCCTTGTGATGTAGACACAGATGAAATTTTGCAGGTGCAGCAAATCTGAAAAATGTGTAAACGTTCATTCCCTGTCTTGTGGCTGGGGAGCTCTGCTGATATCTTCCATTACTTTTTAATCCTAAACAATTTTTTACTGCTAGATAACACAGCCAGGAATTGGAAGTGGAAGATCTGGATGACATCACAAAGACATTTTTATAAAAAGGAAAAATACTGCACTAAAATGTTCTATATGATATTAAATTCTGTGCAAAAATTTGCCAATATATCATTAACACCTACTTAGAAATTTGCATGTGACACACTTGACAGGCACATTTTTTTTTTTACACTAGAGAAAATAAAATCCTCTTTAACTGAAATACTGTGCTCTGCTTTTTCTTCTGTTGGTTGCTTCAAAAAAGCTACAACAGTAGCTGTTGGTTTTTTCTTTGACTTTAGAATGTTCTCAAGTATCTGAATACTTGAGAAAAAAACAAAGCCTGATAACACTCATATATCAGGAATTTTTCCATTTTCTCAGGTAAGAATGGGGAAAGATAATTTTCCTTTTACATACTAAGTCTCCAAATCCTCTCCAAGCATGAAGCTGGAGAATGTCATTTGAGCGCAAGGCTTAAGGGTGTACAAGCTCCTAAACCCAGCAATAGCAGCTATAGTCACTTTCTGCCAAGCCTCCTACATTTAGATAATTCATACCCTCATCAGGAATAATCTGTTTGGGAGCTAGGGAAACTTCTGCAGAACGAATGCCAAATGGTGCTAATTAGCTTTTGGCAATCACTGGAAGTGTGGGGAGCAGTACAAAGACAATAGCCTCAATATGGAAGGACTAGTCACAAAGTAACCCGTCCTCTCCAGCAAGTGGCAATCTAATGTGGCATACTCAGTCTGAGCACCCAAACTCTGAGGTACCCAAGAAGACACAAATAATAAACCCCGTAACACCCTCAGTGCCTACACAGTGACAGGAGCAGGACCTTCTACAAGAAGGTTCCATTCCTGCTGCTCTCCTACTAACAGACATGTTTGATCTTTCACAGTCTTAGCTTTAGGAGACTACAATTAAGCATTCAGATGAAAATATCTTTATGTGTTGCCAAGTGCAAAACATAAAAATGACTATTTGCAAGAAATTGGACACAGAAGAACATGGAAGCATGACTCAGCTTTAGGCCAAAAAGCTTGGGTTTACAATAAACAGACAAGTATTTCAGGTTTGTTTTGTTTTGATAGAAAATTACAACACTGTACACTTGAAAATCTGATTTATTTTTTTTTTACCTTCTAGAATACACTTTAATAACTATTAAGTTTAATATGATATCTAGCCCTATTCATCAAAAGGAGTACCATATTCTATCTTTGATTTTACTTGACTACATAATTTGTAAAAGATGGAAAAGAGTTGATTAGTACTGTATCAGACATGTAAAGGCAAACACAAAAAAGAAAAATTCAAAAAGAAAAAATAAAGATGTCAAGCTTAGCAGGACATCTTATCAACAATACTATTTATTTAACAGAGGACTTACATGCTATTTCTAGAACAGTATACTTCATATAAATAAACCTCAAAATTCTAAACTACAACAGTTTTTAGTGTTTTTGTTTAGTTTAGTTTTGTTTTTTGTTTAGTTTTTGTTTGCCTGAGAGAAGCAATTCCTGTTCTCTACCTTAGGCCACTCTGGAAATGTAAGGCTGACTTCTGAACATAGACCCACACCCACCACAGGTTTTTTCTTCTCCTTAAAGTGTGCATTAAGGTCAAATATTCCACTAGATCTCTGCTAGAAAAAGTATGAATGGAGTCGTGAAGATTAAAATCTTTATATTCAGCAGAAGATATAATTAAAGGGAAGAACAGAAGAACAAATAATAAGCACAAAGCAAGTCAATGATACACACTATAAATCACTATCTAGAATATGCAGGCAAGAATTTACAATCCATTCAATCAAACCTGAATTCAATCAGACATTATCGAAGTGTATAGTCTTACATTAATGTCAAAGGGTACACCTAAATAGTGTTCTCCATATAATGGAGAAATTGTGGAAGACAAAAACAATCCATTGGCTAAGTGCTGTGCATAATTAATAAACACAATTCAGCATTGATTTGGATCTTATGTGACCTTATAAAATGTCCCCTAAAGAAAATGTGATAGAATGTAATTATACACAATTACCTTACTTCTGGAAACTTTACCATTTGTTTCCACACTCCTCTTTTTATTTTCTATACAGGCAGAAATTCTAATACAGTGACATTTTGGCAACAATTAATAGAAACAGCTGCTTTTAAACAACATTTAAGTTAATATACTCAACCACAGAGTGTAGTCTCTGCAAACCTGACTCATTTATTTTAACTATTTTTGTACTTTCTTATGTGTTTTAAAGTCTGGGTAAAGATGCTTGCACTTTCCAAGTGAAATCCACTGCCTCTGGGGCTACAGATTGTATAGTAATGTGTAACACTGACCACTGAACTTCCATTTCAGTATTTATATTTTGTATTTATTTAGCCCTCATAATTTCAAATAATGGTATGAAAACACAATCAGCATACAGCTGATATATTGAAATGACTCTGTGTTAAAAGCAGCCTGAAACAATAGCATTCACATGAATCTCAACCATCCATTTAAGGATTCTGTGTACACAAATCCCAATATTACCCTGTGTCAAATCCTGTGGAAAAACAGTCTACATACTGCCCTTCACCTTTATTGCAGAGGAGGACAAAGGATGATTGAAGCCTATGTCTAGTACTTTTTATTTTCATTAGATCTAAAATGGGGAATCTTTGAAAATATTTTTCAAGACAGTGAAGAAAAATATCACTGTTAACTTGCACAGCATTGACCCAAATTTTTGTTTTCCCCAATTTTATTTATTTATACTAAATCAACACCCTTTTCCTTTCTCAATGAAAGTTGTGATTTGGGGGAAAAAAAAGAAAAAAAAAGAAAAAAAAAGAAAAGAATCAAGGCATTCTGAAACCAGGAGCCTGTTGTCCTTGTTTATGTCCTTCCAATCATCACAGAAGATATAATTCTTTCTGGTGAATCCACAAATTAGTTTATACTGTCTATACTTTTCAAGCCACCCTACTTCAGTTCAAAACATGGCTAAAACCCAAATCACAACCGAACTCCACAAAATAGAGTTTTGCTGATGCATGTGAAGAAAAATTCCTCTGTCGGCATCAACAGGCTGCAGATAGTCCTCTATTTCTGTTAATGACCTCTTCCCTCTGTCTGATTCAATACAGCCCACTGGCTATGGAAATGACAACGCTCAGCAGGTGACAACAAAATCATCAACAAACAGTGCTGAGATATGTCATTTTCTTCAAATACTTTCTCAGGAATTAAATGGCACACGATGGTATGCTTTGTTCTGCTCAGATCAAATATTTCTTTATTAAATGAAACTGCACACTCTTATATATAGTTGCTATATAAAATGCAGGTTTAAGTGAGCTGCTTCAAGCTTCAGTTACAAAACAATTTGATATTTCCCATACCTCCCCCAGCCTCCTTTTAACACCTAACTCCTTGGGCAGCCACTGGTCGGATGCTGTATATTTTGCCATAACTCCAGACTGAAAACACTGCCCTTATGGATACATTATGAGATCTTACTGTGACTGGGACAAATTGGAGCATGCAATTCAGCACATTTCAGATTTCCTGAATCTGGGAAATCCTCTTGCTATACACTCCAGCTAATGGACTGAGACATCCCTTTTAACAATGCTGTCTGTGCAACATTTAACCTTTTCGGATTCAGATCTAGCCTTTGTTCCTAACTATTTCTAGAAACATGAAATTTATCAGGCCAACCTTCTTTATAACTTAAAATGGTGTAGAACTAGAACCATATCATAGCATTCACATGTTTAGACATTCACACATGTTTAAATTGCAAAACTAGCATCCAGCAGTGAAAAGAAATATATAGCATTAACATTTCTCTTAAAGCATTCTCCTATCTCCTTTTGGCTTAAACACTTACTATTACTCTGAATCATTTAAACTTGAAAAAAATGCACAATTAGATTTCTAAAGTTCAAAATAAACAAACATCTTTTCTAAATAAGTTTACATTTTTATTAGAAAAGGATGATCTTCTGAGAAGATAATTAAATCTACAAGGTGCTTAAGGTGACTGGTGAACAAACTTGAGCAGATTCCTATGTAGATTATGTATTTTCCTGCAGAAAGATGAAATACTCTATGTCCTTAAATCAGAAACGGGAAACAGCTGCTGGAGATGCCTGAAATCTTTCTGGAAAGGCACACTGCCAAGTTGACATACTAATCATTTCTTACTCAAGCCCTATGGCTCTTTTCACAACATATCAGCATTTACACTGCTGTCCTGTTTTTGAACTGTGTTTGGTTGAGGTGTTCAACCAGTTAATAACTGGACATTTCACATCATGCCAAATTGCTATTTCAAAGTGGATTGGGTTTCTCTCAGTTGTTTTCTAAATGTAACACATTTACTTGCCTCAATCTACTTTTTAATTATTTTCACCTTAACTATACTCCAGATTATACTCTTTCATCCTGTCCAGTGAGAAATTATATTTTTAGAAGGTTGTACTTCTATCTGTGTATATGCAGTCATTTCTTATACCATAAAGATGTCATTTTCATTCAGTTTATAAGGCATTCCAGCATCCAATTTATTACTGTGATCTCAATGTTTCTGAATGAATAATTTGAACCCTATATAATTGCCAGTATTCCTAGATAAATGATTTTCCTAGATAAAAGATGGTTGCATACCAAAAACTTTTGGTTTTAGATAGAGATGCAGATTTTTTACTTTTCTCCTTTAATTGTATTTAATTTCTGGATAGCAATTTGCTGTGAGAAATTGTTCCCCTTTTGATTTTGTATCTAAATGGTCAGAGTCTGAGTTTTTTTTTCCCCACATCATACAGATCTATGTTCCCCAGCATATCCTAAGTTTTGTGGGTTTTTTGTTTTGTTTCACATTTCCCTTTTTTGCCTGTCTTTGACATGTGCTAACATGGGCCAACTAGTACTCTGGCCCCGTAAGCCAATATATCTCAAGAAAGAAAAATATATGAGACAAACTCTATGACAAAGGTGAAGTTCAGACTGAAAATTTAAGTACACAAAGTACACTACTTGGGTATCACAGAAATTGTTCCCTTCTGGAGGGATTATGTGATCTCCAAATCTTCAATTCTGACCTGTTACATACTCATTCTGTTTCATTACATTACATAGAGCTCTTTACAGCCAAGAGGAAGTTCAGGATCACTTTGCTGAGAGGTTTGATCTACAACTATTTTAACTAATCTTCTAACTTCCACTTTATTTTGGCTACTAATGCATAATTTAACCTCTACTTCATTTCAATAAACTTTTTTTTTCCCCACATCATACAGATCTATGTTCCCCAGCATATCCTAAGTTTTGTGGGTTTTTTGTTTTATTTCACATTTCCCTTTTTTGCCTGTCTTTGACATGTGCTAACATGGGCCAACTAGTACTCCGTCCCTGTAAGCCAATATAAACTGCAAGAAATAGAACGGTATCCTTCATTCTCGCTAAGGCCCCACAAAACATCACCACTAGCAGCTCTATACACAAATCTCCAAGCCAGTAGAAGTCTTTTCTGCTACAACCTTTTTCAGCCTGGAAAAATTCTCCACCAGCTGCTATCTGCTGCTTCCTTGCCTTTAGTCTTGTCTCAATATTTCTGTGCTGACCACTGTTATATGGAGATAACCTCATTCTGTAATATTCAGAACAACAGAAAATAGCAAATGAGAAGGTAAATCATCGCCCTAATATTTTCTAGCACTCCAACCCCTTCTTGTCTATTTTCCACTTTTTTTCATCCTCTTGTCAAGATGAGGATCCTTGTAATAGTTCAAGTATTGATAGAAATTGGATTTACACTCATTTATGGCCCAGCCAGTCAAAGAGCTACATCTAAACAATGTCAGCTTGTACTGTATACCTATATAAAACATTCCAAAGTTTTACAAGACTCAAAAATTTCTGTGGTATTTTCTTGTCCTACTTTGATAATTCATATAGTTTGGCCAATTTTAATTTGTAATGGTAAGTTTACAGTGTGTAAGTATTAATGCTTACTTTCAATACAGAAAATATCTTCTGTTTCTCCATGACACTGTGAACTATCATTGAGCCACAGAATGGTTTGAGTTGGAAGGGACCTTTAAGATCATCCAGTTCAACTTCCCCCTCTCCCCCCACTACAGGCAGGGATACCTCCCTTTAGACCAGGTTGCTCAAAGTCCCATCGAGCCTGGCTTGAATGCTTCCAGGGAAGAGGCATGCACAACCTCACTGGGCAACCCATTCCAGGGTCTCACTACCCTCACAGTAAAGACTTTCTTCCTAATATCTAGTCTGAATCAACCCTCTTCCAGTTTAAAATCATTTCCCCTTGACCTGTCATTACATGCCCTTCTAAAAAATCCCTCCCCAGCTTTCCTGTTGGCCCCCTTTAGGTACTGGAAGGCCGCTATAAGGTCTTAGAGTCTTCTCTTCTCCAGGCTGAAGAACCCCAGCTCTCTTAGTCTGTCCTCACAGGGGAGGTGCTCCAGCCCTGTGATCATCTTTGTAGCCCTCCTCTGGACCTGCTCCAACAAATCCATGTGCTCTTGTATTGGGGGCTCCAGAACAGGATACAATACTCCAGGTGGGGTCTCACAAGAGCAGAGCAGAGTGGCAGAATCCCTCAATCTGCTAGTCACACTTCTCTTGATACACAATTCTTGTACTTCATCCATAATTGCTCATTACTGCAAAACTGTAAATAACTTCCCCTGTTCATTTTGTGTTTTGCCTTAAGAAAAACCTCACAGGGATTTCACAGATGCTGCATGTTGAACATACATATTTACAATGCATGAAAATCTTTACTCACATGCACTCTGGTAAGCTGTCTTTAGGAGAAAATGAATAGTGTCATTGTCTTGTTATGTTCAGTGTAGTAGTTATAGGTAAATCGAAACATCTTCCAAACATGACTAAATATTGTAGTGAAGATGCATAATGAAGTCTCTCTACCTTTTGTCTATGTCAAGCTTGATAGAATAACACTGTCCTTCAAAGAGAGTCACAGAGCTGCAAAACTAATAACAGAAATAACTAATTACAAGACCCATGTGAACAACAGCGAATAAATTCTGATATGGAAGTTTCTTTCAAATTGCATATTTGCTTCTCTACCTTTTGTATTTGGAAACACCAATACATAAAATGTCTTAAGTGCATAATTATGAGAAAGTGAAAACATCCAGTGCTTTATCACCCTCATCGTAAAGAATTTCTTCCTTACATGTAATCAAAATCTGCCCTCAATTATTAATAAAAATGGT
Organism: Meleagris gallopavo; assembly: GCF_905368555.1. Classification (NCBI taxonomy): domain Eukaryota; kingdom Metazoa; phylum Chordata; class Aves; order Galliformes; family Phasianidae; genus Meleagris; species Meleagris gallopavo. The sequence goes on along the minus strand of NC_139408.1, from coordinate 34,974,494 downwards.
ATATTTTAAAACAAAACAAAAATTGTTAGGATGAAAGACATTTTTCACTTGCTCACAAGATTGGCAATATATCAGGGTTTTTAGAGTCATAGGCCATGTGTGGTTAGTTTTCTTGTTTACCTTATATACAGAAAAGCTAATATAATACATCAATTGATTTATTAGCCTTTGGTTTCTCTAACACAGGACTGCCCTTCACATTCATGGAGAGCCTGGGACCATTGCACGGAGTAAAGCCAAACCATACCATTTGCACCATATGTGGCTTTCAGGGAGTTCAGATGGTGCTCCCATTCTAGATTTGCCGTGATTTACGTGATCAAGCCTGTGCTGATAATGAGGCTGCTGCAATGTGAATAGGACCTAATAGCACTTGAACATTCTACAGATGACTTGACTAGTATCTTAGTACAACTGCACATCCAGTACAGCTATCCTTTCTGAATTATGAGCAGTGTTCCACTGCTAGATCTCTAAAGTATGTGGTTTCTTTCTTGTGGCTCGTAACTCTATGCCACACGCTTGCAAAACAGCCATGCACAAACTTCTGGTAGGAATCTATATCACAATAGTTACTAATGATAGTGCTCACCACTCAACGTCTACCCCTCCCCCTCCCCCAAAAAAAAAAAAAAAAAAAGTTTTCTGCACTCCGGCACTTCAGCATCTTGTTGCTTTAAAGATTTCTTCAGACAAAAATAAGTAGATGGTAGGAGAGTACATGCAATTTAAGACAACTAATGTCTAAGTTATTGTCTATGGTAATATAACCCTATATGAAAGTGTTACAGTTTTTTTAACAGTAGAATAAGTGTTGTTGAAGAAAAGAATGCAATTACAAAAGTTATCACTCCTGTATGCAGGAATACAAAATTGTACCTGCACTGCAGTTCAGATACATAGTTCAATATTACAAATACCTTCTTTCTATGCTTTTCTGACTTTAAAAGCTATTCCACTGTGTTTAATTCCAAATATTTATTCTTTAAGATGAAGTATTTTAAACGAAGAAATATCTTTTATAAATATTGAATTTTATTTGAAAATGCAGCAAATTTTACTTCTAATTGTTTTACAGTTCAAACTGTAAGGTGTGTTCTTTTTTGTTCAAGATTTTTAAAAGCAACTAATTTAAATATGCAAAATTATCTTGAGTTGTTCATACGTGAACTTAAAAGCCATGCAACACAGGAAAATTAAGTAATTATGCCTCCAAGTTATTTACTGCAATTAAGCTCATTTATCATATGCAAATTAGTGCAAACTGGTCTCATTAGTTACTAAATTACTCAATATGAGCTGAACAATGTAGCACTCCAGTTTGTAATGAAAAATCCCTGTAGAGGCAAGCAGTATCAATTAAGCTAATTTGCATATGCAAATATATTCACTAACTTTCCCTTTTCTCTATATTTAGTTCTACATTTCCTGATCATTCCTGATTATGTGAAGAATATGGGGTTATTGACCCTTTTCCACATCTCTTCAATAGCAATGAAGTTACAGAAAAAATTCAGGGCCCTTGTATAAACCAATAATTTTCATTTTTACCACCAGTTTCAGTCAAATTTTTGAATAGCAGGGAGAGCATACTTTTTTACTACATTTATTTAATAAATGCTGATATATACATAAAAATGTAAAACCGAAGATGTGTCAAAGTCTATTTTCACTATAACACCACTATTCTGAAGAAGATAAATGTAGGCTAAACAAAGCACGCAATCTGACAAACCAAAAATTTTGCCAAAAAATAATGAACATACTGCCATTACCTTCCCCGTTCTTCCCCCCTGTTACAAGCATTTCTACTGTTAACTATTCAGGTGATTTTACTTGGAAATGCTTAAAAAGTATTCTGCCCTGACTTTGGAGATACTTGTATGACAACATTTAGGTATTCATGTTTTGGGGTTTCTTTTTTTCTGTAAGCATCCACCTTTATAAGCATGCTTCTCATGTGTCTGTCAATAAATTTTGAAGTATCAAAATATTAGGATTAGAGAGGCTCCTTAATTTCTGAGCTTACACTTAACCCAGTCTTCAAAATATTAATAGCAAAAGGGATTAAACAAACTATAGGTTCAACTACCTCAGATAGCAGACTGCAAAAAATAGAGGTAGTCACAAGGTATAATCATTCTACAGGGCTGTTTACTTCACTTGCAAACAATACATATCATAATGTTGCTTTGCGAATCATTTCTAGAAGCAGCAAAATAAACAAGAACTTGTTAGAATAGCACTCCATTGCAGAGTCCGTCTGGTTATTCGTATCTTCTATCTTCCCAAGATTATTTTTCTACCTGTAATGCTGCAAGGCATTTCTTGGAAGTTTGTTCAGATCCTTTTAAATTGGTGCATTTGAACACAAGACCTAAATTTTCCTTCAAAGTGTTGACTACTCTACTATATAAGACAAGATGTTGACACACCATGATAAACTTGTGACTATTATTAATTCATTTTGTCCTTTATCCATCACCAATGATCTATTATATTTTAAATGTCAGAGTGTAAGTTTCTATTATCAATTGGGAGATTAATGGGAGTAATTTGGTAAAAGGCACCACCCTCTCTGCAAAGGCAACACCTCAACAGATATTCAATAAGATGATGGTAATTTTGACTGAACATTCTCAGTCTATTTTTTACAGATAAAAGTGCAACATAGATTACTTACTAGCACTATGATAAAGTTATACCCAAAAAATGCCCTAATTTATTGGGTTTAAGTAGAAAAAAATAAAAACAATAGTGGAATATGTTTAAACATATTTAGAAGTAATAAAAACACTAAATATTCTTAAATACGCGATTAGTGAAAAATTAAAATGTCCAGTAGTTTTCAAGGTGGACAACTTAGTTTTTTTTCTTATAACTGAATTAACTGAATTATTCATAAGTGTCAAACCTAGTACCTAACAAGTGTAAATAAATCAGTCCCAATGAGAGTTTATCTAGATACTTGTTATAATTTATACAGTAATAAGCATATATCTAGGATATATAGTGCATGTCCACATACTCAAAACACAAATTACATAAATTGGAATATCCTGAAATCCACATTTATTTATTCTTTTTTTTTTTTTCTTCTATGTTTATGAGAAAACATAACAGCACTTCTGTCTAATATTCAAACAATGTTGCAGATACTGGTGCATATACCTTTGGTACCATATCTATAATACAAGTGTTTGTTACAGAATCAAAAACTTGAACTATGTCTCTGCCAAGGATGTACAAGTCAGTAAATAACTTCATTCATGATTTTTGCTCCAAAGATAAATTCATTCTAGTGGTTAATTTCATGTTTTCCTAAAATTATCTTTGTTGCCATTCAGCATTTAGTTACTTTAAAAAGATGTAAAAAATCTGACATATTCTGCAGTGCTTTTGAATGCCACAGCTGAAGTAACACAGAGAGATAGCTCTCAATCATTTCAAATTAAGTGGAATATTTCTCATGATAATATCCTAATTTACCTCTCGAAAGATAATACACCAAGCAATATATTTGCATAGAGAAGCTGTGTACATTCCTAAATAAGTGCAGTTATTCAATGCTGTAGTTAGAAAAGGCTACATGTAAAGGGTTTTTTTTTTAAATTTCCATAGTGTTGTGTTTTTGCCTTGCTGACAGAACACTTCACATTCTTAACTGCTTCTGCTCCACTTTTGATTATTGCGAAGTAAGAAGGATTGTACTAACCCTGACAAAACAAAACATGCACAAGAACATCTCCATCAGGTTACTGTTTTGTTTTTTTTTCCAGAGTAATCCTCCTGGAATATAGTTACTTGAACAGTGTGACTAAATTCTTTGACAAATATCTCATTAGTTTTTATCTCTTAGCTAAGGAAACCAAAGAGGCATGCTGCTGTTCATTTTTCCTCTTTACAGATTGCTGCAGATTTGTGATATATAATCATGACAAATGTGATATCAAAGAGGAAAGCAGTGCTCATAAACCAAAGTGGGGGAAAAACGCCCTAAATTTGTACATGACACATAAGGAAAATGAAATCAACAACACAAAATACTGTTTTATGCACACATGCAAACACATAGAGTCATTCTGCAAGCAGACACGTACTGCACAGTTGAAAATAACAAAACATTTATCTACACAATACATGCCCTCCCTCTTCTTAAAACTGTCCCAAGCATGGGCTTTTCTAAAAAGAAAGAAATATGACTTTTTATAAATATTGACATCCACAGTTTTCAAATTATTGGCAGAAATAGGATTGACTAGCTATTTTGACTTTGTCATAGAAAAGCCTTTTTTTTTTTTTTTTTACCTGTAAAATATGACTTCCCAAATGAGATTCAAATACTTCAATGGCAAGGGCACTGGGACTTCTCCTGCGTTGGGCACCTATAACTGAATAAAAAACAGTTATGTTGCAAGGTCTGCACATTCATTTCTAATCCCTGATCACACCATTTCACATTAATTATTTAAATATGTTTTGCATTTTAAATACCAGTGTTAATTTAAAATTTACATTGCACACAGTAAGTAAAACTAGTACATAATTTTCAGTGACTCAGATTTTGAGGATAAAAGGATTCTTTTTGAAAACAAACAAGCAAAGAAAAAAAAAACACATGAAATAAACACCTATTTAAATGTTCAAGAACTCTGAAAATGAATAGTTTACTCAAATAGCCCCTGTGGAAGGTTTCTTGTACATGGCTATGACAGCACACAGAAATGACTGAAAAATACTACTGGAAAAAATACTAACTGTAAATCTAATAAGAACTAAATATTACTTAGGAGTTAAGAAGATACGAGAGATTTATCTGAAATGAAGTAAACACCACATTAAAAAGTCAACACTTGGCAACAGCTGTCCTATCATCACATCTGAGATATCAAGCATTCCCCAAAGTACAGGCTTGGTAGTATTTACAATAAGTACTGTAGCGTTCCAGATATCCATGTTAACTGCTACAAAAGATACTTGAAACTAGCTTCTACTCTAAAAGATAGAGTGATAGATGGTTGTGTTTTAAAGGCACACATAACTACACAACAAGCTGGGAAATCATAAAACTAATCTTTTGTGAAACTCTTCATGCCAGTAGCTAAATCCAAAAATCAATTCTGAGTAGAGGCAAAAATAAGCATGTACTACTGCAAACTGAGGTTTCTTCTTAGGTACAGTCTGTATCTGTCACTTGAGCAGAGAAGAAGACAAAGGGCTGCAGGAAGTTTCTCTTCTTTTTCTGTCTTCATGACAAAGCTGGGCATATCCATAGCAAACAGAAGAGGTCACGTTTCGAAGCGTGTAAAGAATTTACATCCAAAAACACTGAGGTCTAAGCCTCTGCAATCTATTTATTACACAGCTTAGAAAAAGAAAATACCAAGGGATTCACTAAAACAAGCAGAATGGATGAATGCTGTTACTGAAGAGGCTAACCCAACATTCCTGAAAACAAAATACAGAGTAACATTTTTTTAGCCCTCTATGATACTGTCTGCCAAACGTTATCAGTAAGATATATGCCACGTAATGATAGTCACATTGACCTAAAAACGTAATATCTTTCCTTATTGATGCTTCGTGTAATTTCCTTGCAGGAAATTCTAAGCTATTTATACTGAGCAAACAGGTGGCTTCATCGCAAACAGATTCAGGCAATAGCTCATAATTACAAATGGTGACTGCTGTAGAGCCAGTATTTTTTTTAAATCCTTTTCTCAGAACATATTCAAGGATACTGATGGTAGCAACATATGAGAATAAGCTTTCTTCAAAACTTCTGCTTTACAGTGCAACTGAAGTTGGTAATACAGTTATATGTTGCAGTGATTTTTTAACTTTAGTCAGTATAGTGACTGACCACACACATCAGCACAATATTCTTTTTCTAGTTTTAAGTATTCAATTATTCATTCCTATGTTTTTCTGTATCAATCTTCTGATCCTAAATAATTTTGCTTCTTTTCACACTGTCTCATCTTTTCTATAGTTATAGTGGCGCCTGCTATTTACTGCAATGCCTGTTTCATGAAAAAAAGTCAGAGTACATCAAATTTTCTAGCAACTAAGGCTTTTAAAAAATTATTTTTGCAGACACAGACTTAAAGATGAACCTTGTTTCCTCCTGAATAAGCCTCCAGACATATTATCAAAGGCTTGTATACATAGGGGTTGTAACTCTTATTTCTAACAGAAACTTTAGGTTTAGTTACGGGACTAAACAAAATATATGGCATTGTAAAGATTATCAGTGTCCTCATTGTTATGAACTAGCTCTGTGAGCTTTTTTTTTTCTTTTTTTCTTTTTAATGTAATTTCATTTATAATCAACCAATAACAAAAAAGAAATTCTCAGTTCTGACTGTCAAGTATTGCTTTATAGTAGTCTCCATAGGAGCATTAAAATTAAGCAAAAACAACCTCTGAAAGAACAGCTAACTGTGCTCAAATCCTTTAGGTCTTTTCATTCTTCCATCTAGACTGTGTTATGGTTTCCACACATTTTCTGAACACATCTCCACTTGCAATTTGTCTCCCATTTCATTTTCTGTTTCCTGCACTATATCACTCCTTTACAATCCACTGCCTTTTAAAGTGTATCCATTACATACAGAATATTGCTTCCAGTTCTATGATGTTAATTGCATTTTTTTGCATGAGAGTATAATAACTTGAATAAAAAGGATGAGGACTGTATAACACACTAAAACAGTATCTTAACTTTGAATTATATTTGCAAGTAAGTTGTCTGTTCCTTGTACTTGGGATGCTCTGAGTTCTACAGCTCAAATAAAACCACTTCAAGGTCAGTGAGTTAGAATAGAAATAGAAAGCACAAGAAGGCTGGATCTTAGCTTTAAAATTTGTCAGTTAAATCCTCTATTGATGTCTGTATCTTAGTAGCTGGTATACATGTACACAAATATCTTTCAATACTTTCAAGCCATTCAGATCACTGACATTTTTATAGCAGTAGAACCTCTTGATTTACGTGTCTTGCACTTACTCAGGCTTTGTGGGGTTGTAATGACAGTTCCTAATTTTACAGCCAGCATAAATACATTAAGCAGAAAAACATTATGCTTCTGGTAGCCATACTGCAATTCTTTTTTTGGAAAACAAATAGATGTTGAATATGCACTTCATGTATTTCATTCATTTTCCTAACTATCATCATCATTTGACATGTTCTTGCACCACATTCTTATCTCTAAGTTGAAGAAATACAGAGTTGAAGGCTAGGCTATTCAGTGGATAAAGAGTTGGTTGAATGGTCATAGCCAGAGGGCTGTAGTCAATGGATCTGTGTCCAAGTAGAAGCCAGTCTTAAGTGGTGTCCCCCCAGCGGTCTATTTTGGGACTGGTGTTGTTCAACATCTTTATCAATGACACAGGCAGTAGGATCAAGTGTACCCTCAGCAAGCTTGCTAATAACATCAAGCTGACTGGTGCAGTTGATATGAAATGAGGAAGGGATGTCAACCAGAAGGACCTGGACTGGCAATCCTTCTTCCAAGTTTCTCTTATTTTAGTAATATGAACAAAATAGGCTTTTTCAGGTAGACATATTTTTTATCATCTATATTCCATCATATTTAAGTGACAATCGCTTGAAGGTACATTTGTTGTGGTTAAACAAAAAGTTGGCTGAAGCAATATTGCCATCAAGTACTACTAATAATGACATGAAAATAGAAATAGGTTGTCAAAATGCAATTTGTTGCGCTAGAGCAGAGGAACATTCATTGAAATCTTTTCCTTTCCATGGCATTGGAACAAAATTTTTACTATCGAAATTGACACAACTAATATGCCTATTGCTGGCAAAGGATTATTCTTTAACAAGCTATTAATAAAAAAAAATAAAAAAATTAAAACTGCTCACTAAGTCCTCTTTAAATTTTCTCCCTCAAAGATAAATCTGGTTATATATGAGGTGAAGGAAAAACCACATCCCTTTCAATGTGTCTTTGAGGAAGTCTAAGCCTGCTTGATGCAATCTCGAGCATTTGCAATTGTTCTAGGAAGAGCGGGAAGCTATGGAAAAGAAGAACATGGACTGCCTAACAAAGATTTCTATGTATCCCAGTGTGAGAGGATTTCCTCTTAATCTCAGTTCTAAGCCACAGGTGCACAGAATGAACAGACTGGTGTCCACTATGACCTCCTCCTAGTGAATCATAGAATCACAGAATTGCTTGGGTTGGAAGGGACCTCAAGGATAATCAAGCCCTTACCCCACTGCTGCAACAGATCCACCAACATCCATATCTAATACTAGACCAGGCTGTTCAGGGCCCCATCCAATCTGGCCTTGAACACCTCGAGGGATGGGGCATCCACAAGCTCTCTGGGCAGCCTGTTCCAGCACCACATCAGTCTCTCTGTGAAGAACTTCCCCGTGACATCCAACCTAAATCTTCCCTCCTTCAACTTAAAACCATTTCCCCTTATCTTGCCAGTATCTACCCTTGTAAAGAACTGACTCCCCTCCTGTTTGTAGGCTCCTTTTAGGTACTGGAAGGCTGCAATGAGGTCACCCTGCAGCCTTCTTTCTCAAGCTGAACAAGCCCAGCTCCCCCAGCCTGTCTTTGTAGGGGAGGTGCTCCAGCTGATTATCTTTGTGGCCCTCTTCTGGACCTCTCCAACAGCTCCCTGTCTTTCCAGTATTGGAAGCCCCAGACCTGGACACAGTACTCCAGATGGGACCTCAGGAGGGCAGAGTAGAGAAGGACAAATATCTCCTTGTCCCCACTGGCCACACCTCTGCTGATGGAGCCCAAGATACCATTTTCTTTCTGAGCTGCAAGAGCATGTAGTTGGCTCATGTTCAGTTTTTCATCCACCAGGACTCCCCCTCCACCCCCCCAAGTACTCCTCTGCAAGGCTACTCTGAAGGACTGCTCTATATACTGTTCTGAACTTCTAAATTAATTTTCCTGAAATATAATTTACTTAGAAAGGCTTTTTTTCAATTACTCTCAAAATTTTATTCATTTATTTGCTTTTAATTCTTTTGAGTCATTTTCGTACTCCTGAAAGGAGAGGTAGAGGCACCTCTTTAGGTAATCTGCTCTCCGAAGAATTATAAACAAAAAGCAAAACAAACAACAGAGACCATTTTTCATTTTTTTGATCTTGAAGAACTCTAATTATGCCAGTACGTCAGACCTTAGTTAGCAAAGCTGAAAGTTCATAAACATCCCATCAAAAGGAATATTATTATCTAGTCACAAAATATGTAAACATATCAGGCAAACTCCATATCTTCACATAGGACTGTCTAATATTTCTCCCTATAGGTATCAAAAAAAATACATGATAATTTCACATATGACTGGATAATGAAACAGAAATAGAGTTGTCTGAACCAATTTAGATAACTGTAGGGGCAAAGCAATGTACAGTACAAATGTGGATATAATTGTGTGTTCTTTTACAGAATTCAATTTTTTTCTAAAGTAGAGAATTTCAATACACTTTTGAATACATCTGCCTTGTAAAGTAAATTCTACATGAAGATTCATCTTTTGCTGTTTCAAGAAACAACAAACTGCTCATGAAAGAACAGTGCATGTGTACATGATAATCAGGCTAGTTACACAGAAAGAGGTAAGATGCCATCTTAAACCTTGGGACTTTCAAGCAAGACATAACAACTTGGAAATACTTGAAAACAGTGTTTTAGAAGGGAAAGGGACAATGACAGAGGGCAACACTGTGAAGGAAGGAGAATATGCAACCAACATTAGGCTCATGAGGAAAGGCTATTATTTATGTACACTGAAATCCACAGAAGTAGTTAATTGCTTTTAATTCTTTTACTTAACACACTGTTACGGATATCTTTTCCACTGATTATTCTTTGCTATCCTATTTATGACTGATTTTAAGCTTTGAAAGAAATTTCTATTAAGAATCAACTCCCTTGCCTGACATATATGTTTGAGACATAAAGTTACAGATGATACATATTTAGATCCTGATAAAAACTGAGATCAGTGACAGGCAATGATCATGATGTAAGCAGAGACTGTGCCCTCTGAATTGGAAAAAGTATTCAAAATGATGTTACCAGTCTACCTCACAGTAAGCCATCACGGGATCCAAAATTTAGGTCCCTTGTAACAGCCACCCTCACAGATGGGAAGAAGAAATAAATTTCAGATGGATTTGTAACATATGTGGGAAAGTATTTTATCTTGGTTTAGTAAAGCTAAGGGAATCATTAATGCTATGCCATTACCAACTAAGTATCACAGCAATAAAGTACCAGAACAAATCTGTCACAAAGGACTACGTGTAAGATGCATAATTCAGAATATGATAATCAACTTACAAAGCTAACAATGGCATTTCAAATCTATTTTTTGTTTATGTGAATATCTGTTATTCTAAATGTCCATCTTCTGGTCACTGCTATACAGCATCTATTCATTACTCAAGAATCCTTATCTGAGAAAGCAAGACAAACCTTTCCATTGAATAACCAAGTATGGTTAATTTAAGAAAATATTACCTTACAATTAAAGGTATGTTATTTATTTCAAGTAGTTTATCTATGTTGTTTCATCAAAACCTCCAGGAATTAAAATATTTTTTTAGCAAAATTTGTTTTTCAAATTCAAATTAATATTTTTAAATCTAAAAAAAAAACAAAAAAACACAACAGCTTTTGTTGTAGCTTATTTTGTTTTCTATAACATAAAACTGATCAAGTTAATATGCCAAAAATGTACAAAGCACTGTATCACTTGTTCATTGTACTGGAATCAAAAGATTTGAATATGCATTTCCCAACAATAGTGTGCCCTTTCTCCAGAAAAGATACTGAGTGAGTGAATGGAAAAAAAGTAAGTAGAGAAATGGCTTTCATTGCAAGTTTTCATCTATTTTTTGCACATGTTCCTTCTCTAATTTTTATCTATTTTATCTATTTTATAGATCTGCTTCTTCCCAAAAGATTTGTTTTTTGGGGGGATGGGGTAGAGGAGATTTCTCAGATCCTAAACATCTCTCTCTTTTCTGAACTTCTTAGAATTAAAAACTCTAAGATTGAAAGTTAAACACACCTTAAAAATAAGTATATTCAAGATTTTTATATTCTCTATTTGATAACTCAAATAGCATTGTTTCTTGAGCAGAAGGACTTATTTATACATTTTAAGAGTTTATTCCAGAGATTTTATTTATTTTATTTTAGTTTGCTTTAAGTATGAGGCTTTGCTGTGCAAGAATTTCCAGTCATCTAAGGAAGAAGAGTTCTCCATCTGTGGCTGGGGGAGGGAGCACTGGCCTTTCTTCTGCACTGTAGTAGTTACTATAGGAACTATTGTGCCTCCTTCAAAAGGGCTACAGACAGGGTGATTAAAATTCTTCATGGGAGAACCCCCTCTCTTCTCCTTGACAATGAAATTCTTCAGGGAGAAGGCTAAGCCTCCAGTTCAAGAATGGCAGCACCTGAGGGAGTGATGTGGCAGAAAAAATCACCACTGCTTTAAATTGAAGCACAGGGGAAAAAATACAAGAGTTGGTGCTCTTGCATTAATTTTCTTCTCCTAGGAAATACAGAAAAAGTGGACAAAACTCCTGAGAAACAGAAAGAATAACTACATGCATCTTTCACCACATAGAGGACAATAGTATAAAGATCACATAATTTCTATTACCACCAATAGAAGGAGAAGCAAAATAACTGAGCAATCCATAAAACAATTAAGAGTAGCTATTAACACTCACTCTAGCCATTAACTGATCTGTAAGGCAGCAAAGCACTTTGGCATTGAGTGGAGCAACAGCCAGCTCTAACAGAATTGAATTAGAGCCACCTCCCAGCATCAAATTCATTTTATACTCGTTGTTTTACAGTTGTTTACAACACTGACCCTTGCTCCCAAAAATCTAGGAAAAAATTATACAGAATGATAGTATACGAATTTTGATCCTATAACAGACAGTATAGTGCACTGCCACAAGTAGATACAACATGGATGAGGTAACTCCACATATTCTTCATTCCTAGGTCATTAGAATTGTAGAGTCATTAAGACTGGAAAAGACCACTGAAATCATCTAGTCCAATCCATACCTATTAAGCCATGTTCCTCAGTGCCAAATCTACCTTTGTCTTGAAAACTCTCAGGGATGATGACACCACTTCCCTGGGCAACGTGTTCCAATGCATTACCACTCTTCCTGAGAAAAATTTTTTCCTGATATCCAACTTGAACTTTCCTGGCATAACTTAAGGATTTTACCTCTTGTCCTATTGCTAGTTACCTTGGAAAAGAGGCCAGCACCCACCCCTCTATAACCACCTATGAGATGGCTGTAGAAAGTGATAAGGTCACCCCTGAGCCTCCTCTTCTCCAGACTGAACAATCCCAGTTCTCTCAGTCACTCCTCTCATATAATTTGTGCTCCAAGCCCTTCACCAGCTTCATTGTCCTTCTTTGGGCAGAATATGAGAGAATAGAAAAGTTTAGTTAGAAGGAATCAACAACAATCATCAGGTCCAATTGCAATCTTACAGTTTTAAAGAAAAGTGGTACACTTAGTCACAATTAAGGGGCAATGCGAGAAGTATAAAAGATGTTTTGAAAACAGTAGAATATTTTGATGAAATAGTTGAGAAAGTGCTGCAAAATATATCTACAAGAAAAGAATCTTGTATATGTTACTGTAGCTTTAATGAAATTTGTTTCAATAATTTAAGCAAGAAGATACTCCCAGAAAATCTAATTGTTTTGAGAGGAGAGGAGAAAAAGTCTGCAAAATACTGAAGAAAGACAGAGGTGCAATGCAAGGGAGAGGTGTAAATTGAGCGGTTAAAAACTTAGAAATATAGCAGTGGTTCAGATAGAAGTGCACACCGTGAGTGAGACTTAGCTCTATGAATGGAAAAAATGGATAAACAGTAAGATAGTACATTGAAATTTCTTAAATTACCAGTTATGTCCAAAATGAATAATGTGTATAGTTTACTTTTCCAGATATAACAAGGTGATGCTTATTGGGGTGATAATTCTATTGTCTTATTTCTAAACCAGTATTAAAATTCCTCTGGCAAGAAAACTGCTGTCACCTCTTTCCAGCTTCGGTGCTAAGGAAATGGTTAGTGTCACTGATTCTGTTCTCAGGAGGAGGACAGGGTATTAACATCAAGTCAGAACAGTGTTATATAGCGTCAGACTATACTTGCTGGTAAAACTAAGAGGCCTACATCTGTTGTCTTGCTTTTTTTTTTTTTTTTTTTCAGCCTGATCCCAAAGGTTCATGTTATGACATTTGTAACATCTGCTACAAATGTGGAGGTAAGTCAGGCACAACCTTATTATTTCCAATCTAACACTCCATCCATCCACAGGGCTTTCATATGCCACTAGTATGCCAAGAGCACCAAAAGCTGTTTCATCTATGTGAAGCAAGGTATAATGTATCTCTGAGAGTCAAGAACAAGAAATCTTTCTTTGTTATGCCTACCCTATTTTTGTTGTCTTAAATTTTGGCAGTGTTATTTCAGAATCTTCTGTGAGAAAAACAGGCAAGCTGCTCCTCCTCAGAGCCAATACAATTGCCTTTTTATGCCTTAGACAGTGGCATGTTACAAATCTGCAAGCTGTGTTTCCCAGCATCCTTGATTTTTACTAACACCAAAACATATCCAGATTCTCTGACTATTACCTTCCTGTACAGAGGTCTGCTTTCTTGCCTGCTCTTTTTCTTCATTTCTTTTCATTATGTTGGACTTCCTACATCGTTTTAAAGACAAAGATAACTTTTTTCATTTCTAACTGGAAACGTGCAACTCTGGCAGACAAAAACACGGTAACAACAACAACAAAATAATGGAAAAAGGAAAACAAATAACAAGAGGCTCTACAACAAGCATTCTTTCCATTAGCTTCTCATTATTATCAGTGGAGTAACAGATGCAGACGTTTACTGATATATCCACAATACTTGAAGATTTAAATACTTAATTGTTTAAGACCTAAGATATAACACGTTACCAGGGCTGTCACTGCTAAGGCTAAGCATTTCACATCTGTTTGCAGAAGAAGCCAACATTTCCTAGATGGCTACAACTGTCTCCTGAATTTTCTTAAGAAGTATGTAACCTTTTCTGATATCAAATTGAACTAACAGCTTCAGATGTTACTGAACTAGGTAATGTGCTTAACATTCAGTACAAAGCACTGAAAAATGACAGATTTTGTATTTGAAACTGATGCAAGTAGTTCTATTTTTTAGACATCTGCACTTATAGTATGTTTGCTTTTTTCTGTCATACTATCAAAGCGTAAGTAAAAGGAAGCTTCCGAGAGAAGAAGTGATTGGAAAACAATAGATCTCCTTACTTTACATGAAAACCAAAAATTAGGAAATACCTCAAACACTGCTATTGGCAGATATAGGAGTCACCTTCAACACTGGCATGCAAAATCTAACTATGAGATTACCTGGTAACTGACTAATGCACCATCATTCTACTGAAATACATGATACACTGAAAAGAATCAAAGTGCTCAACTATTCAGAGTTATTTCTGATTCTGAGGTGGTATGTAGGGCTTTATTACTTTTTCATGTAGTACTAGCACATGTAGGAGGTGGATTTGCTTTATGCTGTGTGCCTTTTTTATTTTCATGATTCAGTCACAAAAAGATACAATGAAGATTTATAAAATAAGTGAAATTGGGTAAGTGAAACCCAGTAATAAGTGAAACTGGATAAGTAAGATTGAAGTAAAACTTCAATAAATCTCCGTTTTCAGGGAAAAACCCTGTATCAGTTGTGTAATTAACTGAGGATTTTGGTAAGAACTGACTCTATCACTAATCAGTTATTTTTCTTTGTCTTCCAGCTGCTGCTTCTTTCTGTTCATAGAACACTGGACGAAATTGCAGTCTCTGTGGAAAATTTGGTGATTTCAGAAACTAACTAAAGAATATAAGATTACTAAAACCAGCTGTAGTATATTTTAAAAATGCTTGAAATTTATTGCAAATGGTTATTAATCTCTCACAGCGAAAAAATAGAATTTTTCACAAAGAGGTGTTTTAAGTACTAGCATAGTATTTCAGAATTGCTGAGGACTGAAAAATGAACAAATATAAGCTACACTGAAGATCTCCCAGTTCTAATTAAGTGGTCTTCAAGAGAAGTGGTCTTACACATCAGAATACTGGTTAAGTCCTTAGAACTGGAAAATGGAACTGCTTCTTTTTAAAGCACTGTTTCTTATAAAAGAATTTGGGTCGATCCAAATCCTGAAAGACTTTCCGTCACTTTTGATAGGGCTCTTAGTTTAAAATAAGAGGTGTGTTACCGTTTCTAAGAATATCTTTCAGCAGATTTTAAGAAAACAACCTCTTGGAGATCCCAGTGAGAAATATAGTTAAATCTGTATTAGAAGTAGTGATGTGGTCTTTAAATCTTTGCTAAGATTAAAAAAAAACCCATACAGTTGAAGCATGAATGATCTTGAAAATAACAGAAAGAGGAAGTTAACATTTTGTGCTGCTATTACTGGCTCCAACAAAAGACTGGTGTTTCCTTTTTTATGGGCATTAGGATCTTTTAAAATATCCATGTGAGGAAAGACCAGTTTCCTTTTCCTTTGGAGAGTGCCTACCAGGGAAGAGTACAGAAGACAGAGTATAGAAGGCAGCCAAAATAGTTATTATCATATAATAACTATAATAAAAGTGATGTAAACAGGAAGGAAATTCTCTACAGCCAGAGAGAACATTGCATATAGGCACATTCACTTCAGCAAAGCTGCATTCATTAGCATCAGGATTTAATTTAGCTCGAGATTCTTTTCTTCAGTGAGGGGAAAATATTCCATTTATTTCATTATGTCACAGATAGGATTCACACTTGTTACCTGCAGAAGAGTCTCTTGGGCTGTAAGACACACATGGCAGCCATGATACAAAATGTATTGTGAACATCTTACATATCAAGTTTAGTGACTTATTCTAGCCAGATATTTTGGTATTCTTTAGCAAATGAACTTAGAAGCATCAAAATTTATTCCTCACACAATATTTGAATTAGACATGGACACAGATGGTTACCTCAACTTTAGGGGCACAGTTTCATTTTGCAACATAACACTCCAAGTCTTTCTCACTTTTTGTGAGCACTGATAAATATATCCTTTTTTTTCCTTGAACTGTACAATTATAGTGATAATGTATTGCATTTAGATAGTGTCTCAACAATTCTATTTTATTATACATCCACTAAACCCAAAGTAATGCATTTGCTTTAAATAAAAAATACTAATAAAAAAAAAAGCAACATAATTTGCTTGATGGAGCAGTTCAGCAGTGTGAGCTTTTACTGAAATCATTTTTGAAATTCTGTTCAAATTTTGTTGCATCCCAACATCTCCTTTTAATATTTAAACATATTACTTCCTGTGCTGCCTCATTGCAACTGAAGAACTAGATTTTTACAACTATATAATTTGCAACTGAAGTTGCAACTGAAGAAAAAACCTTTAAGCATTCTGTAATTCTGTGCTAGATTAAGGGTCTTTTGGATAATTTTAAATTGTCAACATCTTATTTTGTTAATAATACCTGAAAATCTGAGAAATTTACAACAACAAAAAAAATGCATTTGCAGTCAACAACACTGTAGGAGGACAAGGCAGAAATGTGCCAAGTTATTTTCCATGAATACTGATTGAAGTCTTTCAACATAAAGGCTTCACCTTACAAGTATAGTGCTGTTCTAGCCCTCTGCACGAATAAGATGGAAAGTGCACTAGAACTGCTAAGACAAGAAATAATTATTGAGCCTAAATCCCAACTTTTCCAAAACTTTTTCTCAAAATATTCTTTTCAAAATTCTCTGAGAGGTATTCTTACATAATAATGTCTCCTTATTCTACAGGAAAGCACTCTGGTTTCAGCTGGGATAGAAATTATTTTTCCTTCATGTCTGGCATGAAAGGATGTTTCAGTTTCTCAGCTTCTCATACTGTCCTGCAATCCTGCCATTGAGACGGGCTGAGGCGGCACTGGGAGTTGAGAGAGGACAGAAGAGGTCAGCTGACCCTTACTGGCCATAGGGATATTCCATACCATATGATGTCATGTGAAAAAAAAAATCTTGAAAACAGTAGGGAGTTGGCCAGGCAGGCAGCTGCTGCTCAGGGACTGGCAGGGCATCGATTAGAGGGTGGTGAGCAATGTGCATCACTTGTTTTGTATGTGTGTATATACATATCTATATATATATATATTCATAATATATACACACACAGACACAAAACAATGATACTTTTTTCATCTTTCTTTTTCTGTTTTAGTAAATAGTTTTTATTCCAACTCACAACTACTTCTTTGTGTTCTTTTCCGATTTTCTCCCCCATCCTACTGGGAGGTGAGAAAGTGAGCAAACAACTGTGTGGCGCTCAGCTGTCTGTCACGTTAAACCACAACAGAGAGAAAGAAGCTGAGGAATAGAGACACATCTTCATTGCTGGAAAAGAAAGACAGTGCTGTAATCGTATGCACATGCTTAAATGTCTTAGAATCATAGCATAGTCTGGTTTAAAAGGACCACAATGATCATCCAGTTTCAACCCTCCTGGTATATGCAGGGTCACCAACCACTAGACCAGGCTGACCAGAGCCACATCCAACCAGGCCTTGAGTGCCTCCAGGGATGGAGCATTCCACAACCTCTTTGAGCAACCTGTTGCAGTGTGTCAAAACCTCTGTGTGAAAAACTTTCTCCTAGTATCTAACCTAAACCTCCTCTGTCTCAGTTTAAAATTATTCTACCTTGTCCTATCAATATCCTCCCTCGTAAACATGTCTTCTGAAAATAAAGGCCTATTTTTGCAAGTGATGACTTCAGAAAAAAAAAATAATTTCTTTACAGATAAGAGAAATAATAGATAGCAGGAAGAATAGATTGAAAATGAAAAAGCACTTATAATAAAGACAGAAAATTGAAGAATGCAGGGAAGAACTAAGAATACTCTAAACAGAATTCTGAAGCTGTGTCTTGTATTTTTGAACCATGACACATACTACTGGGCTAACTGTATGCCTGTATAGGCACATTATGGGAAATGTGAACTAGGTGAGAAAAGGTTAATGTGGCCACTGCTAATAGCCTAGCTGTGCTAACACAGGGTATAAAACTTTCTCAAGGAGCAAGATATAATAACTTTTTCTTCACTGTGTTAATACAGCAGAGCTGCTTACAATCCCTTAGCTAGTTTGTATTTCTGTGTAAACATGTTTTGACTAAAAAGAATTGTTAATTAATTTTTAATTAATTAATTTGTAAAGAGATAATGAGGGAAAGCCCATTGCACAAAAAATCCTGGAAAGGACTAAGTATATTCTTTTTCTATCCCATATTTTTTTCTTTTGTTATAACTCATCTCTTCTAACATTCTTTCCCTCTTCGCTTAATTTTCCTATTTGACACTAGCTATTTGAAATGGCACTTTCAAACCCACACAAGTTCCTTAAGAAGAAAAGTTCATTATGATCACAGGACCTAAAGCTGTATTGTGTGAGGTGAAATGGATCATTTTCTCAGGCATGTGAAGCTCCAGAAAACAAGAGAGCTGGGAATGAAAATACTAAAGTTGTTGAATTTCACTCACTAACTATGTACATGTACACATACATCCCCATGCTCAGCAAACCCTTGGGTGTTATTCCAAAAGCCCTGTCCTGCAAGGAATTTCAAAACCATCATAGGTTTCATTAAAATCACACAGCAGAGAATCTACTATTCACTCCACCAAAATTTAAAGGACTCATCATCAAAGGGGAGGTAGCCTTTTCCCTAATTTTTTTATTGATATTGAAGCCCCAAAGGGTTGTGATCTACCCTCATTTTAAGGTTAATGACTTAAAACAATAAATAAAAATTATCTGCAATGGGTTATATAGATATTTAACCTCACTGTCAGACAGTTCTGGTTAGACTACTGCATTCATCATCAGAGAGCTACAAATATCTGTCAGAACACAGTGCTCTCACAACACTAGTTTTTAAATGCATCTTCGTTGAATCCTTATTACAGATACAGAGAATGGATTGCAAGATGAAAATTTCTCACAGCAATTTCTGATTTTCACTATTATATTATATTGTCCTGACAATATTCACTGTTTGGAGTCAGTGTAAGTATTTTTGTCCTCTGCTGAATACTTGTCAGAATTTATTAATTAGAAAATGCTTTTTATGACACTGTAGCAGCAAGAAGTCTAAACATCACTGTCTCTCTGTGGCAAAAGGGTAACACGCTCCCTTAAAAGTTCCAACTTCTAATAAAGCTTGCTATATGGTCAACAAAACGTCATGTCATCCACCAAAGCACTCATTTCTTCCTCTGGAACCTCACAAATAATGAGAGGCAGCATTAAAGTATGACTTCAGTAGTGCTTGAGTGGCGCTTGAGTGCACTCTCAGCAAGTTTGCAGATGACACCAAGCTGATACAGGAAATGAAAGGGATGCCATGCAGAGGGACCTGGCAGGCTTGAAAAATGGGCCCCCAACTAATGAGGTTCAACAAGGCCAAGTGGAAGTTGCTCTACTTGGATTGGGGAAATGTCAGACATATACAGTCTGGGAGAAGAACTCATTGAGAGCAGCTCTGCATAGAAGGACTCTAAAGTCCTGGTACATGAAAGACTTAATATGAGGCAGCAGTGCGCACTTGCAGCCCAGAAGGCCAACAGTATCCTGGGCTGCATTATAAAAGATGTGGCCAGCAGGGTTAGGGAGGTGATTGTCCCTCCCTACTCTAACCTCATGAGGCCCCATCTGGAGCACTGTGTCTTGATCTGGAGCCCCCAGTTCAGGAAAGATGCAGAGCTGTTGGAACATGTCCAGAGGAGGGACACACAGATGATCAGAGGGCTAAATCACCTGTGCTATGAAGAAAGGCTGAGGCAGCTGGGCTTGATTAGCCTGGAGAAGAGAAGGTTCTGGGGAGACATCACTGCAGCCTTCCAATGCTTAAAGAGAGCTTATAAGCAGAAAGGAAAAATTTTTACACAGGTAGATAGTAATGTGACAAAGGGGAATGGCTTTAAACTGAAAGAGGGGGACTTTGAGATCAGATGTCAGGAGAAATTTTTAACTGAGAGGGTGGTGTAGTGCTGTAACAGGCTGCTCAGAAAAGTTGTAGATAGTGTTTCCTTGGATCAGTTTGAGGCCAGGCTGGATGGGGTCCTGGGCAGTTCATCTAGTGACTAATTTAATGGTTGGCAACCATGCCTGCAGAGGGGGTTGGAACTAAATGACGTTTTAAGGTCCTTTCCAACATAAGCCATTCAGTGATTCAGGTTAGACTGCAGAGGCAACATGCTTCATATGGACGCTCTTGCAGGCAATATCAACAGGGAAGACACAAACACTGGGCACTTCCTGATTAGCTCAACTTCTGCATCTGTTGACTATACAGTTTGAGGCTGTTTTCTCACTTCCCAGCTTATTTCACACTATCCGGTACACATTACTCTCAATCTACATCTATATTAAACATACTGAAAACTACCATGTTTGGCATTGTGGTATTTTCTGGAAATATCTAAATAAATTTACTAATGGTTTCTGAAGTTTGTTCTCTTTATTTAAATAAAACTATTTAGGTTTGAGTTTGACAGACTTTTTGCTGGCTGACAGGCCACTGAAACTTAATACAATAGAATCTTTTCAAGTCACTTGCATCCAAAAAGTGAATAAAAGGTAACTATCTTCTAAAACTGTGAAACAAATCTTTAGAAATGCTACCAATAAGTCATGCCCTGATTAAAAAAAAAATAAAAATACTTCAGAGCTTTTAAATATTAGAACTAAAAACAAAGATAGCATACTTTAAACTAGGATAGATGCCTATTCAAGTTCAAGTAAAATCTCCACCCTTCCTCCAAACTATTCATCCAATAAAGGATGTTCCTAGGAGAGAAATGGGATGTGAGTTTTTGTGACTTTTGAAGTACTTTAGGTCCATAACTCTTCTATAAAGGACTTAATCAATAGAGTTTTGAATCTGTGTTTAATATTGCAGTAGTGCACATAATTGTGTGTTCAATAATTTGTCATAACACAAAATTATCTAAACTAATAAATGATTCATGACACTAAGAATATCCTGTTATGGATGATGTTTAGCAGAGAGAACCAGCTTTATTTGCATTTAAGGTTAGGACAATTTTGATGGCATTTAATGTTTTTCAACATGCTGAGATTTATTACTCCCTTTGTCAAATAATAGTTTTCTTAGTCAATAGACAGGGAGCTCCCATTTTAGTTTAAAATGCAAACAAAAAACTGCACAATACCCTCTGGTATAACTTATCAGAGTGATTCCAAGATTGAAATGCACTAACCCTGATACTCTCAGCTACATAAGATTAGAGTTATAGAATATAGAAATAGAAGTAAAGGTTTAGATAAACAGAGGAAGACCCTAGAAACATCCCCAAAACTCTTCTGTCCACCCTATTCTGCAAGCATGATTGACTGTGTCATGTTTATTGTTAGCCCATCTGGACAACAGGTGCAGTAGTTAATGGCTGCAGTGTATTTGACTGTTGACTAGTGAATATTTCTGCATGACACAATAGGCTGCTAACTGACCCCTGGTAATAGCAGACTTCCTACCCATTTCTAAATTCAAAGTCTAAAAAAAAAATTGAAAGCAATTTTAAGATTTTAAGCTATCTTCTATCTGGAAGTTTTGTATAGATCTTCCGCATGCAACTCATACAACTCAAATAGGTAGCTTGGTAGCTTGGCAAGCTTGTATAGAGTGTATTGAAGGGAAAAAGAATTTCAAGCTTGGGGGCCTCTAATTACCTCATGCTTAAAGTTCAGCTACAAAACGTAGATAAATTGCTGCACTAAAACCACAGAAGATCCTCTACCCGATTTGTGCCAACATATCTAAAGCTCAGCGATGCTGATCCGAGGGAGTCTTTTCCACTTAGTCCCAACAGAATTCATTTTGGACCTATTTCTAATGAGTATATAAAGAATTACTTGGATATTTTGGTAAAGCTACCCAATAAATTAGTCAATCTGAAATTTTATTAGCCGCAAAGCATTACAGTGGTCATATAGCTGAAGAACACTGAGGGAATTGAAGCCATATTAGTCATTTATTTAGGCAGATACCAGAGATCAGTACTCAATACAGGCTGTTAGTTGTAACATTAAGCTAATTGGCTAATAGTTGCAGCAGTTCTTATAAGGTTTTTGTACAGAGAGGTGTGACCTCTTCTTGAACCAATTTATGTAAACCCAGAGGGAGTCCTAAATTTATTCCAATTTCATGAATGCATGGTCTGGATTAAGAAACCAAAAGCAAAAAGAGTATGCAGAAAAGCCACTTTGTCTACCAAACACCTAAAATTTACATGCTGCTAGCTTGAAAGCTTTCAGTTTAATAAATTACTTAAGATGATACATTTTTAATAGCAAAATGTTACATGTATTTTAAACATGTTCGTATTTCATCCGGTTCACATTGTGTGGCTGTGTTTTTTTTTTTTTTTTTTTTTTTTTTTTTTTTCCTTCTCAACCGTATCTTTGGCTATTTATCTAGTTGCAAACTTTTTACAGCTCTGAAATATTTTAAGAGGTCCTTTGGAAATGGCCTGAGGTAATTTCAAACTTAACAGACCCTGTCCCACCAGAGCTCATTACAGCGAATTTTATAACAAAGTACCCTGTACTTAATTTTCAGAGCTTAGCCAAGCGTACTAGAAATGCAGCCGCATTAAGTGCAATTAATGGTATAATAAAAGCTGTGGAGGGCTGTTTAAGACTCAAGAACCAGCAGTAAACAGTGGCTCCATGTTCTCTAGCAGTCAGTGATGTGTCAAAGTGCCAGAAGTGTGAGATTTCCTCTGCTAGGGTAAGAAATAAATGAAGCAGCATGTCCTGCTGGGAAAAAAAAAATCTGTCCTTCAAAAATCCCACAAAGATAAGTGGAAAAAGATAATAAAACACACAAAAAAAACATTCCCTCCAGTTATGCCACTGGCATTCCCCTCACTCTTTGAGCAGGAATCCAAAACAATAAACTTCCCACCAATGAAGAAAACAGGCAAATTCAATTCCATAAAAAAGTGAGAATAATAGTAAGTGACTCATATAATACACCAAATGATCTTGTAACAAAGTGTTCTGTCAAACAACAAGAAGAAGAAAGATAATTTTTTTGACAAGAAATAGTAGCTTCTTATTTTAAATAAAACAACCCACAGCACAACTGAGCTAGTGACTAGAAAAGCCCTGCAACTGCTAACCATGGAATTATCTTGATGAATTAACCAGCACTCCTGGGAAAAAAATGAATTATTGTATGAAACTAAAAAGGAAAAAATAACTTATTCTAAAGATAAAAGACAGCAACTGACATCTCCTGATCTAGGACAGTGGCTATAATCTTCTATATAGGACAAATAGCTTTTCATTTCTAATTTCGAACTCTATTTTCATATTTTTGTCCTCAATTATTTCCTTTGGCAGAAATAGACCACTGTATTCATGCTGATAAGTGGTTAATTCACACAAGTGGTCCTTCTAATTCACAGAAGGTAACCTGCTTATAACCTGGTAAAAGTTGGAAGCACAAAAGGGCTTGATTATCCATGGACTGGAGATACCAATGATTTACTTCAGGCACAATAAATATAAAAAACTTTATGCCAATGCTGAAAGAAGAAAAAAATACAATTTTTTACTCCATGCAAGAATAACAGATTTTCAAATTACAAAATAAAAAGTTTGGCGTTTTTAGTGCATAAGTGTCAAATGTGAAAGCAACAAGAAAAGAGAATTACAAAGGATCTTCTCCCAGGAATAAATAAATAGATTTTTTTTTTTTTTTTTTTTTTTAAGGCTTTGATTGTCTAGGGAAGAATACACACTAAGTATATTTTGTTATCTTTAAGATTATTTGAGAGTTAAAAGAACTGCATAGCCAAGTACAGTGGAAAAAAAAAAGTTATTTGTGGATTACACTGTTAACAATTTCCAAGTTAGCCCTGGCTGAAAATCCTATTTGTAGATTTAGAATAATCAACAGTGTGTAAAAAGATAAATAAAAATCAGCTTGACAGTAGGTCTCATTACTAACTCAGAAATACTTAGAAAGAATTAAACATACATTTTTCTTCACAAAGTATATCAAACATACTCTTTCTGACGTACTTGTTATCCATATTATCTGCTGAGTTACGGAAACATTCCCACTTCCTCTGTTTGCTGAACCTAATATATAGGAGGAGTGCCCCTGCCAAGACTGTTTTGCTGCTTACTTCAATGAGGATAGAAGTGATCTATTTGTTTAGAATGTTCTGACACACTTTTCATTTTTCACACGAAGATAATTCTATAAAAATGACTTCAGTAACATGAGAAATTGTTGCAGTTTATATAGGCTTAAATAGACTGAAAAGCTCATCAATTATTTCAGCAGATCATTTAATCGACATTTACGTCTTCTTACTCTTAAGACCACACAAAAGATAATGTATCATTTTCCATTGTATTAATTAACATATTCTTTGAAATAATTCTGAAAAATTCTGACTACTGCTCACTAAAACACCACAGTTACTGCTGAAATAACTACAGTAGTATAGACTGTGCAGATGTATTAATACTAAAGTCTAAGAAATAGATTGAGACAACAGCACTAGAACCTGAAAATCTCTCTAAGGAAGGGAATTACTACCTTGTCATTAAACCAATAAATGACAGTTCACCTTGACTGAAGATACATAAAAAGATCAAATCTTGCTGCTGCCATTAAAGTCCTAAGTAATAACAGAAGTGATTCTCTAACAATTCTGTGTTAGCAAACTATAAAAGGGTATGTTCACGCAAAGAAATCTTTCAATAATCTTACTGCACTTTGAGAGATGTCATAGTGCATTAGGAAGACCAAAAGGAAGGAAGATGGAGTAGAATTTGAAAAGCTTTACAAATAATGGGGAAAACAAAACAAAACAAACAAACAAACAAAAAAACCCCAAACCTGCAAACTTTAAAGACAGTAAGAATACTACCTAATCCAATTTCCCTAATCTTTTGGGAAACCTGAACAGCACTTGTATAGAGAATACTATGACTAATTTATGAAGAAAATGAAATAGGTATTTAAAAACACAAAATATTAAAGGTAGAACTGCATTTTTTTTTTTTTTTTCATAGAAGAGAAGGAAGGAAAAGAGATGGCTGTTAAAATAAATAAGGCTGAAAAGGAACCACTTAAATACAGTATTCATAAGCTGAAAGAAATTGGATGTTGAAAGAACTGGAGACCAGCTCTCAGTGGACAAGCATGTATCAATAACAGTATGCTCTTCAGTTCCTCATGTAAGAGGGCAAGAAAAATTATAAGTCTTAGAAGTCAAACTCTCATTCGGGTTTGCACATATCTATGGAATAAGAAAGGAAAGAACAGGCTATAAGTGGCTAAGTTGACTTTACTCAACTTGTTTTTCCTTAAAAAGGGGAGAATGAGAAACAGTTAAAGTAACATCCTTTTGTAAGAAGTAAAATAGGATAACCTGAGATGAATAAGAAAATATTTTCAGAAAAGCTGAATGAAAAGTTGCCAAGGGGCTAAGATCCAAACTGAAAATATATTTCAATATGTGTGGATTTGTCAAAATGGGAATGTGGTCTCTACATCTCTTCTCTCCTCTTCATTAGGACTGTTTTGCAAAGTTTGAGTATTCCTGACCATGGTTTGGGAGGTTCCTATCTGTTCAAGCCACTGCCCCCCCTTCCCCTCCTCTTTATCTAGTGAGGATGTATCAAGCTGTAGCCCAATATGTAGTATGAAAAAAAAACGTATGCATGGAAGGTATGAATTTGATGACTATATGGAATAGCTCATCTTCAGCAGAAATCTGTCTTATTCAACTGCAATACAAAATAAATGTACAGATATTGGCATGGAAACAAAAATTTCAGGACTGAAAGTAAAAATAAAAATCCAGGCAGAAGAATAAAAACCAAAATGAATGAAAATATGTTCTAGACTTATCATGGATAATATCATCTCAATACTCTTAATACAATGCTGATCACTATAATGAGTACTGGGAACTAGGTCAGGGCAAAGAATAAAAGAAAACTGTATTAATCACAGTCTCCAAAGGCAGGCCATAAAAGCCATATCGCATGCACTGAAAAATAATTCATTAAACCATATCCCAGCTGGAAGCAGAGGAAAACAAACAGAATAAAAAGACACTAAGCAGCAGGGAGAAATAAACTTTATGGAACTGTCAAATAACAAACAATAGAGAAAAAAATAAGAAAAACAATAACCATTCCTGCTTTATTGGTAAAATAGCCATTAACCATAGTCTGATTAAGCCAGGCATGAGAATTAAATTTAAAGCAAAACCCAAGATATGGTGATAATGCCAAACTTGAAGAATCAAAATTATCCTAAAGCAGTTCAGGACATTCAGTACTTGCAAATTGTGTCTTGGCAGTGCTTCACAATGAAACAAACCACTAAATGATAATCATTCATGGAGCAACAGGCACATCTCTTTTGAGTTATGTACCAAGATGAACTAAAAGGAAATATGTTCACATTTCAGAATAGATTGTTAAAGCAAAAGGATGTGCAACCTCTACGTGGAAAAGAAAGAACACTTTCTCTGGTAGGTTGTCTCCAGCTTTGATTTAGTGAAGAAAAGTAGTACTTTGCATAAACACTTCCAAGAGTACCTCTGTAAGAACATACCTCTTTTTTCCTTTTTGAGGAACGGATGAGATAAGGAATCACTATGGTAATGTATTCCACTATACAGTGGCATTAAAAAATAAGGAAGAATACCATCCAACATATTCTGTTCAAAGAAGTTAATAATAGCCATGCTGACGTTTTCCTAGCTTAGGGCTTTTTTTTAGTTTGTTTACTTATTTATATATTTTAAAAGTACCCTCCCCTCCAATTTTGGCTTTCTTGGTATATAAAAAAACTTGATTTACAAGTTTTTCAGCAGCCACAGTTTTTACAGGCTTCACCTGTTCTGTTTTCTCAGAACGACTGAAGATTTGGCCCTGAGCATTTGAGAAAAGAGGCACCTAAAGGCACTAAAGCTGAAGTCTTTACAAGGAGAACTAAAAAAAGTAGATGGACAACCAGTGCAGAAATGGTAGTACATACTGATGACAATCTTCCCTTTTGATCATCAGTTAATTAAAATTGGCTTTGTAATTTACATACATTGAATACAACAGAGAGAGGGTGGATTTTTCACATAACCCAGGGAGACAGTAGGTGCCCTCTTCCAATAAAACAGAGGAAGCCGGGATCCCAAATTGCTTCTGGTTGTTTAACATCACCGTTAGAAAGTATTAAATCAATTATGACTGAATATAATTTATCCACCAGTCACTGACTTATGACAAAATAGACCTTAAGCTGTCAGTTACAGACCTTACTGAATAAAAGCATGTTTTTTTTTGTTTAAAAAATACTTTATATCCCAGTTTTATGAAAGCTCAGTAAGGATCAACAGTAAATGTTCTCAAAAAAAGACATTAAGCATTTGAAAATAACAAATTCTTGGATGTTAATTCTTTCTCTCCCTCTTCTCCCTTTGACATCCTACTTTTCTACTCCACATTATGGGCTAACAACCTGCAAATTGTATCTTTATAAAGAAAAACTGTTTTTCACCTAGAGGAATGAATAAAATTATGTTTGACACATCAGAATTTCTCTCTTTCATCCTTCTTTTTATAACTGAAAAGGAGTCAAACTAATTTAAACCAAATCTGATTTAAAAATCCTGCTGAGATGAGACTTTTAAATACCAAGTGTCAGCCTGGAGTGGATTTTTATGGCTATGTTATAAACACCTGAAAAACAGCAGGTGCCACAGTAACATATAGTTTGTGTTTTTATACAATTTCCTTAGTTTTAAAAGCAGATTCTAGTCAGGTTTTTTGTTGTTGTTGTTTGTTTGTTTTGTTTTGTTTCTTTTCCTTTCTAATTCTATCTTGTTATGGATACTACAATGCCAACTAAAGGCTTACAAAGCAGTATTTTGGAATGAATGCATACGTATGTATTTTGTAGTTTATAAAATTATCCAGTGGATGCATTTACAGTTTGGCTAACATAAGGAAAAAACACTTCAGTGTTCTATTACTGGTGATCAGAAAATGAAACTTCCGCCAGTTCAAGTTGGTTAAATGTATCTCATGTGAATGTTCTGTGAGAACATTCAGTTCTGTAATGATTTCATGATTCACTAAAGTAGTTTTAAAACAACAATGAAAATATTACTTCTAAAGGCACAAATATACTTGTACTCTTTGGCTGTGTGTAATAAATTCCTCACGTTTGAAAGTTTAACTACATGGAAACGTTCAAGAAAATTAATCCAAATTAACAACATGAGCACGCAACATGGATTTGTCATTTTGTATTAAACTCTTTCGTCCAGAAAACCTTATTCAGAACTAATATTGCTTTCATACATTTCTGCCTAATTTAAAAGCAAAAGAAAGAAAAATTAATAAAGACTATTTTAGTTCTCATCAAGGATACTTGATGATAAAGGGAGTGCCTTTAGATTAAAGCGGGCATAAACTTCAGTTACTCTTTGATGTTGACATGCACATGCTTATGGAAAAGCGATGAAATGATTTCTCGTTAAATGAAAGATTGTCCTAACTGCATGACAGTCTCCAGGGTGTAAGCATACACTTGGATTGCTCCTGTGAAGCATCTGATCATCACCAAAACAGTTAGATTAATAATCGGTATGTACAGCTCTCAGAGCAAAGACTGAAGCCGTGGATTCCTTCTGTCTGATCACTGAAATGATCAGAGGACAATATCCTGAGTATAAAATTTCCCTTCAAGTGTAGGCTGGAGGAAGTAGGGAAGCCATATTTTTCTTTCATGAGAAAGACAACTTTCAGTCTCCCTAATGAAGACAGGCAAACATCGCTAGCAGCTAAAGAGGCCCAGGGAGAGATGGCATATACTTCTCCAAAATCTTTGGCAAAAAAAAAAAAAACAAACAAACCTCACTCCAGTTTTGAAAGCAATTTCTCTTGAGAGAAAGTAGCGGGCTGTGCAGAAGAGGTTGCGTGGCCATACAATGCTCACTACTGTTCTCAGACCTTCCTTAAGTAGTAGCACCACACAGTGACTGTGGACACCATTCTGAAAGCTCATGCCTCACCCTAGGGGAAGACTAGATCACAATGGCTGCCAAGGTCATTGGCTGCACCTGTGCAGCTGGCAGCTGAGGTACACACTTCATAGCCTGGTATTTTAAAGTAGATAGTCAAAAATATTAGCCTCCAAGCATCAGGCTGTAAACTGCAGCTTTATCCAGGATATGATCAGCTAGCTGTGCGTGCAACAGGAGGAAAACAGACAGCAGGCCAAGTAATCTCTTAACACCCTCCTCCTTAAGTAGACTTCCATCATAGAAGTTTTCTCCTGCTACCTAGGGAGCACAGGCATCCTCTCTATGCTCATGCGGCAGAAGCTGAAGTCTTCAGGTGAGTTAGCGTTACTCTTGTTCATGTAACATTAGCCACAGAACCTCATACTACACCCTTATCTCCAGATACATCTAATCTACTGGAAAAAAATGCTGTCAACATGAGCCTCAGGATTATCACTCTTGTTCAGGTAAATCCAGCTAAGTCATGTAACGAATGTGTTAATACAGAAAGAGCGGTAGTTTACATATAATAGGTAGGTTCATAGAACTATTCCTATTACATTTCTGTCTCTGAATCTGTCTGTCATGTATGTAGGAAGGCTGAAGAGAATGAACAATTGCCATTGCAGATTTTGAGAGAAAGTAGCTTTCACCTTAATGCATGGCCTGAAGATTAGGGTAGAAGTACACAGACTAGGAGAACCAGCTAGCTACATTATCACATGTTCATTTTCATTCAAAATATGCAATTACTTTTTTATTAATTCATTTCCTTCAAGCATATGCAGAAGTTACAAGCTACAGGTATTGGTTTTAGACACTAAAATTAAAAAAAATAAAAAAGAAAAATCACAAAATATTAAATGTTTTCAATGAGATCACTGTTCAAAAGGAATGCAAGATACTTCAGAATATAATAAAATCATTCGTGTACACGGTAATGTTTTGGAGAGAATGGTAAATCCTAATTATTACTTCAGAATTACGGTCTGTGAACTCAAAACCTTCATTAAACTGAATTGTTTGGTTCTTAAAATGCTTAAGTGCCCCTCTTTGGTGCTTAAACATGTGTTTACCTTTAGTTATTCACTTCAGCTTACTTTGTTTAAAAGAGCATAAGGTGCTGTACATGTAAAATGTTCTGCTAAAAATGAGCAGATTAAGCACTCAGTGCTTTTCTGAATCAGGAGCCCAGTGCATCTGCAGATAGGGCAGTGGGAACTGGTGATATGAAAAATGCAAGCTGAGCAGTTCTGCTGACACAGCCACGACAGAAGGTGTTAGACTTGTACAGATTCCTTCTACAGTCACCTCTGTTGACAAGTCTTTTGAAGACTTAACTTTAAACCCTCAGATTTTACTTGGGAATGTTCCGTCTTCCTCTAGCCAGCATAAAGTTTGTAATACAAGGAAAAAGTTGGCATTAACCCTCTGAACAGCCTATGACTAATCCAACAGAAATATGACTGTGCATCCATATATAAATGGATTCAAATCTATGATGCTCTTCCAGTATGAAGTACCAGTATTTTTAGAACCACAACCTAAATATACTTTCTTTTTCGCAAACAATAAATCAATGATGCCAGACCACTGCACCCTTTTTCCTACAAAAATTTCAGTTTCATTTGCTGTTTTTCCTCTTTCATTTAGTCAGAAACAGAACTGTATGCTTACATGCAAAATTAAATGAAAGAACATGAGCCTGGCAACAAGTACCACTTTTATTTGTTGAAGTGGGAAGCATTCCATGATTTTTTTTCACCTTCCTGTGCCTCAGTTTCTACATCTTTAAAAATGAGAATTTCCTTGCCAGCTTTGCAGATCTGTTATAGATGATCTACAATTTAAACTGAGTTAATATCTTATATGTGATAAAGAATAGCTCTTGATCGCAAAAGACTGAAAATTGTTTTAATATTTCTAGTCTATGTTAGAACAAAACTGGTAAATTCTTTTAAAATTCACTCATCTTTAGAATGTTACTAATTTTGTTGTTGTTTTGTTTCTATCACAGATTCTCTGACCTACTGTGCTTACTATTCTTGCAATCTCAGGAGCAAGGAATTAATTCAAGAAGCTCAAACAACTAGGACTACAAAATATCCATGTCTTGTAAGTCTCTGGAAAAAAAAAAACAAACACCCCAAAAACCCACGTGCACAAAACCCCAAAACCAAAACAGACAATTCTCTGTTATGCCCAAGTGATAAAAAGTCCACCTTGGTATGCAATTATTTATGTACTAGGTCCACATTCAACAGTGCTGGCTCATGAATATATAAATAACTCATTGCTCACACAGTTTACTACGGAATAGGTTTGGATTAAAAAGCAGGCTCTGGAGACCCTGCTGAGACCAACAACTAAATGCTGCTGACCAGCACCACAGGTAAGCACCTGTGCAGTGCTAAAGCACACAACTCAATACAGAAAGCAAGGGCAGGTTAGTATGAAATTATGATTTTCTCCTCTCTAATGACTTCTACAGTTACTATAAATAAATAATGTTATTACACAGAACACATTCCTGCATTCTTGCAGTGCATTTTTGCTTTTGTTTTTAATTTTTAATTCAGGAGTTTCATAGATCACTACAAAACTAATTGTGCATAATTAAAATATTTCACACACGAATAAGCTAAGGTACAGAGAGGTCTAAGGCTATTTCTGAAGGATAGCAAGTCCCTGAAGTTTCCCATGTCTAGACAAGGGGTTAGACAAAGTCTTTCAAAAATGTAATAGCAATGCCAAGATCAGAGCTCTTCAGTTCCTGACTTTTATGCTTTGTCAACACTCCCAGTCTGTTACTTAGTGTCTAATGTAGTAACACTACAGCTAAAAACAGTTGTGTCCAAGATCTCTCCTGAGCATTTATATAAAATAATCACGTTATGTTGAATTTACTCTGTAGAGGAAAAAAATTAAAAAAAAAAAAAGGCTCAGCTCTTGTAATCTGTACTAAATTGTGAGTATTGGCAAATTAGTAAAGATATGAATGATGTGATTAATAGTAAAGAAAGAAAACAGGTTTGTTTCTTAATTAAGTATATATGGACAAATTGCACTGCTTACTTCAAAATATTATAACAACTCATTAAGTAATTGAGATGATATTAAATGTGAACATGAAGGCATAATGTGGACAAAGCTCATGTAACGATGACACAGGTACCAAGTAGTAGAATAATATGAAATGAAACTTCTAACTTTTAGAGATCAGTATGTGTCCTGACTACGCACTCAGTAACAAAACAACCATAGCTAGTTTTCTCACTTAATTCAAAATAACTGTCTGGTTTTATTTTTTTCCTCTCTCATTACCCATGTAATTCATAGAACTTTTTAGCAGAAAAAAAATGGGAACTATCTAACCTATCCAAGAAAACACAGGGAGTAGCAAGTGATTTAGGTCACTGAACTGCTTAAAACTTCTTTATTTGTTGTCTTTTCATCTGATTTATTCTCAGTTGCTTCAATGAAGATGAAGGCAGTCATGCCAGTTTTAGTAAGTATGTATTAATTAGAACTGACGCATCATAGCCATTTTCATAAAACACTTATAGCACTTTGTTTCTGAAATTCTTGTCTCTTCATATGAGTTCTCCAAAATTGTTTGAAACAACCATCCAAATTCAACATGGCATCCACAAAAGTGATCCAAAGTGTCGTAAACTAGAACTCATGAAAAGAAAATAGGAAAAAAAGAAATGTAATATATTCAGTGATAAACAAAATAAATCTCTGATCATGTTTTTACATTTCCTGCTTATAGAGAATAATTGAGCCTTTTGGTTCCTGTCAGGGAGATGAGACTGAACCTGAAAGTAAGCTTATTTCCACCTCTCTGAATTTATCAGCTGTTGCAAATGTAAAGAAACACTGAGACTATTACAACGGCCTTTTCAAGTTATATAAGGCAAACTGCAAAATATTTAGTGACTCTTTCACTTTTTTTACACTTTGGCCCACTTGTGTTGTTGTGTGATTTAAGCTTGAATTAATGCAGATTGCCTGGGGGCTTGTACACTATTCATTTTGTATGCATCTCTAAATCCCCTGTGAATTTCATGAGTTTTTGCCACAGCTATGATGACAATTACTTCTTTGAAAGCCAAAAATTTCTTCTCAATCTTTTTTGCCTTTTTTTTTTTTTTATTAGGGTGGTTGGAACAGCTAAGTGGCAAGAAAGATGAATGGAAAGAGGTAAGTTATGCAGTGTAGCATTTTGTCCCTGAGGAAAGATTTCCTTCAGAAGTGATAGAATGCATGCTGTTATAGATGGTGCCCAACTCAACATGCTATCTTGGCATCTAAGCCCTAATGGAACAGTATGACCAACTAGTGAGCAGGCACAATGCCATCCCAGCATATGGGCATGACTATATGCAGCCAAGTGACCATGTAGGAGTATCAAATATGTTTGCTGAGGGCAGGAGTCCCAGTCTGAAGCATCCAAACAGCTGTCTATCCTGAGGTTTACATGCCTGTGGTTAAGGGGATGTGGCATACATGATCCAGGTTTTGGCTAAATTAATTTTAAAATATAAAAATTAGCTTTCTTGGCACACCAGGCACTTTGAGTACTAGCTTTAATACCAGCATCTTTAAAATAATATTCCAGGTGAATTCCCTTGGACTTTTTGGAATTAAGCTATATTGTGGAATATCCACTGCTCTCCCAGTGCTTTATCTGCATGCAGTGTCAAAGGAATGCAGGATGTTATTTGTCAGGGCTCATGTAGTACCAAAATCACACATAGCTATATATTCACACCAGAATTTGAAGCATTAACTATTTAAACTGAAGAAGCAATTCATTCTATGCATAAGATGAACCCCATCCCAGTTTACATACTGTTTTGCAATCAATAAAACTATTTAACATAAATGCTACTGAAATATATACTCTTACTGAACTGACCTCATGAAATTCTGTATGGTGGATATTTCTTCACATTCTAGTATGCTTTATTAGTGATTATAAATGTACAAAGAGATTACTCCAGAAGTGCATTGTTTGGTTTTGATAGCAAGCAGTAAAAAAGTGATTAAATAATGTAGCCTGAATACAATTTTCAAAGTAAATCAACTATTAAGTACATATTATCAAGATGTACCTTCTGTCATTGAAACCAGTAGGTTATAGGCATCTAAACATAATGTTTGAAAATCTAGAAGAGAAACCAAAGATTCGCTGAAAGCATGGGGAACAGACAAATCTGATGCTAAGGGGAAAAGTTTGCCTTACAGATGTAAACTTTTTCAAGCCTCTGCTTACCTGAAATTGAAGGAGTTACAAATAGAGAAGGCAGATTTCATGTTCCTAGGAAGCAGAGACACAGAAATACAAAATAGTATGTGCTAGACTGCCCTTAGAACTTTAAAGCATGAAAATTATCAGTATGATTTAGAGCAGTTCACTAAATGTCTGATTAAAAATGAGATATCAATAAGATTATTAAACAGTACTGAATTTGATCTATTATGGGTCAGTACAAAAAAAAGAAAAAATCAACAAAGAGACAGAAAGCAAACCCCAGACCACATCTGTTCAGCACAAAGTCGCTTCCTTTACCATCACATCATTTAGAGGAACTGGTATTATTTTAGTTTCTTAATGTGGTCTGTTAAATCATTTACATGTAAATGGAATTTGCTTTTTTTTTAACCACGTGCACTTTGAAACCATATATTCAGCAAAACACTTTTCTTTCTCTCTGCAGCAAATACAACTAATTTCACTTCATTAAGTGCGCAAAATCTTTATCATTTTGTAGATACACAATTAAAATAACAAAATACATTTGAAGTTAAATTTTCTTCCAACTTCAAGTTTGCAGCAAAATTTCACAGCAACTATCTTATTCTGGAAGTGTTTCTTCTAAATCAAAACTTAACAGCATATATTGAAGTAGTCAAACAGGGGGGTCTGAAGTTTGGATTAATAAAATCCCCCAAGACTGAATCAGGTAGCATGCAGATGTTCTGATCCCTCTTTAAGGGGATAAACAGAGTGCTGCAGAGCAGGAAGAATCCCCATGCAATTTAGATTGATACCATTTTTAGAAAACTCAACTATTTGCACATCTTGGAAGAATTGGGATCATATTTTAGTGTTTTAGGCTGAAACTGTAAATTTTAGATTACTTTCAAAAACTGACACCAAAGGTGTTCAGATATGTGGCTCCAGTAAAGATTCATCCCTTCTAAATCTGTCTCCATTGCAAAAGTAAGTAAAAAATCATCAGAATTTATGCACAAAGCTATGTGAGTAATTTTATTGCTTCAGTCTACAATTTTCTCAACCTCTTACCATAGAAATATAAAAAATTACTTCAGATTAAAATTTTTTCTCACTACAGTCCTGAGAGAATCTTAACCTAGGTATTGAACTATTCTGTATTCAGGTATTATCTACTTCTGTTAACACTGTTGAACTACGTACAAATAACTGAGCAGAAGTAGCAAGCATTCCCATATCCTGAATAGGTTGTCTTCTAGCTAAAAAATAGATAACATTCTTATCCTTACTCTGTGTCTCAGTGACTATGGAACTATTTCATATAAAACAATCTTTTCAAAAGAAGAGATTTTAAATAGGAGGTCCTTTATGCTTACACGCAGACCATTCACCTGAGAGAAGGAGAAAGTTGCATGCAATTTACTGCCTATTTGATGCAAATGATTTTGAATTTACAAATAAATTTATAAGATGTTTTATAGGTACTAAAACAGACCTTTTCCTAAGACTTATTAAAAAAATATTCTTACAGAGACCTTCTCAGCTCTTAGAGATCCGCATTGCTTATCACATACATAATTCTGCAAGAAAAGTGGGCATAAAATAACAATTGGTGTTATAAATTCTCTTATAAGCTCTGCAAATGCATTGTGGAAAATTTCACTAGACACTGAGTATCAGTAACAGTTATGTGCTAGGACTGAAGAGCAGTTAGATTTTTTAATTGCTCTTTAGATAGCAAGGCTATAAGTTTCTCTCATTAACTGACACAAAAATGAAAATGAGTACAGAAGAACAGTGAGTCCAAAGCAGAAATACTGAATATTTTCACTAAAGATAACACTCATTAGACTGTTCATAAAAATCAGATACTTAACCACGTGCATTTAAATCTGTTCAGAACTTCTGCAAAATCCTCTTTGTCTTGCAAGCACCTTCACCAATTATTCTTACACAATAAATAATGTATATATGGAGTGCTTCATGTTTTACACCACACTTCATAGGGTAAGAGCCAGAAATAAGTCTACATAGCTCAAATTGTGAATCTAGCTTCCCCAGGGAGTCTCCAACCATTTCCAAAGGAGGCATAAACAAGCACACTAAAAATGGGGTATGGGGAGATTTTCTGCATTTATCATTTTCAGTTAGATCTAGGCAAATAGGAAACTACCTGTCGAAGTATTAAATAATTCTATACCAAGTATTCGAAATAATTGTTTCATGTTTTGCTGAATCCTAAGTGAAGACAAACCATAAAGGAAAATAAATTAACAGGCTGATCCTGATGTTTGAGAAATCCTATAAGAGTAAAGAGAACAAGCTCTGAGAAATTGGAAAGCAAGCTTCATAAAAATATGAAGACAACACAAAGAGAATCTGCTTTCCACCAAATAGAAAAGACAGGAGAAAGGGACATAGCACAGAAAAACAAATGGATGCACATGCAGCATAGTAACCCAGTTGTTCTGGGAATTTGTTCTAAAGGTATTACAAAGTTCACACTATATTTCTGGAATAGTGCATATTACAGTAGGGTGTCTTCTCTCTCCCCTGCTCCCCCACCCATTAAAAAATATGGTTATGTTAGACACTTAATTATTCAGATTTTAATCTTCCAACAGCAACACACTAATTTTCAAAATTACTGACAAATCAATCAGTTCTGTCTAGGGTAACTGCATTACATTCTCTGCAAGAGTTCTACATCTCATGACCAGCCCTAGAAGTTGACATTACTTCTAAATATCTAACTTAAAAACATTCAATCGTGTGAGATATAAAAAGGACTAATTTGTATTGCAAACTTTTTAGTTTGGGTCATGATATATGTGAAACTGACACACAGAACTTGTCAGAACAGATGGCAAAGCCTTCCAGTACAGTGCCTTAGACCAAACCACAAGATCATCTTTCCTTCCCCCAAAACACTACTATATTTACCATGTGATAAATAATTTGGAAAAAAAAACTATAATTTTGTGAAACCTAAAATTGTTGGAAATAGTTTCCCACAAATACAGTTGGACATGCAGGTGTGCAAACCCTTGAAAAATCATGTAACAATCCAGTCACAGATAATTTCTTCCTCCCTTGTGTGAAGGTGGAAGCGCTAAGTACAGAAAAAGAATGATCAGCTAAAGCTTTTCTTAATAAGACGACCAGAAGTCTACTCTCTACATACAATCCTCATCCACAGTCATAAAATCCAACTCCAACTAAATGAAAGCTCAGTTCTCCTTTCCACCTTCAAGGGCACACAGAATAGCATGCCTTAACTCCTGTTCCCCGTTATTTCCTTGTTTCCCATTATTCCATTGTCTCTTCTCTGCCAAACCTCTCCTTTATAGAGTGTGCTTTGCATGGTACAAGTTTGCCTGTGGGGCTAGAAGTGGTAGCTTTTCCTCTTTTGCTTAGCACTGGCTAGGGCAGACAGTTGCCCCTTCTGCATTCCCTCTCAAACCTTTCAAAGCAGGACTGGTACATCTTCCCCTTCATCTGGAAACCACCCAAACTTTTTAATACAAGCTTGACTCTTATTGATTTCCTTCTCCAGAATAGAATTCTCCAAGATCATTGATTGCTTTTCACCAGTTACAGAAGAAAAATGTCACCTGCTGCACAAATGTTTAAACTGTAAGCTTAATCATGAGTCCTTTTGCTCCTTTACACCACATTGCCCACCTCTTCTTTCCTTTGCCTCCTTTCATGCTTCTGTTTCCTATTATTCCCCATGCACTTCTATAACCCCATAGTTCCTATAACCTCCATGACATTATAGCATAATATTAAAATACATACTACTCGTAGCTAGTGTCAGCCTACTGGCCATGATCATTCCATATATATTTTAGTATTTGCCTTTACATGGCAGTACTCAGTCCTAAGATCACAGTAATCTGATGAAAAAAGATTTTCAAGCATACAAATTATTAAGCTGGTACAGTGTTAGACAATTTATTACACAGGAAATGGATCAAGCTCTTCTGCGCTCCATCTAGCATTGGTGGAATCCTACATGAATACATACGTTTTCCTGTAATGGGAACAACTCTTCACAGGAAAGTAGCTCTACCTGCGATTAAGTAGATCATGAAGTCTGCATGATAGAATGCACAACCAGGCTTGTTCAGTTTGAATGTGCACAGCCCGTTTAACTCCTTGGACAAGAATAAAAGCTGGTAGTCTGCATACCAAACTTGGACTTCTGTCATTCAGCCAACTATTAAATATATGTGTTATTTTTTTATCATTATTTTTGAATCTTTAATACTTTGGCCACTGGTGACTATTTCTTATATAGGTTTTGCTTACTATGCTGTTTAGGCATCAAATCATCAGTAAGTGTTCAGAGAAATTATCACAGCATAAGAAATCTGAGGAAAATAAAACAGTTTGCTGATAAATTATCATTTCAGATGATGACATTAGGTATACCACAGAAATTTAAGGAAAGCCAGTGAAACTATCAATGGCAAGTATAAGTATAGAGGAGAACTTCATAATTAACAATATTCATCTGTGGCTGAACATTTTGTTTCTGCTGTCACTCAATTACTGATAACCACACAAATCAGAATCCCTAATATTTCATTAAGTTCTTTATCTGTATGAAATATTATAACATAACTCAATTTCTACATGGCAAGAGCAAATTAAAAAAAACAGTTAAAACAGAAGAGTCTCACACTAATAAAACAGGGTAGCTTTGAAAACACAGCCTATTCAGGCCATCAGATGATACTATTTAGGGTATATAATACGAAAAGGGCAATCTGATAATCACACTAGAAGCAATTTCAAACCATACTACTGCTGAAAAGTCAATTTAACTTTCCAGCTTTATAAGACTTTGTTATTGCTATTGTTAATTATTTCCCATTTAATGGGAAATTGGCAACAAGGTCCCCAACTGTCATTTTAAATCTGCAATAATATCATGTGAAGCTTTTCGTCCTTATTCCCAAGTCTTGGATTATCAGAGCTAAATGGCAGCTCCAGCATTACAAAAGCTCAGGGGCAGGTACTGTTACACAAATTGCCAATTCAATTAACAGTGTGTAAATGCTCCACTGGCAGGCTGAGGGAAGGACAGCCATTTTGGCAAGTGTCATTCCTAATTTATCAAACTGTCAAACCTTCTACTCAGGTGCCTGCGGTCACTGTCTGCCTCTTAATGCTAAGTTGTAAAGCTGCAGGAACCATTCTTGTAACTTGACAAGGCACAATACTCAAAACTGATTTTAAAATCAAATGTACAGTTGTCTTAATTATTCTCAGTATAAATGATGTTTTAATTACAAAATCAGAGTGGGAATATTTTATCAAGATCCAAGATTCATGTATGTATAAAGGAGGCAGATCAAAACCTGAGGTCCAGCCTCTTTTCAGAAGTAAGAGTTTTTCTTAACACAGTATATGATTACCAGCCTCCTCAACTAGTGCCCTTTACAATCATTGATTGGACTCCAGATTCTGTCCTTGGCTGTTTTTAAACCACTACACCAGCATTAATGCCTCTCGGGGTAAAGGCCCAACAACAGGAGTTTGCATCAACACATTGGTTTAATCTCCACATCCCTTGCACTACCTCCTCCATCACACGTGCTGAGTCATTAAATTTATGATTTTGTTTTCAAGTTCTATCAGAAACCTAAAAACAAAACAGGCATTTTGTAGAAGAGAAAAACTAGACCTCCGATTTGAAGTTTCTCCCTCATTCCTTGTTTCTTGAGTTTTTTCCTGTGTCAATAGAAACAGCATACAGAAACTATTACGTATGCAGATCAGAGTCCTTGCAGTGAATACACATACTGTGCAGCACAGTGCTGCTTTCAGGACAGCTCTCGAACAGTGCAACCATTGTGTACTCTGTAGGGGGGTTGTTACATGAGTGCATCTGTAAATGTTTGCTTTTGGGTTAAATACTTGCTGAGAGCAAGCTGGGGAGGCTTTCACTCAAGTTTAAGTTGATTTGACAATTCTAAAGCACAGAAAATGGAAGCAGAAAATAAAATGCAAATAAAATGACGCATTGTCATTTCAGAGTCTTCTCTGACTCCTGTGATTAAAAACAAATCAAATTCATTGCAAAGAAGCAGCAAAGGAAGCTCAGATTGGATAAAATGAATATGGTCCAGATAAAATTGGATAAAATGTTTGGTCCGGTGTCTTCAACAATTCAACAATGAACTAAATTTAGTATTCACAATATTGTTTTTTCATCCATATGATGAAAGTGGATGATGATAGGTGTGAATGAAGAACATACTCTGGAGCACAGTGCTTCTGGCAGTGAAACATTGTTCTCTTGAAACAAAAGGAGGAATCCTAAACTTCAGTACAATTCAACTCTTTGAAGTGAACTTGACATAGTAGCCCTAAAGATTTTAAAGATTAGCCCTAAAACAAGCCAAAAATTGTTCATAAAGCTCTACTGAATATTAAAGTATGCCTATTTCATCCAATGCCCCATAAAATCATTGCAATCATAAATCTTTCTCTTATCTTCTCATAGATATGGCTACAGCAGGACATATCATTAACTGGATCCACTGTACATATTGAAAGAAAAGCAACAAACATTTGGGAGTTGTGAGATAGCTTCCATTATTTGAATGACTGCACAAGTTCACAAGCATACAAAAACAAAGCAGGTTTTAAAATTGAGTTAGAGGACTAAAAATAGAAAAGAGGATTCCAATAAAGTTGGAAACAAAGCACACAAACTTTGAAACTAATGACAGACATAAGTTTCAACACTAACATGTAGAATTATCCATACAGAAATGACCTTTCACCATAGCAAGTTGTCTCTAGCAAATATTGTTAACACCATTTACCTTTCTGCTTGTTCTCTTCTATAAATCTAACTCTTTAAGCATTAACACTTTAAGTCTGATAAGCATGCACACTTATTTTTTAAACTTGAAATTATGAGAAAGAAGAGGCAGGAAAAATTCAACATCCTAAATTAGCAATATAAAACAGCTGCTATTATGGCTATACACTGGATACTATTAACTCTATAGACTTGAATAAAACTACAGAAAACTACATGCAATAGTTAGGAGTGAACAGATGCAATACTGTATAATAAATGTGACCCAAAGAAATACTCCAATACGATAATCAATGAAATTAGATCACTTATTATATAGATATTGTATTTGAGAATGAAAGCTAGAATAACTACTTCAGTTCACACAAACTGAGAAATATTAAAATGCAAAAGTCTTATTTGGAAGAAAATAAAAAAACTGAACAGTTTTTTAAAAAGCCCAAACATTGTTCTGGTCTTCTCTAAACTTTACAGGACCAAATAAACAGACTAAGAAACACAAGTAATATGAAGTAGTCAATTGTAAGTAAAACAAAGGGAAAAAAAACTGTTAATAGATTTGTAACTATGAGATTATTCTAAGTGATTTTTTTTTTTAAGAATATTAGTTTAGCTAGAATTGGAATTCTATAAACCAGTGTGCTAGGGCATTAGCTTGAACTCTGCAAGAAGTCAAATATCAACCCATATTATAATCATGAGTACAAATGATAGATTGCTTCTGAATCTGAAGTTTTTCAGTTAAAAATATTTTACAGAAGATGAGAATGAGTACTTTGACTTTGAGAGAAACCCAGTAGAGTTAACGATTCATACATACTAAATGTGATCTGTATGCAACACAAGACTTTACTGCTCCATCAAGACTAGCCTTTGTAACCAAACAACTCATTGTACTGAAAAACATCTCAACTGCTGTGGAATTATATGAACTTCCACACTGAGAAACGTCAGTTAAGCTGGCAGTGAAATCACTGAAGGCACTGGGAGACTTCAAATGAAGTATAATGACACAGTGGAACCAGGGATTGGACTTGATGATCTCGAGGTCCCTTCTAACCCCTGCAATTCTGTGATTAGCCCCTAAAGCCTGCACAGGCACTCAAAGAGCTGGTGAAAGATTCTGATGGGAGTTTTCTTTACACACCAACGGGAGTTTAAACACAATAGCTGTTCAAGCTGTAAAACTCTGGCTTCATAGTAGCTTCACAGCAGTAGACAACACAAGTATACTTGAATAAAGAAAGAGTGTGTTCACAGCCCCTGTTTGTGAGCAATAAATTGAACTAGATATTTAAATGCAAACTTTCTTTAAAGACTGCTATTCCCCCAGTATACCTGTGCCCAAATTAACATGAATAGATATAGGCCTAAAAATCTGAACAGGTTCTCTGAGAACACTTTTTGAATTCGCGGGAGCTTTGTGATCAGTGTGCCGGAACAGAAGATCCACCGGTATCATACACTTCCACAGAAAATTCAGATATAAAGTTTCCAGAGCAGAGAATTGTAAGTAATCCTCCACAGGTAACACTCCCCATTGTCCTAGATTCTAAGTTAGATATCGACTTAGGCTTTAAATCATCTGTGTTAAAATTCCTGCCCTTCAATTTTGGAAATAATTAACAGTACCTATACTGACACAGTCAGTGAAAAAGTTGTGTAACCAGGAATGAAGAAAACAATATCCCCTTTTCTAAGTGCAGTTGCACTTAAGTCTTCAGCTAAGAGCTTGCAGTGTTGCTATCAGCTGCTCAGAAATCCTTTTGTCAAGAATGAAAAAGCAGTAAGTACTCCAGAGTTTTCCACTGGCAGGCAAAAATAGGGGTCTTGAAAAGGCTTTCATTACATTTAGCTGCACATTTCAAAGATGTGTGAAGAGTCTACTAAATCCCATCCAGAATCAATGTCTCTCCAAGTTACGTATTTTAGTAAAATAATATTTTGTATACCTGCTGTTTAAACTTTAAAACCAAATGCAGTGATTTGTCAAATCAGGATGAGTGGAAGACATTTCTAGACTCACCCAGTCTCTTCTGATTTTCAGGCCCAATATATCTACATCCATGTACTATACTATATTGATATCTGAGCTCTCCTGAAAGTATATTTGAAAGAGCTACAACATCCTTCCATGAATTCTAAAACACAAGTGTTTGAAATTTATGAGATGAGGTTCCACCATGCATTTCTGCAGATTTCTGTGGTTAGAATAGTCTGTAGAATTCACTCCCTTGGTTACAAGTTCCTGAAATGGTCCACGATACTTATTTCTTCTACCTTATATATTTGTGAAACTGAGGTCTGTACAAAGGACTAGGACTAACCTGGCCCCAGATTTTGATTTAAATATATGCACATTTTCAAATAGAGCTGCTGTTAATTCTCTGCCAAACAAGAACATCAACAGTAAGACACTGAGTAAAATCATTTGTTGCCCTGCTGGAAAGGTATCTATAGTTCTAACCTCCTTTTGGCTTTCACAGTTAGCAAAATTAATAATCATGATGCAAGATTTGGCTGGGCTCTATCTCCAATTTTTAATACGGCAGTGTGGCAACATTTGCCCATATGGAACATAAAAGAAGCCAGTAGAGAAAACATTGTTAACACTTCTTGCTCTTTTTGCACCATCCCTGCTTATAATCCAAAAGACATCAGTTCTTAAATCAAACAAAAGCTTAAGTAGGCAGAGAAGAGAAATGCACTAAAAAGCGTTGCCAGTTGTCAACTCAACTAAATGGTTAGCATGTTTCTCCTATCTTTCTTTTTATGTAAACCATTTTCAGTTTCTCATGGAATTGCAGCCCTCGATTCCTTGAAGTTGCTGTGAAAGGGTACTTCAGTATCTTTAATATCTCAAATTTAAATGCATTTGAAAAAAGGATATAACATTCAAAATACATTTAAAATGCATCCAGGTAACTTGTAGAAAAGTAAAAATGAAAGTTGCAGCTTGTCCAAACATCTGCTCAAATACATACTGTGCAACAGAGACACAAATTAGGCAAGCAGCATGCACACTGTGAAAGAACGGACTGAACT
Source organism: Meleagris gallopavo (assembly GCF_905368555.1). Lineage (NCBI taxonomy): Eukaryota > Metazoa > Chordata > Aves > Galliformes > Phasianidae > Meleagris > Meleagris gallopavo. The sequence goes on along the minus strand of NC_139408.1, from coordinate 34,930,130 downwards.
AACCAGGTAAAGTCTAGTCTAAAACAAGTTTCAAGCCATGTCAGTGTCCTCCTGGGGGGGTCTCACTGACTTATTCCCTTCACTGGCTCAATTTTCTTAGATCAGTGATGTCATACTGTTATGCATGCAATTAGAATTAGCCTCAAATTCATGACTTACACAATATCTAAAACACAGCCTTCAGTGCTTCAGTCACCTTGGAAAAGCACGATCTGCTCTCCTCCCTTTTCCCACTGGTAGGAGATGACTGCAATAATTTCTAGCAGGTGCTGTAAAATCTTCATAGTCAAACTTGCTTGACTTGCCAGCACAGGGAAAAAGGCTATTCTTTATACCTCTTGGCCAATTCTTGCTTCTCAGATATCTCTAAACAAGTCCTTGTAAAAACTCTGTTAACTGCATTTAGCAGTGATGAAGAAAGGAATGATTGCTTTTTTTTTTAGTACTGGCCTAAATATACTAATGCTAGTCACAACCTAGCCATGAAAGAACAAATTACAATAACAGATGCCCATACATCACTAAGGTAACTTCCCTCCCAATTTTTTTTTTCTTTTAAAAAATTGGTGAGTCTGAAAAGTCAAAACAAAATTAAAAACAAACAAAAAAAAACACAAATAACAACAACCCCACAGCATCTGCCTCACAGAGATCAAGCTGGCTGACAGTTTCTCGCACTGAGAAGCTGAGAATGATGCTATAATTAAAATTTCATGAACAAGACAAATCTATTTTGTTTGGGAGAACCGTTATGAAAGTATACAGAGAATAAATGAATATGGCAATTTTAGTTTAATTCCTGGATTTAAGTTTAAGGATTACACTTAAGGATTCTGAATAAAATTGTTAGCAACACCTCATAACTTAATTATGAGTGTCATCTCTGTTCGGCACAGAAGCAGGTCTCAGCCATTCCAAATGAATGCATGGCTGTTGGCACAACACCACTGCAAGTTCTCATTTGTTTGATGACCGAGGATTAATTATTCCCATCCTTATCACAGAATTTAAACTTGACCCAATTAATTTTCAGGCTAGCAGGAAATAAACAGGAAAAAGTGAATAATCCCTTTAAAAGAAAAGAAACAGTAACATCAGAGTCATCTTACTGCACTTGCTTTACTTTTGGTGTTTTTTTTTTTTATAACACGCACTGCTTCTTTACTGCATTTCAGTCAAGTCCATGGGAGACAACACCATCCGTCTTATTTCATCTTTTAACAAGGACTTGATGAGGTGACACAGGACTGATTCTTAAAAACACATTACCTGTTATGTGAGGCATTGTGTGACAGGGAGAACTATCTCCATGACAGGCACCTGACAGCAGATTTGTTGATTTCATGGTCACTTCATTTAAAGTAACAACAGGGTGAAATATGCCATCTGATAATCTGTTTGAATGTTGACTGTGAAAAGCACTTAACATTTCTGCCAGCTACTACTACTACTACTACAGAATCTGTTCTTCAATATGTGCAGTTTTACCAGCTTCTTTCTTCAATAATTATGACAGAAATTTTTATCTTAAAGAGAGGAAGAAGTAACTTTTAGAAAGTCTTTTAAAAACTTTTAGAAAAGGAACAAGTTTAGCACGTGTCACACTGACTATTGTCTGTGAGACCAGTGGCTTGTTCACTGTTTGAAAGCAACTGCTGTGCCTGCACTGCATTGGCGAGTTTAGCATACATATATAGCCCTTCTTTGTCAGTTTTCTTTCTTGAAGATGTTTAATCCAGATATTTAAAACCAAACAAGTCTCTACTTAGTTTTCACTAATAGGTAGCAAAGTGATAAAGGGAGAGTCATGTCAGGAAGGGATTATACTGAATGCTGTCATTACAACTCAGGATGAAATTTTATATACACAATGCACATATGCACAAATAAAGATGTGTCAGCATGACAGGAATTAAAAATTTAAACTACTTCATTAGTTACAGAGCTTGCAATACAAGAAACCAGAATGGTACAAAAACTGTTATTCACTGTCTGGTGGCTGAGAGGGTGAAACTTTTGTTTGTTTTCAAACAAGTTTGGGTTAGGCACAGATCTCTAGATTAACCTGGAAACACTGAAGATTACATCAACTTAACATCCTTAAACAGTGTCATCATCATATTAAAAACACATAAAGTATAAATTATAAGTCCTTTAATCAAGCTGGGCTAAGTGAGAAATTCTAACAAATCAGTGCCATACCCCTATTGTAATTAACACATACTCATACACTGAACTATTCTGCTGATTTATGCTAACCTTCATGAAACCTGGTGAAGAAATACCTGGAATTGATATGATTTAAGCATTTTAAAATCACATTAAATACAAACCAGAAGCAGGCTGGTTAAAATTTACACTTTCTCTGAAAGATTTTTGACACATTCAGTGCTTGTGAAAGCTGAGGGGATGACGGCCCTAGTCAAATACAGTTGAGTGAGCAGACTGCAAGCATCCCACATTCCACCTCCAGTGCAGTTCAACCGTGACATGGAGGGACTTGCCTTCTCTTTTATTTCCCTCCCCACACACACTTATTTACTGTCTTGCAAATATTTTATTAATTCTTCTTGTTGCTTGTTTTGTTTTTATTTTTCAAGTATTCTTAATATTTTGCTACGCTGTTTAACTTAAATTCACCTAGTCTTTCTATTCAGAAATAGAAATTCTGACAAGTTGACAGATCGTGTAAGACTATCACAAGCATCTTATTTCTAATCTATGAAGATGTTATGAGAATCATTGTGTGTATTTGTTTATCTTTAGAAAATAACCTCAGGGGTCCAGGTTCCCATCTCCTGGGATCACATCAATGGCAGAAGAAGCATGTATCTGAAAAAACCTCAGAGTGGATTATGAATATTGTTTTTATAATTGGAACATTCAGCTGCACTATTTCCTGCTAAATTTCAGCTACATTAGAAATAAGAATCTACAGTAATTGTGTTAAAATAGCTACTGTCAACTTGAAACCCTGTCAATTGAAAACAAAACGAAAAGCAAAAGAAAGACAAACAAAAAAGCACTGTCAGGTGCTAAATCAATCCTGAGCCTCAATTGCCAATTTCTGTGGTTCTAAAACCATATGCTTCTATTTTAAGAATGGCTTTTCCCTTGTCTGTGCAAAAGCCTCAGAGAAACAAATAAAAAGTGAGGCACAATGAAAGCTATCTGAGCAGGAATAGCTTTCAAGACTGCCTAGGAGAGCAGCAAAGAAACCAGGGGAAAAACAATAAAGGAAAAAGAAATACTTATTTATTAATCTATTTCACTTTGCAGTACTCTCTGGAATTACCTAAAACTACACTGATAAAACACTTATGGAGAGAAACCTGGTTCAGAGGCTTACTGTGCCCCTTTAAATAGACATCAGCTTTGAAATGTGGGATACAAAACCCTGTGGTCCCAATCTGAGGGTATGCTGTGGCTACTCTGTGTTGCATCAGGCACACTTCTGGGCAGGATGCCAGCAGCATGGCCATGCCAGGTCACCCACATGTGGCAACTTCTGGTGGCAGCATTGCTGTTTCTTGACACTGCCCTCTGAGGACACATGGACAGGTCTGCCCCTAAGCTCCAAGACCCACACTTGGTGCAATGTTTAGGGCAATCTGAAGAGCCACCACAGTATAACTGTGCATGTGCAAAACATGTCCCACTCCAAGAAGCAGGCTATTCCTCAGCTACTCTGGAAAGTCTAGACTAAACTAACTTGACTGACCCAACAGAAGTAATAGTCCTTGCTGAACTCATTGGGAAAACATACAAACAATGCTTACAGCCCTGTTAAGCATAAAGTCATTAAAAGTCATATACTCAGTAAGCACAACAACAACAAGGAAAAGGAGCTACCTCTACAAACGCCACTAGCTATTTGTGGTGCATTCCCTGGTGTTGAACCCCTAGTACAAAGTCTCTATCAGGAGGAACATCATTTGGTTTTATATTATGGAGTTGTTGAATTTATCACTTTGATTTTTCTGCTATCTGCAAGGATATTGAAAATGAAGTGAAAAAAGAAGATCTTTAAACACGAGGGAAACACCTGATGTATTAAGTTATTCAAGCACCAGGAATGTGTGGTATTCCACATTCTCACTGTTACAGCCTTTGTTGAAAAGGATTTCCCTGACCTTTTCCTCCAACCAGCAAACAAATAAGCCCTATCTCCCAGCAGGAGAGAGCCACCGCTCCATTAGATCATTAAGCAGCTCTATTCAGACTATCTCAGCCTCCTGTCCTTGGCCCTAAAGAAAGAGCTGGCACTGCTCCAGACAGTCAGCAAGAAGGAAGGCAAATGTGCTCTTGTATGGTACAGCTTGAAATGTCACAGCAGGATGAAAGTCGTCGAACAGACAGCAGTGAGGAAAAGATGTGGTGCTACATGAGGGGTAGTGTTCCAACAAGGAAAGGCTGGTGTTTCAGTCTGCCAAACAACGTAATGACTCATCCAGGCAGAAAAATATTACCACCATGGGAATATTTGGAATGTCTCAGTCTGAGAGTAATTAGGGACTAAACTATACCGGCATGCTTCAGTGATGAAATGAAAAAAATAAGCAATACCTCTGTCAAGTTCTGATTGGCGAGTATTAAATGAATATGGGCTTCTATCATATCTGACCACAAACTAGTAACTTGCAGCAGATTGTCAGAACAGAGAAATATTTCCACTTTCTCATAATATACAACAGCACAACAAAAAAATAGACCTGGTAAAATGAGAAGTGTTACAGTTGGCAGTAAGAGTTTAGGAAAAGTCGTTACCATGATTATAATTTAATCCTTGAAACAGGCATTTGCACATAGTGTTTTCAACCTCTAATTACTCTGTCTGCAATGGAATAAAGAAAGAGTAAAAAGAGGATGGGCAAAAGCAGTAAGTGCTGACAGTTTCATTTTATTAATAATACTGTATACAAATCACAAAATGTAAAGTACAAATGTTTAATGGATATAGGTAATAGAATTACTGTGCTATATTGGTTGTAAAAATATAAATAGTTTGGCAAGTAGGACAAATGTTAATTTTTATTCTTTTGTATTTCCAACTTGTGCAAAATTTGTATGCATTAAGCAATGCAAAAGGTCTTTTTTTCTTTATAATTGTAAAGTGACATTCTAATTAAATTGTATAACCTCAGCAGCATCTGCAATTTAAAGGATCGCTTACAAGCAGGCTGGACAAAGTGCACCACATTAAACCACAAATCTGAGTTACACATCAATAACCCTTCATTCCAGTGGCTGGGTCAGAACCTCAGTAACATGATAAAAAAAAAAAAAAGATTACTCAGAGTAAAAAGGCTTAAGAAGGTCAGAAGCAAAACTGCTTACAAGACCAAAATTTCCAGGATTCTTTAAGACAACATACACTGAAACCTGCAGTGACACCTGTTTGACTTCTTCCAGCAGGACAGACACTTGTAGTTTGGTTGAACTAAACACAGCTTTTCAGATTAAATGGAAGGGCAAACACAAATTACTTCTCTGCACAATATGAACAGCCCCTATTAGACTGGCTTAATAAACTCTAATAGATGTATAGCTTAATACAATATTCTGGTATTGACATAAACATAAATATAAATTTCAAAGAAAATAACCTACTTTAGTAAAACTACCTGTGCAATAAAAATTAATGAACTCCAAATGATTCTGCACATCTCCACCAAATTGCATTTTCAGGCTCACATCTTCAGGACATGCTGGGTGGTTTGATGCATTCCCACAATTCATCTTCCTGCTAAGCCAATTTTAATTTAAATGCAATTAAAGGCTCAAAATGAACATTATGTATTAGATAAAGCCCTGAATCTGCAGACTATCATAAATATGATTTTCAGAAAAATTAATTACAAACCATTAGGGTACAAGTCATCTTACTGCAAACGTTGAGTTAAACTGCAGAATCGGTTTGTTCCTTCCATTAAATGTTAAATACTGATTTTAAGCTTTGCTCGAAGTTAATAGTAGTAGGTCAGCATAAAGGAAAAAATGTTTCTGAAATAATCCTAGGAGATTTTGAAGACCTATCAATCCACATTAATTGAAAAAACATTTTATTTCTAAATGCTTTGGAACAATGAGCCTCTCATCCACTTCTAGTCAACTGAGATATTAAAAGCTCTGCACATTCTCCTTGTGCTGAGTATACACACGGATTTGTACAGAAGTTAGAGATGTAGTATGGCTGCTGTAAATGAAAGCAATTGTATATTGTGTGATATTTCTAACTAGTAGTTGGAAGACAGCCATGAACTACACTAGAGATAACTGCATGATGCATATTGTACACCTGATACAGGAAACTTTGAGGAATTTAGAGCATCTTTTTGTTGATGTGATGGGGAGTCTGAGGATTCACTACAATCCCAGCATTCAAGCAACAGCTGTGGAAAAACTGTGATTTCTTACTTATTGATGTTGTAACTTCACTACTGCTCTCTTTTAGATGTTCCTGAAAAAGACTTAGAAATGTGGCTGTAACTCTTAGCAACAATGATGATGAATTTACGCAGCCTATGTTGTTCTATAAATCTATATCTATAGATTTACAGAATACATCAGAAATTTCAAAATTATGAAAATATGAAAGAACAATCCTGTTTTGTATAATATATATTGCAAAAAATTACCTTTAGATATAAGCATATTCCTCAGAACTAAAAGCCATTTTTTCCAAATTCACAACCCCTGAATCTCATGGCAAGCTTTTTTTTTTTTTTTTTTTAAACTCTATCCCACCGCTACTAAATTCTTCCTGCCAATATTGCCCACAATAGATTCAAAGGAAAACTGTGTTTAATTCCCATCTCCTAAACTGACATACTTTATACACAATATGTCAAAACTATGCATTTTTCATTAACTTCTGTTCAATCATTAAACAGAAAAGCAACGACACGGTTGGTGAAATTCAGCCATTAATCTTATAATAATTGCTTATAAATGTTCATGCTACACCAAAGAGCTGAATGCATTGTATACACTTGAGGGGGTCAAGGTAACTTTAAAAAAATAAATCTTTATTAAATCAAAGATTTCTGACATTATTCAGTTTAAGCATGAACAGTGAAACTCACTGTATAATCAGTGAATATACAGATGTTATAATTAAATATTCAGGGAAGTTAGGCTAAGTAAGATTATTGCAACAGGAGGATAATAAACAGAAAATACTTACCAATAGGTCCAGGACTGATCTCCAAGAAAAGATCCTTCCTCAGTGGCAGTCAGCTCTTAAATAGGATCTAGGAGAGGTAGAGCCAGGCTCCACCCCTTCCAGTAGCACATGTGAATTACCTTCACCTGTGCTTCCATGGCTGACTCACTGCTTGCCTCAGGTGGTCAATCAGAGGTTCAGGCCGTGATTCAACAGTTCCCATGCACTCAAACATTCATCTTCTGCACATTTGAATCAACTTAATTTTATTGCATGAATATAAAACATTTCACTATATACCCCTGTATGTAAGATCTCCTTCAGCTGCTAACTACTTCAACCTTCCCAGGGACTTTTGTATTTGCTTCAATCCATTTATTGTCTTTTGCTTGTTCACCTCTATCCCTAGACACTAATGTACTCAGTTCCTGATATTAGTAGATAACCTCTGTGCAGTGGGAGTTTAATAAAATATCTAGTCATCAAGCTGGATGATTTTTTTGGGGGGGGGAAGCAACTGAACTTCTCTAATTCCAAAGAAAGTGGAAAGCTGTTATGTCCTGCAGATATTATTATAGTTACAACTGTTGTATTTTGAAGAGAAGAAAACTTACAAATACCTTGAAAAAGTAAAAAAAACACAGTAAGGATTAAGTCCAATGAACACAGAAGACAACTATTTCCCTAATCAGTTCTTGCATAGCTTTTCATTGACAAACAGTTTTTCTACCACTAATGAGGTATGATACATCTACAGAATCCCAACAGGATCATTTTCATTATGTGGGTTTTGGTAGTGAGTTTCAAGTACTTAAAACTGACAGCCACTTACATCTGCAAAGAGCATAAAAGCTCTTACTCAAAACCACCACAGTGTGGCATTGCTTCATGGGGCAAAGAAATAAGATACCATCAGTCATTACGATGAAGCTGATATGCATGTAGCACCTCAGACCCTAGAATTCTTTGAAATAAAACTCTCAAAATGTAATTTCTGAAGGGGTCTCTTCTAATTTTCATATTTTTTTATGCACATCATCCTGAATCCCTAACTATATTTAGAGATCTATTCTCAAATCTTTTATTACACAACTTGTAGATCAAGAAACACACTGGATTAAACAGCGGTCCACTAACCTTATTGAGGTCTTTCCCACTCATTCAAGTGCATTAGTGGTCAATATATTATCAAAGCTTCTCTGGGAATGAATATTTTGAATACATCATCTAGAATATGGAGCTGACCAACACTATGCACTCCTATTCAATCTTTCAACTGCTCAGTATATTCCTGCATGCTAGAAATGAGTAGGTAGAAATAAAAAGTTTAGCATGTTAGAAGTAAAACTGCATACAAGATCCAAATTCTCAGGGACCTTTAAGACTGTGTAAGTTGAAACCTGCAGTGAGACCTATTTGAATTCCCTAAGCAGAATATACAGAGGAAGGAGGCAAACACAAATTACCTTTCCACAGAAGATAAACAATTTCCACCAGGGTAGATTAATAAACTCTAATGTCACTCATCTGGGGACAGGGACTAGGTCTTTTTCACCCCAAGAACAGAAACTCAGAATTCTAGCAGTGGTATCTATCATTGATAACAGAATACTCTATGAGGCAAATACAAGGGGAAAAGAGAAGGAAGAGATTACTGCATTCACCAGTGAGATGCCTCTAACTCAGAAAGATGAATGCATAGCAACGCTATGGAGGAAGTAAGAAAACACTCCAAGCTTAGTACAGTGAATAAAATAGAGATACAATGAGCTGTTGTCCAGATTTTCAAACACAATCCTCTTTTACTCTCAAGCTTACTGCTGTTTGCCATTAGATTTTGATTTCCAAATAACTCAGCAACTAAACAGGTGGAAAAAGTCAAACTCTGCCAAGCTTGGCTGCCCAGGAAGCTGTTGAAACCATGAGGTTCCCATTCAGAACAAGGTCTTTGTGACAGCATGAGCTTTCTCTGAATAGCTGTGTGTTCAGCGATGTGCATATTAATGAATACATTGTTCATTGTTATCATAGAATGTTATTCAGTGTTTCATGCAAACATTAATAAAATATTTTTTTGTTTTGTTTTTACTCTTTTTTTTCCACTGCAAATTTAAAACAAGTTACTTTTATATTTGCCTTTTACTTGTCAGTGCTTCTTACTAGTTCCTAGGAAATTGGTCCAAGGCCAATTCTCTGTCTATTCCTAAATCCCAGTTTATTGTTTTCAGTATATTAATCAATTTCCAATTCTATTTTACTTTGAATCTAAACTTCAATCATTTTGATCCACAGGCCTCTCAGATTCCAACTCACACCGCAGTTTAATTGGGCTATAAACCCATCACACTTTTCAGCAGTTTTCTTCTACAAAAGTTACCTTCTTTCCCCCTGAAATTAATCATTTTTAACTTTCTTTGAAATACTAAGAAATATCATAATCGATGTTAGTCATCATAATGATACTTAAAAAGTCATGGCAGTCGGCTGAAGTCCCTGGAGACTAGAAGGCAGCAACATCACATCCATTTTTAAGAAGGGTAAAAAGTATAATGTTGAGAACTATCAACTTGTCAGTCTCACCTCTGTGCCAGGAAAGATCATGTTACAGATCCTCCTGGAAGCTATCCTAAGGCACATGGAAGACCAGAAGGCGATACAGGAGAATCAATGTGGCTTCACCAAGGGCAAATCCTGCTTAACTAGCATAGTGGCCTTTTATGATGGTGTAACTGCATCAATGGATAAGGGAAGAACCACTGATGTTATCTTTCTGGACTTCAGTAAGGCCTTTGACATGGTACCCTGCAACATCCTTCTCCCCAAATTGGAAAGATATGGATTTGATGGGTGGCCTGTTCAATATACTAAGAATTGTCTGCAGGATTGAATCTAGAGAGTGGTGGTCGATGGCTCATTGTATGGATGGAGATCAGTGATGAATGCTGTCCTCCAGGAGTCAGTGCTGGGACTGATACTCTTTAATATCTTCATCAATGACATCAACAGTGGAGTCAAGCAGACCCTCAGTAAGTTTGTGGATAACATGAAGCTGTGGGGTGAAGTTGACATGCCTAAGGGATAGGATCCTATTCAGAGATCCAGACAGGCTTGAGCAATGGAACGAGAACAATCTTGTGAGGTCAAGGCAACGTCCACTACCAATATAAGCTGGGGAATGGAACTACCAATACAAGCTGGGGAATGGAAGAACTGAACGCAGCCGAAAAGGATCTGTGGTATTGGTGGATAGCAAGCTGGACATGAACCAGCAATGTGCCTTTACAGCCCAGAAAGCCAACTGTATCCTGGGCTGCATCAAAAGAAACGTGGTGATCCTTCCCATCTGCTCTGCACTGGTGAGGACTTACCTGGAGTACTGAGTCCAGATGTGGAGTCCTCAGTACAGGAAAGACATAGACCTGTTCGAGTGCATCCAGAGGAGGGCCACAGACATAGTCCAGGGGATGAAACACCTTTCCTATGAGGATAGGCTGAGAGAGCTGAGACTCTTCAGCCTGGAGAAGAGAAGGCTGTGAGGTGTGACATGATAGTGGCCTTTTACTAAAAGAAGGGGAGCTACTGGAAAGAAGGGAAAGACTCTTTAGTAGGGTCTGTGTGACAGAAAAAGGGGAAATGGTTTCAAACTTAAAGAGCATAGCTTTACGTTGAATATAAGGAACAAGTCTTGTACAGTGAGGATGGTGAGGCTCTGGAACAGGTGCCCAAAGATGTGGTTGATGCCCAGTCCCTGGACATTTCCAATGCCTGACTCAACCAGGCTCTGAGCAACCTGATCTAGCAGTTGGGTGTTCCTGTTCATTGTGGGGGAGTGGGACTAAATGACCTGTAAAAGGTCCCTTGCAACTCTGAGGATTCTGTGATTCTATGATTCTGTAACTGTATTTATATACAGACACTACATGCACACACTCCAGATCAATTTAGGTTTCTAAATTGCCAAAACATTTTTCCAAAAATGACCTGCTTTTCATGAAATTCTGTAGTTCTGAGATTAGATATGGAACTGAATTTGCCTACAACTACTAAAAAAAGGATCAATTTCCAACTCAGTGAGTAATTTCTCTTCAGAATGATATTTTAAGTTCCGCTGAACATTTGAGCAAACTATACATACATAGAACACTTAAACTAAACATCTGCCAAAATAATAAATAGGTTTGAAATAGTTGTATCTTTACTGTTATTGAGGACTGACAGTAGCTATAATGTTTTTATACTGTACAAGAGTATAAACTTCAGGCTTAAAAGAACAATTCTGAAAAACACTGAAAGATGCATAGTATTTATTTTTATATTCATGTACACCAACATACATGTTTTTTCTGTAGGGATGGTGTTTTTTTTAATGTTTATATAAATATTTGATTCTTCCCTTTTGTCTCTTGTAAGCAGACATACAAAATTATTTCAATAGGTTCATAAAACTAAATAAAAGTATAAAAATATTATTCCAGGGTGTTGAATGTAAATATGAAAAGTCATAAAACAAAAATAATGAGCAAAGAATAGGTCCTGTTAACCATCCTGTAAGCTGAGGTCCAAAGGGTTACTCATTGCTTAGCTCATGCATCTGCTTAAAAACCTTTCAGGCTGAGATCCTTCTGAACACCTTCTGAGCAATGGCCTGAAGCCATTCAGCTGTTTCAGGGCTATTCTGGGAAGTTTTACAGGAATATTTTCCTTTTAGCAGGGGACTGTTAGTATCATTCCCTACACTTATGTATGTTGGTTTATTCAAAGATATCTTTGAAACAATTTTTCATAATGGGACAGACTAAGTAACAAACTCTGTTTTGTTCTGGTTAGGTTGTGGTTTTTTTGTTTTGTTTGCAGAGGGCTTCTGTTTAGCAAGCTGGTTAGATAAATAGATTAGTTTTATTTGGTTATTATTATTATTATTTTAATATTTCTAAACCAGAAAGGCTCATGAAATTTAAAAATAAATAAATTCTGGTTTTGAAGTGTCTGCAGTATGGTTTCACCTCTAAAGCTGTATACGTCTTGGTGTTACTGGGTTATCATACTTCCTTTTAAGCACAGTTTACCTCAGTAACTGTTTTGAATTATTAATTTCCTTTTCAAAGATACTCATGCTCCAGCAGAAGCATTTCCCTACTCCAACGCTATAAATATCCCAAGGACTTTTCAGAAAAATAGCCACCAACAATATAAAAGACAACAATGTCCAGTAAATACAATCCTTAAAGAGAGACAATTCTATAGGGGAACAGAAACCAGAACGCATTGCTGATGTTAGTCGTATCTACTGAAAATAGTGATTAAGGAAATAAAATATTGGAAAAGTAAAATTATCAAAATCATATAACCTCTAGCACTATACATTTAAGATGTTCTCTTTCCACAGAAGCTAATGTGGCTGAGGTGATCTATTTAATCTTTACCCAACAAGATAATTTTCTCCTACAACTACCACAGGCACTAGGAATACTATTAAAATCTTCAGGATGAGAATTCACATGAAACATAGTTATAAAAGACAGACCTAATATATATCCATAACGAAGAATTAAAAGCATAATGTTCCAATAGAAGTAGATGTATTGGAACATTACTGCGTACAACATGATACTAACCTAACATACAGTGATGAAAGTTCAGAATCTTGCCAGGAAAACCAAGATTGTTACAAAAACTCATTAGTACATAAGTGCAAATAAGTTGTGAATCAGGGTAGCTGCAGATGAAATCTGTACTTTGACAAGAGGAACTCTTTGTTCACAGACGGAATCACAAACGTAATTCATAGCATCACAGAATGGCTTGAGTTGGAAGAGACCTTAAAGATAATCTAGCTCCACCCCTCTTTCTGTGGGCTGAGTTGTCAACCACTAGACCAGAAATGGACAACTGGAGGTCATTTAGTCCAATTTCTGGCTCCAAGCCGAATAAAAATTAAATTCAGACCAAATGGACTGGTCATAAATTTGTCATTAAGCCCTGCATGCCACTCAGTAGTTTGATAATACCTTGAGGTAAGCAAGGAAACAAAGCTTTCTGTGTCAAAGAAAATTACCTGAATTTTTAGGTTACCTTTGATGTGTGCAGATAATTAAAAGATTTCTGTATTGTGGGCAATTTCCAGGCTGAATAGAAGAGTAAAGAACAGTTGTTCTGTTGTTTCAAAAGAAAATAACCTCATGTTTAGTTTCTCCTCTAAGTCTTTTATCTCTTCTTTCCTAGTCTGCAGGTCTAATTTCTGTCTATGTGGTTTGTTAACCTATTCAACTTAATGTGTAATGGTTTCATAGAAATGAGATATACTCTAGCTTCAGCCTTGGGTTTGTGTAGTTTCCATTATTTAAACAGTTTGTTTACTAAAATTTGGCCAAACATTTTTCTCTCTAGATATATTTAATAGAGAACTAGTAATAGGAGTATCTAGAGGCTGCAGAAAAGCTCAATAAAATCACAGGAGCTTTTCTTGCCAAGTACATTGAAAAATCATTAGATTCACTAAACCAGTTCTGTTGTCTTACTTGCAATTGAGTTCCTCTATTTCCTGTTGTTGTTGATGTTTTTTTTGTTGTTTGTTTTGAGAAAAAGCTTGGTAATACAGAGCACACAGCACAGTTTCACTGATCACAAACCATTAAAATTGGATCTTTTGTTTTCATAAAGCCCTTTTGTGAAATCTGCGTCTGCTAACATTCTGCTTCATGATGATCAGACAGACACTAAACTTCAGGATATTATCTCTTACACTGGTGTGACTTCCTTTTAAAGCAACTCATACATGTAGTGACCTTGTCCAACTCCCATTCAGAATGTGAATATTAAAACTGAAGCAGATACGGCTCTGATCCTGATAATACCTCAGTGTTTTGATAGAGAACTGCAAAGATACTTCTTTTTTTCCAGTTTAACAGCAAATTATAAAATTTTTCAGTTCCTAAAAGACATCTTCAGTCCTGTAGCATCATGCAGATGGGTACTACTTTTTGCAAGTAGGCTCTCAGATTGTTTCTGTGCACAGAGAGCAGGCTCAGACTTCAGGAACTGTAGAATCATAGAATAATTAAAACTGGAAGGAATCCATAACGAACACTGAGTCCAACACCTGGTTCTACACAGGACCACCCCAAAATCAAACCATATGTCTGAGTACATTATCCAGACACTTCTTGAACTCTATCAGCTTGGTGCGTGATCACTGTCCTGGGGAGCCTGTTCCAGTGCACAGCAACCCTCTGGTGAAGAGCCTTTTCCTGATATCCTCCCCTGATGCAGCTCCATGCGTTTCTCTCAGGCCCTGTTGCATCACCAGAGAGCAGAGCTCAGTGCTGCCTCTCTCTCCCCTTGGGAGGAGCTGCAGCTGACATGAAGCCTCCCCTCAGCCTCCTGTGCTCTGGGATGAACAAACCAAGGGACCTCAGCTGCTCCTCATACATCTTCCCCTGTAGACCCTTCACCATTTTTATATCCCTCCTTTGGACACTAATTGTTTTATGTCCTCTTTGTACTGTGGCACCCAAAAGTGCACACAGTATGTGAGATGAGGCCGCACTAGCGTCGGGCAGAACAGGATATTCGTTTCCCTTGCACAGCTAGCAATCTGGCATTGTGCTAGATGCACTTCAGAGTACTGCTGGCCTTCCTGGCTACCTGAAATCTCACCAATTTACAATCTATATTCTGCACATGCTCCCATGACTTTTTGCATTGTTTTTTACGATGTTTATTTTTAATGTAAGATAATATTAACAAAATTCTGCAGCAAACTCAAGGGAGGTTGATTTACCCATTTCAATGGGTACATGTAAAGACCAATGCTTATCTAAACTTCCACAATTATGATAGCTGCTAGACTCCTGATTAAATTGTTATAATCTTCGCACAAATGTTCCTTTTAGTTGAGCTATTGCATAAAGAATACAGTGGAAAAGTCACCACTGAGTTCAAAAGACAATACTTAAAAAAAGAAAATACTGTAGATGTAGCATGTTTTGGAACAAAAGACATTTCCTTGGTTTAGGAAATACCTATAAAGGATCAACTACACAATTCTCTCAAAGAAAGCAACAGCTACTCTTCAATCAGCTCTTCTATCTCTAAAGTTCACCTTTGGCCAGACTTTTTTTTAAGCTGACATGTTGTTTTATGAAGTGTAGAATTTTCATATAAAAAGAACTCTCCAGTGGTGATTATTGAAAAGGATATTCTGAAAATATAAACTCATTATAACCCATGAGGTGGCAATTTGCAAATTGCTCATGTTCAGTCAGCAGCATCTAGCTGTTGAGGGTAAAACACTACGTTTATATATATTGTAGTTTATATCCTCTGTACAATTGGCTACTGTACCTGAGACAATTTTGAAACTCTTGAGAGAAGCATGCTATGAGCTACTTACATTGAAATGCTAAGTGCTTGATATATAAGGAGATATCAGAATATTGTAATACTTCAAGCATTTCCCCAAAATATTCATATTCACCCCCTATGGAAATTATTTTTGCACTTCAAAGTCTACTTGCAATAATATCTAAGGTTTTGTTGTTTGTTTGTTTGTCTTCCAATTACTGGTCATTCTGTGCTCCCATTTTCTAACAGGAAAGATCAGAACTGCTTACAACAAGGACTTGGTAATTGAGATAGTTTTACTTTTCTATAATGCACATACTTCACCACAACTCATTTCAAATAAATAAATTACTATTCATTTCATTTGGTAAGAGAGACTTATGAGAATAATGGTGCAAGTCTGCAGATGCGGTATGCGATAGTATAAATTCTGGCATATTAGGTATTATTGGCAGAAGCTAGGATAGATACACACAAATGGGAAAGCAAGCCATCTCACAAGTGAGATCTAATAAAACTCATATATCATTTTTTCACATATTATTTATATGACACTTTTAAAAGAAATGCTGTTTTAAAAATGTATTAGTTTCTTAGAGAGCTTTAAAAGATTTTATAGAGTCTGCATAGCATACCCTTTAAACTGTAAAATCTTAATATCAGTTCAACGCAAACCTCTGAAGAAATAATAATAATAAAAAAAAAAAACAGGAAAGCACTTAAAATTATCTGAAAATTACCAGATTAACTTTTAATTCATAAAACAAGAATATCTGTGAAGAACATCATTTCAGAACTTTCCAGAGCTATTCTGCATTTTTCCAGAAAACAGATTTTCCAACTCTGTTGTAACATAGTTCATGACAACTTTGGGCTTTAAGATACAGTGCCTTTATACTGGCAAATAGCATGCATTTCTGGCCCTCACCTAAGTAACTGATGGCAAGAATGGACTGGTTTCCTATTAGTCATATCTTAGAATGCTTGAAAAAAATAAATTCTGGATGTATGTTATGGGCAGGATATAAATGGAAAGACACAGATTCCTCTGCTGCAATTAAGAACATTATCACTAACACTTCATTCACTGGAATTATAGAATCCTTAGAGTTGGAAGGGACCTCTGAAGGCCATCTAGTCTAACTCCCCTGCAATGGACAGGGACACCACAGCTAGATCAGGTTGCCCAGAGCCTGAGACAGTCTTACCTTGAAAGTCTACAGAGGTAGGGCATCACATCACTAGGTAATCTGTTCCATTGCCTCACAACTCTCACTGTAAAAGACTTGTTCCTTATATCTAACCCTCTTCAAGCTTGAAACCATTCCCCCTTTTTCTGTCACACAGACCCTACTAAAGAGTCTGTCCCCTTCTTTCCGGTAGCTTCCCTTTAGATAGTAAAAGGCCACTATCATGTCACACCTCACAGCCTTCTCTTCTCCAGGCCGAAGAGTCTCAGCTCTCTCAGCCTGCCCTCATAGGAAAGGTGTTTCATCCCTTGGACCATGTTTGTGACCCTCCTCTGGATGCACTCGAACAGGTCTATGTCTTTCCTGTACTGAGGACTCCACATCTGGACTCAGTACTCCAGGTAAGTCCTCACCAGCATAGAGGGGCAGGATCACCTCCCTCAATCTGCTGGCCACACATCTGTTGATGCAGCCCAGGATACAGTTGGCTTTCTGAGCTGTGACAGCACACTACTGGCTCATGTCCAGCTTGCCATCAACCAGTACCCCCATGTCTTTCTTGGTATGGCTGTGCTCAATCCTTTCATCTCCCAGTTTGTATTGGGTAGGGGGTTGCCTCAACCCAGCTGCAAGACCTTGCACTTGGATTTGTTGAACCTCAGGAGATTCACCCGTGCCTACTACTCAAGTCTATCTAGATCCCTCTGGATGGCATCCCATCCCTTTGGTGTGTTGACTCCACCCCAAGCTTTGGGGTGCACTCAGCCCCACTGTCGATGTCATTGCTGAAGATAATAAAGAGTATCAGCCCCAGCACCAACTCCTGGGAGACACAATTTGTCACCAATCTTGATCAGACATTGAGCCACTGACCACCAATTACAATTAACAATTGTAATGTTTGATACATCGGCATCAGAGTGTACTGAGGATAGAATTTGAGTGTTCTGAAAAGAAAACTTGATCTATTCATCCTGATTTACAGAACTTTCTTAGATTTTGATTTTATATTAGGTCAATAACCAACATTTTTTTATTTATGATTTAGGACTGACAATGTTTAGGTTGCCATTTCTTATTTCTATATGTCTAAGATGGTTTTATTTCTCTTAGGGAAAAATGTTCCAGTACAGAATCTGCTAGTTTAGAAGTCCACAAACTTACACTGAGTTTTAAATATGTTCCAATCCAGTAGCAAAGGTCAGTTAATATATTTGGTCATTAAATGTCTATCTTTTCCCTACTTGCCTTTTAACTTTTCTCTGGAAACTCAGACATTTTTCATTCCTAATTTAGCCACCACCCAGCTGCTTACCACTTCATTCAAGAATGGTCAGACAACTATAAAAGTAAATACAGTGAACATTTGAAAATCTCTAACAGCTATCTAAATATCTAAATACACAACTATTCCTGCATCAGGGCCAATGAAACATGTATGTCTATTTAGGTTTCTTGTGAGGAGAGGAACAGAAGAACAGTGCCAAAGAGCTTAGACCATGAAGGGAACAAGAGGGATCTGTCTGCTTCTGTTGTATTTTGGAGGCTACTTGAGAAAACCACAGTAATGCTATGGTGGTTTTTGCTGTGTTTTATTGATTATGCAGTTTCCATGCAGGTACACTACCTATACAATGGATTTTGTACAAGGCATCTGAATAATGATGGAACTTATTTCAGTCACAGAGACCCAGCAGCATGAAGAAGCTCACAGAATCAGAGCTGCAATTATTAAAATTAATACTATAACCACAACAACTAATTAATTTATTAAAATATAAATTCTCCCTTAATGAGAGATAGGAGTTGGAATTCATTATGGTCATAACACTAACATTAAGCATTTTTAATGCATAATTCCTTGAAACAGATTTGATTCTGCTTTAAAATAGACACTCAATATTTCATGTTGATCTAATGTCTAAAAACATTCTAGTCATGCTTAAGAAATGTGTCATCTTTCTACTCCTTTGTATCTTCTTATTCCACTCAGTGACAAAATAATTGAAGCTGTTTGTGATTGATGCTCCATTCTTATTACAGTTATTTCTGGCTGTGTAAATTCTTCTGCCTTCTCATTCTTCCCCAGAGGTGTTTATGGCTTCTTTCTTCCTTTAATTCAAACACACCTACCATTTGGTTCCCACCAAAGCTTAGCAATTTCAACACATGTTCAAAACTACCAAATAGGTAAATTCCTGTTGTTCTGTGCTCACTTGTACATTCTTGACGTGTTTTTTTCTCAAAGTTTGGGTCCTAGTGTTTGTCATTTCTCCTGCAGGAACAGATTGGAAGCTGGAGAGAGATTGCACTAAACATCTTCTACTCTCTGAATGACTTACACATGACTCTCTACCAGTCAGCATTATCACATCAGCAGTAACTTAGATTGTACGCTTTACTTAAAGCCATCGTCTACAGCTGCAAGTAAACAATTTTTCTTTTCTAATCACCTGGTGTCCTAATGATATAGTTTTTTTGCTTTACAGAAAGACTCCTTATATAAGTACTCCATGATTTGTCTTGTTTTCTGAATGCTTTGAGAACATGGTTTGATTTGAGAACATTCTTCTTTTCAGCATGTTCATGTTTGCATGCAAATTCTCTTCCCACATTTTAAGAGTGATTTTACTGTTATCCCTATATCCTTTCTGAGAAAGCAAGTGATTTATAAATATTTTCTACTTTGAGACACACTGCATAAATCACTGGATTGACCTGTTCTAGCGCTTTGTCTGCTCAGCCTTGATGTGCTTTGGGATCTGGCAAAGGGCTTTATTCTACCAGGTCAGTTTTTGAGCTTATCAGATGGAAAGGCTTGATTGAGGCAGGTTAACTCCAATATTTCTTTCCATTTTTTTTTGCCATATTTAAAGAATTCAACTCCCAAAACTGTCATGAGAGCAGTAAAGACTCATAGAAAACAGCTCTCGTTTAACTTTGAGTCAGACAATTTATTGGAATAGGCAAAGCTATGCTAATCTTTACAGTATTCACTCTGTGTCTGAACAGACTTTTCTGTGCGGCCATTAGCTACCCATTTAAAGCAATGCTTATGTGTCTTGGTTGAGGGAGAATGTCATGTGTGCAAAGCAAACCCTCCTACAAGACAGTCCATACAACAGTGGGATCTCAAATTGGGAATAGCTTGCACACTTGTGCAACAGCATTCCCTTCTTGACTCATTTTACCACATTCTATATTGGGAAGAGAAAGTGATTCTTTCCCTTCTGGCTGTTGGGCTTATAGGGACAGGGAGTGACAATCATATGCGGCTAGTGCATATGAGCCTAGTACATCTTCTACTGCCACTGGGCACTATATCAAGGAGAGTCTATGGGGCTGGACAGCACTCTCTCACTGCTTTCATGTCTGCATCAATGGCATATTCACTTCTAAGCGCTTATTCTGTATTCAGAGGCAACCCCTTCTTGCAAAACCACTCTGTTAAATTTCCTGGTTAAACACTGAACTTAGCTATTATTTTCCAAAGCATTCTGTTCCCTGGATAATGCTATCTAACAAATCCATTTATGCTTTCAACTAAAGTAAGCCTGAAATTCTACTGCCTTCTTTCTCCAGATATAATTTGTAATCTTCACCTTCATAGTACTGTATCAGTCTGCATCCTTTGTCTGATTTATTTAAATTAGTTCTATCTGCCATGAGAAGTTATTGTCTTAGTTTCTCTGTGCTGCTTTGCTACAGAATGATGGATTTTTACATGCTAACCTGAAGTGAATGCAACGTCCATGATTCTCTTCTGCTACTGCAATCACTATTTATTCTTCTGTAATCCCATGGATGGTGCACCCAGGCATGATAATTAGTACTTATACAATCTCTTGCTTCCGCTTTTACCTTCTATTTTTTTTAATTGTCATTTGATTGTTAATACTGCCTTTTCTGAAGACCATATTCTCAGTTTATTTTCCCAGCCTTCGTTGTCTTTATTACTTTCAGCATCAAGAACTAACCATGTTTCATTTATAGATCTCTCAGGTTCATTTATCATCCTTCCTTTTCTAGCTTCTGCACCCATGACCTAAGATTCCTGATTGTTAAACATCCATCTTATATAAACTTCCCTTTAAACTTTCCCTGCTTTACAAACGTACATGCCATCACCTGACAAACACCACCTAACCTATGTGATTATTTATACAAATGCCATATATTGTATAATGAGAGACAAATCTGCCTGGTACTTCCAAAGATGTTCCTTTCTCAGCACATGAAACATCCTCTGATCAATTACTTCAGACAGATAATCACAGAAGGATACAGCATAAACATTCTTCAACAAACTTTGCCCTCACAGACTTCTTTAACACCTATTTGGATAAATTAATGTTTTACTTCATGAGAAATCTTCTTCATTTTAATAAATAACTTGGGCTTTATGTTATCCCAAGGTGGGATAACTTTGATACACTTTAATAACAGTAAGTGGGTATATCTTGCAGACAACTGAGTTGTACTCAATTATTTCTAAGGTCTTTGTCAAAGATAGCTATGAAAACTATTATCAATAGACTTAACCTTGTCAGGTAAGGGCTTGCGTGCCTACAAAATGATTGGAAAGGTCTGCAAATCATAATCTCTTAAGTGGAAAGACATTGGATTTTGAAGCCTTATATTTTCTGCCTATGTTTGTGTCAAGACATATGAATAATTATGCTGCAATTTTCTGTTCCACATCTGTATACTGGAATACTGCTATATCCTGGGCTGCATTAAAAAAAGGAGTGGTCAGCAGGGAGAAGGAGGTGATTGTCCCCCTCTACTTAGCTCTTGTGAAGCCCCATCTGGAGTACTGCATCCAGTCCTGGGGGCCCCAGCACAAGAAAGATGCAGAGCTCTTGGAAGAAGTCAAGAGGAGGGCTACTAAGATGATCAGAGGGCTGGAGCACATCTCATGTGTAGAAAGGTTGAGGGATCTGCACTTGTTTAGCTTGGAGAAGAGAAGGCTCCAAGGAGACTTCATTGTGGCCTTCCAGTACTTGAAGGGAGCATATAAACAGGAGAGGGTATGACTGTTTACATGTGTTGATAGTGATAGGGTAAAGGGGAATGGTTTTAAACTAAGACAGGGGAGATTTAAGTTAGATATTAGGGGGAAGCTTTTCACACAGAGGGCGGCGACACACTGGAGCAGGTTACGTAGAGAGGTTCTGGTAGCCCCATCCCTGGAGAGATTCACGTCAAGGCTGTATGTGGCTCTGGGCAGCCTGGTCTAGTGGTTGGCAACCCTGCCCATGGCAGGGGGGTTGAAACTAGATGCTCTTTAAGGTTCTTTTCAACTCATACCATTCTGTGATTCTATGATTCTATATTTGTTTTGATTTGGTTTGTTTCTTCCTCTATAGTTAAGCAGGCAAGTGATGTAGATGCAGCTTACAGTAAAGCTGGGAGCCCTCTTTCCCAGATGGCCAGCCAGCCCTGGCCAGTGCCATCATAAGAAACTTAGTTGCTGTGGCACAAGGAAGACAGAAAAAACTCATGCCTCCACTTCTACTTTCCTCCTGTACACCTCCAGTGCCACAGTACAGGGATAACTGAAATACCTCATTCTTTCTGAAGATACAAAGAAAATCCCTAATCGTTGGAAAAATGAAAAATTACTATTAAAAACTCAGAGCATTTGACCAATCCTAAAGGAAATCACTGCTGCTCTAGAAACATGTACATAACATATTTATAGGACAGAGCAAAAATATTATTCGAAAACTCCATTTCCCTGTGTTATTACAAAATGACAATACTGTTTTTATCTCGTTTCCTTTAACCAGATTGACAGAATTAAAGGTTGACATTACTGTGAAATTTTATGATGTATTATGTTAACTGTGCCAGTTTGATTAGCCTTGATTGACAGTCAGTACCTGCACAGAAAGTTAAATATCTCAGGAACATAAGAGCAATGAACAGTGTGTAGTCTCCTTCATTAGTATAAATATACAGGTAGCTAAAAGTAAAAGAAATATGTAACAACAGAGGAAGTAGCAATAAAATTACAGGTACCATTAAAATAATCAAGGTGTTGCTGTTGTTGTATTGATCACTTATATATTCTCTCACTTAAAATATTCCACATTTGCCAAACTTTTAAAACGCAGACTGACAAACATAAGTTTAAAAAAAATTTGTAATCTTTCTTTCTGTATATACTGTGTTTGTAGATATTTTACCACCCTGGCTGAGGGATGCTGTGGCTGTATCTGAGCTACCATATCATAATTCTTCTCTCCTACACCATCAGCATCTGCTATTTAAACTGAAGTTGAGGTTCTTTTACACTATATAACTGAAAGCTAGTATGTCTCATGAATTAAGCATCGAAGACAAGTTTTCTTTCTCTGGCTTTGGGGTGTGAGTCCAGCCTTGAGCTCAGCACAGCATGTGACTGGTGGCTCTCTACTGGCTCTGCCTATAGATTACATTAATTCATGCCACACAGCTGCCATATACTAAAAAGCACAGAGAGACACCGTTTCTAGAAACTGTCATGCACTTCACTTGTACAGAAAGAGGGGAATTTATGATGAGTGCAATGGGGACTTGATCTGTCTTATGCACAAAAAAATATTTGAAATAATCTCATAAGTGGCAAACAATTTTTTTTCCACTTTCTTAAACATCTTAGAAATCAAGGGACAAAAAGTAAGAAGGACCTTGTTCATTGAGTTAATGTATTTGCTCAGATCATCATATATCTTTTCATAAGCATATTGATTAACTTCAGGAAAGTACTTAATGCTTTGCCCCCTTTGCAGCGGATGGAAAGCAGGTGGATGTCTTCTAAATTTCCAGCCTGAATTTATTTGTGGCCAGTTCATATCAAACTCTTAAGTTGGATGATCATGTACTTGTAAGAAGTTTTCCCTGATCCCCTAGCATTTTAAGCTCCTCATGGAGAACAACCAGATAATCTTCTAGCCTTCTTTTTGCTAGCTACATCTCTTAACTTTCATTCATATTTCTCTAAATTTTCAGATTCTACTACCAAATAAGCCATTCTCCACATGATTCTCAGGATCTTTCTCCATATCTTTCACACTGAATTCCCATTTTGTCAGCACAGGTAACTTCAACTGAACAGGAGCAGATCCACTTTGGGAACAGGGGGGAACATCCACACCAGAACAATGTAATACACAGCAAAACCTTTCTGAATCTTACTTCCCACCTGTGCTGAACACAAAGAACATGTATGCTGCCACTAAACTTGCTAACAATGCTCTGGAGGCAGAAGAAAGCCCTGGAGTAAGAAGTACACTACTCTGGCAAAAATACCCTTGGCTGGAGTATGCCACTAGTATGAGGCATTGGTATCCTGTATTTCACATAGCTTCATAGAAATCATTCCCTGCTATAGCTGTAAGGGTATCATGCAGTTTCTACTGGAAATAGCACTCTAGACTTAGGTTTACACTTGACTTTCTCACATTACATCATAGTGATGCCTTTTAGGCTCCCTAAGATAAATTTCTCTTTTGCAGTCATTTCTATCAGGTGAAATTCCTTGCTTTAAGAGAATTTAGCACTACTAGTCCCCAGGTGCATCATTTTTCACTTTCTTCTATGTAATTTCATTTCATTTCTCTTACTCCAGTCCTCAAAATTATTCGGCCTTGACTGCTCCTTTCTCTTAATTTTTGTGTCACTAGTACTTTTTTTTTTCTTCCCAGTTCTTGAGAGGTTTCTCAAAATCTCTCTTGTTAAGTAGTTCCTTTTTGCTTTCTCACAGTTTAGTTTCTTAAAACCTCCACAAACTAGCAATCCTTATGCTGATATCTATACTTTTTGAATATTTCTGATATGGCATTATGCCAAACTGAGCTTCAGAGACAGTATTAGGAATTTATATTTTTTTCCTAAATTTTTACATTTTAAGTTACAAATTTGATTAGAAAGATAGGTTAATCTTATTCAACCTGTCCTTTCTATGCCTACAGGGATTTTTGTCCTATTTTTTATGTATCATTCTTACTTTTGAAAATCCAAAATCTAGCATTCATTCAAGCTGGAATTTTTAAGAAAATCCAAATTGCAACCTCCATTTTGAAAAACAGGTAAAAATATAGTTTTCTTCAGTTTTATGGTGTCATTCCTGATTTGGCAGATTTAATATAATTTTCTTTTGCTGCTTGATTTACAGAAGATTTATTAACATTTAATTTCATAATCCTTTAATCTGAAGAAAAAAAGTAAAACACTACTGTTTTTATATTTTTATTTCTTATGATAAATGACTGTATGGTCTTTATTTTCAATTAATTAGATCAATACAAACAAAATCATATGGCCTTTGCGATGATACCTTGAGCTCAGGTGTGTTGGAACGGCAAATCATTTCATATCAAAATAAATGCCTTTTGTTTTACAGGAATTGCTTCAGCAGGATTGGGGAAAGAAGAGAAGATACACAAAGGATGCAAAGGCTTATGCTCTCACAAAAATATTTAGTAGTTAAACTATGAGAGGCTGATATGTGCAATTGGTAGCAGAAAGTATTACTTGATTGAAAATCCTTCTTTGAGATGTTGAGATGTACTGTTAGCAAATGGATTAATTAATTCATTTATAAGATTTTTTTTTTTTCCATTTCAAAAATTCTAAAATATTTTAATGAAATATGGCAATGGCAATTGTTTCACGTTCAGACTTTGGATTGCAATTTTTTTTTCAGCCTAAAATACTAAAATGGCATAATAATTTGAACTATTCATCATAGCTACCTTTTAATTGAAAAGCTACGTAATTTGTTTCAGTTACTTTTAAGACAATATTCTGTGACTATTTTTGTACAATCAACCTGCAATATTTACAGGCTTATCTCCAGTCATTAGTTCAGTATACAACCCATACTTAAATATTTTTTTGGCATCGACTGAAATTACTTCATTACTGAAGTTTTGGCAACAATAGAAAATATATTTTCATTGCAACCTTTTTTCTGTATTCATTTCTCAGTGGATATGTAATGATTCTAAGATGACAATGGCTGATGTCTTAGTAAAAGCCTCTGATTTTCTTAGTCCTACAACCAGTCAGAATATTATAAAAAAAACAGAGCTTAAAAGTCACTGTACAGAAAATTAAGATGAAAGAAAATTATGATTCTAAGACACACTTAAGTACCATAATTAGCTTCTTCTGCAGACCCTCACATTCATGCTATAATGGCACACAATAACACGAATTGATTCCAGGGGGAAGTCTGGTACAGTCAATCACTCTCTCAGTCATGAGGAGACAAACGCCCTGGTTGAATAAACCTGTAGACTACTGGGAGCTGATATTCCTTCAGCTATAAAGCCCATTTGGACACAAGTCCTTATCTCACAATGAAATCTTTAAAAGCTTTCTTCCCTGGTGAGACATACATAGAATCTGGATTTCCTTTTGCTCTACAAACTCTGTCTCATGCAAAAAGAAAGTGCATAAAGCTCTTACTTGGGTACTTTTTGGGTGGAAAATAAAACAGGAAATGGACAGCACTGATAGAAAACACAACTAGAAATGTGTCCTGCCTTAAAACCAATCAACTTTTATGTGTTTGATAGACTTAATGAAAGTGACAGATGATGTACACTAACATGAATGTAACTAACAATAGCAACATATGTACATGCCAGGAAATAAATTCAGGGAATGCTTAATGAAAGTAAATAAATTTCTATTTGGGGGGAATGGTAAGAGGAACGATTTGTGTAATACTGCTTTGAAAAGTTCTATAAAGTTTCAATTACGTGGTATGGTTTTTTGCTGTTTGTGTTTTCTTGCTTGTTGCTGTTGGTGGTGTGTTGTGTTTTTCTTTTAAATTTACCTTCTTATTACTTGATCTGTGCTCTATCAAAGACTTAAACTCAGAATGAAGAAATTTTATATCATTGTTCCAACATTTCATTACCACAAGTTTGAGTCAATTTACAGTTAAGCCTTTGATGAATTTTTCAACTATAGTTCTGACTCTTATAGTTTTAGAAATATTTTTTCAAGTTTTGTTGTTTAAAATATACTGTCTGGTTTTGATCAGCCTACTACTCAAGTCCATCAGGCAATCATGTTTCCAAGTATTATAAAATTGTTTTACATTTGAAAATTATTATTAAGTAATAACTAGTTAAAATGAGAGGATAGTCACTGCTTTTAAAAAGAAATAAGAACAACAAAATAACACCCCACAACTGGGGCATTTCCCAATCCCTGTCATTTCTAGATGATATTGAAATGTTTTCTCCTTAATTGCTATGTCTACAAGAGTTAAAAACGTAGACAGTTGTCTGTCACAAGTCAAATTTTTGCTTCTGGCAGGATCATAAATAATGATCTAATCTGAAACAGTTTCCTATTGAACTGCTTTACCTGCTTAGTTGTTAATGCAGAAATATTTCATCCGTTCTTCTAGAAATATCTTTTTAAAATTTTCCCAGTGTTCTTTCAATAGGAAGATAAGGTAAAGAACAGAACCTTCAAACCATATAGCTTTGATCATTGAAAAAAATGTATGAATAAACAATAAATAAAGAGATAAAACAGATAAAATTACAAACTGATTATGAAATCTAAAAAAAAAGTCTGAAAAAGCCTGAAAGCATAGAAATGCAAATTATCTCTACAAGTATTAGTTATGACATTATTGTTAAAAAGTCATTAAAATATTATTATTAAAAAAGCATGTGCTGATCAGTACTCTCCAGTCACATCGTTTTCTAAAATACTTATCTCTGCCTTTTCTATTAAGACAGACTTATGATATTAAACATTTCAAAATATATCTAGAATTAATTCATAACTAGGGCATAATAAGAACAATGGAAATGCTATTCCAAGTTGTTAGTTTTGTTTTTAAATAACTTACATGCTATTCTTGCTTTTCAGGTGAACTTTCAAGTGAGGAATATCCTTACAGATGGTAGATTTGCAGAAATAATCCAATGGCTTTCATTGTTTGTATTTTGTTGCTAAACTTGGTAGGTAAGAATTTGATTAAAACTTTTCTTCTAGTACCACAAAGTGCTAATTTAAGGATAGAAAAGAAGAATTACGCCAATAGTTATCTAAAGGGGTGGGAAACTTAATCAATGAAATACTAGTAGGTATGCCTGCCACCTACTACTGGCAGATACTAGTGGACAATAATGACAAGAGAGTTAGGGGATTGAAAAGCAGCTACTATAGCGTTTTAAAGATCAGTTGTGAGGAAGTTTTTTAATATTTGTTTTTTTTTTTAATTGCCTTTAGTACAATTTCACACCAGTAAAATTTATGAAGGTAGTACTAGAAGGCTGTTCTAGAGAAAGATAATCATACAGTGCAGGAAGAATTGGAGGATCGGAAAAGTAGAAGTGACCTACCTTAGTAAGAAAAACTAACATCATATTCTTAGGGGCTAATATTAACTTTAAAGTCATTAACTAGACACAAATAAGCAAGAGAGAGACCTTGTGGTGCTGCACTAAGAAGAAATAATAGCTGGAAATTAAATACAGACATTAATAACATACATGTTTTATTTCCTGTCTGTCTCAGGATATAGAGCTACATTTGACACTGGGGACAAATTAGTGCCAGGTAATGCTCAGAAGGCAGTGGTAAGACATCATCTTTAATACTTTGTTTAGTTTTCAAGAAAACAGTGTTCCAGAAAAGAGCTTCTTCAAATCAGATGTAGAATGAGGATACAAGGATAATAGAAAGCATCTCCAGATGATCTACAAGCTTGCTTGGCCAATTTAAACAAAAGCTGAGAAGAAATATTATTATAGGATAGGGAACACAATTTTATTTAACAGACAGTGTTGGCTCAAAGAAGAGGTAGGTTTAAATGATTTAAATTGGTTGTGAATAAATTTAGTTTAAAGACTGGAAGACATTTCCAAGACATTAGAAACCACTATATCTAGAGCTTTTCATTTAGAGAAATTGGAATGCCAGGGTGGAATCTTACTGCATCACAGATAGAGCTTTATAAAACCATAAGACATAGTCTGTTTGCTGATAATGAATTTCCACTTCCAGTGTGAAACTACTATTCCAGCTATGGGTAATTCTCATCATGGAAGGCAAAGGTATACTCAGGGAACAGGGAGGTGTCCTATATGTATATGTGTACAACAGAATCTGGAGGTTTAAAGAGCACTGTATATTTCCACTGCTACCAAAAACTTTCTCTTAAATGTGCTGTAGCTTTGTCTTTTAAAATAAGTGTAGTCGAGATGACTGTAAAATTAAATAAAATACATCTTTAGAGCCTAAGCAATGTAAGACATGTTCCTTATAACAAATGCTTTCTCTGCTTATTTTTTAATGGAGGAAATTTTTAGTAGCTACAAAAAAAAAAAACAAAACACACACACACACACAAAAAAAAAAAAAACACCCACAAACCTGCTGAAGAATCTCAGACCAAAATCAAAATGACAAAAAGCTTAAGTTGCAATGCAGTAGGGCTGCACATATTGGTTATTTGGAAAGAAATTTGCTACTCAGTAGTTACAGTTCTTTCCAAAACAAACATAACAAAGTCAGACTGCCTGAATTAAAATGGAAAATAATATAAAACATTTTATGTATGTCAACTCAAAGGTAAGACATCATGAGAAGGAACTCAAATTTGCTTTAAAACAAAGTTATGACAGTAGTCTCTAAAAAGCTACTATGTCTTGTCAGCCTGTGGTAGCAGTTAAGTATGCAATTAATTAGAAGAGAAAACCGCATTCAGCCGCGATTTAAGCTGACTGGTTAGGTTAAATACATGACAAGTACAGGGCAAAAACTACGGTCACTAACTCCCAGATTCAGAATGATAGCAAAGACATTTCCCAGATCCCAAATCCAGCATTTGGCTTCCAGTACAGTGCCAGTCTCATTAGTACTCATTCAAAGGACAGGCCCTGCACAACAAGCATATATTGGTTAAGGGTTCCTGCTGTTCAGGTTTTATTTCATTCAGAAAATACATTGAGACTGAATTAAGCCACTGCTGAATTCTATTGTTTCTGTCTTTGTAAACAGTATAGATCTGGCTGTCAAACAATCTCTCTTCTGCTGATTTAAAGGTGGTTATTCCTTTATAGTAACACATTAGTCTTGCATTCATCAAAGTTCAACTCTGGTGTGATCAGTTTCCCTTCTATTAATGCCTGCAAAATGCAGCAACTGGCTTCTACCAGACTGAATTCCAAGCAGGTGGATGGAAATTGCTACCCCTGTGCCTGGCTGCTTCTGCTCCAGGGGAGGAGAGCTGGGAGAACATTGATGCTACAAGTTGGGAAAACAGGGCATTGCCCCCAAAGGCTAGCCCACCAGTGCCTTCCACACCTCTAGAAGGTGTCACTCCTTACGTCTAATGGCTCTTTGGACATCCTGCTTTCGAGAGAAATATGTAGCAGTAACTGATTGTATTATAGGTGAGCATTCCACAACCAGCCTGAACTGTTTAGCAAAACAGTATTTCCAAATCTAAATGATGTAAAATTGCAATTGAAAGCAGACTGTTTTATGTCCAGCACTTCTTAGAAAAATTCTCAGAGTAATATGAATCAAAGTGGAAATTTGACTCATTTAACTAGAAGTTAACCATGATTTTGCTGGAAATTAGTTTTATAGGAGTTCTTTAACATTTGTACAGAACAAGTTCCAAGTGAAAAGAAACTTGTCTAGTTAGACTAGAAGTAGGACTGCCTGATCAAAGTAGATGCATTAGGCAGTCTTACAAACTAGTACATCCAAACTGCCTTTACAGACTATGATCCAATTTGTATTGGTACTTGTATCAATAAATATCCTACCATAAACTGTATAATTTAGACTGCAAACATAGCAGAATTTCTTAGGCTCTAGCAGTAGATCGAAATGCATACCGTATTCATATTCCTTACTTGCTACAGACTAGCACAGTAGCAGACTAGTTAGAAGACAATTAGTCCAATTTCACATTTCCTAGTAGCCGAAAAATTTCATGTTATTTCAGTCACAGTGGATGGATGCCAAGTTCACTGGAAACAACCCTGATGATTTACCCAGTCCATTTTAATACTTTAGAAATACTGTTAAAACATGGCTGTCCTAATTACGCAGGGATCAGTGCACAGTGTTCCTCTCACCCAGGATTCTCCCAGAAGAGCTGCAATCACCTGCATTCCCCCTAATTTCACCATGCAATTCCAACTAATTTCATCCTAGTACTGTGCTGTCAGACAACTCCCATGTCTCTGCGGTTTTAATCGATTAGCTCAATGTCTCTATAATGCATCACCAGCTGCCAGGCACAGAACTGGACGCTTCGCAAGCATTTCAACTAAAAGACAGTTTAATTACTATAGCAGCATCTCAAAGGCATAGGCACAAGGACTTGGAAAAAAATTATTAAACTATTTGGTGTCAACAAACCACTGTATAACTGAGTAAACAATGACAATCAAAAGGCAGGAAATAAAGAGAGTCACATTTTAAATAGACCTTTTTTCATGGATTCTAATGTATTCAGGCAAATGGACTACCGTAAGTATTGCTGTTTACACAATGCAATTGTGCTCTACAGTAATTCTTTTGTTGGAATATAGAAATGCTAAAAACTGACATTGCTGTAGCAGCTATTTACAATAGAAGAAAGATACCTTGGATTAGAAAATAGTTGAAGTAAGCAAATTAGATTAAAAATAAACTGCCTTAAATTCATGAATTACCAAACTGGACTGTAAACTCAGGTTCGTTCATTGCATTTCTGTGCATCACTGCTCACGAGTGCAGTAAAAGCTTCTAGCAGCTGTCTGATGTGATGTATAAAGGAAAATCCTTACATTTAAAATAATAGCACTTCTAACAGAACCAACTGCAAGGTTGTAGATCAGTCTAAGAGATAAATGACGAGAGGAATTTAGGGCAAATCTTTACATCCTTCACTGTGCAAGTCTACAGCAGGGTCAGAATACAGTAGGAAGACATTGGCTTTGCTGCACAGGCAGAGGACAAGGAAGCCAAAGTGCATAAGATCCAACCAGTCAGATTTAGCACCTCACTCATTAAAAAGCATGCAGAACCAAGCTTCACCAAGACTTAGAGGCTATGACTAAAAACCGAAGAACCGTAATTGGATTTAAAGCTTTTTCCAGCTGACATAAATGCTCACCAATTTCCTCAAGCTCCTGTGTAAGGTTAAGGCTTGCAAGAACTGCAGCGTGGCTATATCTTAAAGCTGGCTATTGAGAGGTAGGCAGGTGTGGGAAAGGGGTTCAAGGTCACATGCTCTGCTCTAGTGGGAGATGTCTATATTTGATCTTTGTGACCTCTTCTAGCAGTGTGAAAGGATGGCATTGACAGAAGCAGCATAAAGACTTGCCATTTTTCTTTGCTAGAAGGAGGGTCATTTCGATTTATCACCTTTGTGATGAGAAGAAAAGAAAGAGATGGAGACAAGAAAGCTTACTACAGTTAAAGACCATAGGACCTTGGGCCAACATTGCTGTGAAATGAGAAATTCTAAATATTTCAAAGTGCTTGTTCATTTACTGCTCATTTACATTATTTAAAATGTGTTATTTCATTTAATTAATGTGATGGGTTGTTTTCTTTTTTTTTTTTTTTCCTTCCAGTGAAATTTCATCACATAATTTTCCTTGGTGCTATACAATAAATCTGAGTTACAGGAACACAAAACCTAGGGTCCTCTGTTTTAAAAGCAGAAAAAAATCTCTCAAACATACCACTTTGCCCAGCTCACATCCTCACTTCACTTGTAACTGGCTATTGCATCCCAAGTTTCCTCAGAATGACAGCTATCCCTATTCTATCTCTTCTCAATTTGCCATCCCAAGGAGCAGTGCTCTCAAGTGAAAGGCACAGAAACTTTGGGACTCACTTCTCTTCTGGAAATGAGGAGACAAGTCTTTATGGCTTGATCATAACATAGTCATTTTAGTAACCAGTACAGCACTAGATACAGTGCAGGTATAAAATAAATAGTAAGTTATAAGATAATCTTTGAATTCATACAACTATAATAGCAGTTTAGATTTACCAAATTAGCCATTTCTATGATTTTGGTGGTGATCTTTTTAAGTCTGGGTAAGACACAAACCTTCCTTCATGTTCAGAATAAGTGCATTCCAGAATTTTCCTTACCATGAAAATGTTAGCAGTCAACACACACTATACAATACCAGCATTATGGCATTTAAAGACATGTATGCTGCCAAGTCCAAAATTACAATTTATATTTCAAAAATCTACTCCAAGGAATTATTTCTTCTATGAAGAATTTCTTTACAGGAGGTCCTGCTATTCAGCCACAAAGTGATCAGCAACATAGAGAAACTAGGGCAAACTGCTTCCAAGATAAGCATGGTAGTACTGCACAGAAATTCTATGTTAAACTCAGAGTTGTTTTGATTCCTGTTCTTCATCAGCCCTGTTACTGGTCAGGTCTCTAATGAATGAGTAATTTACATTTTTCAGTATTTACATATCATCTGCAAGTGCGGTCAACACAGGGGCATGGGTTGGTTCGTTTATTCGTTTATTTAAAAGCTTTTATTAAGGAACAAAAGTAATCACACATATCGCAAACTTGGTGATACAGCAGGAGTCATCAAAATATTATCCTGCCAGTAGACCTCTAGAACTACTGTTCTAATGTGCAACTATTATCTAATCTGTGGTTAGGTGAAGGGTTAATGCGACTCTTGCTACAGTGATTTGTTTGCCTAAGAAGAGATATTTAATTTCCTTGTCTAATTATAGGAAGTACCAGAAAGAGGTTCATGAGTGTTTTGGTGGTTTTTTGTTTTATTTTTCAGAGTAATATCATACATAGAGAACAGTATATCCTGGTTATGTTTTTTATGCTGCTTTGTAATGAGTTGTGAAACCACTTCTTATTCAAAATGTCTACAAACAAATTTAGCCAGATCACCCCAGAGGATTATTCATTGGGTTTTCCAGTGTCTGATTAACAAGTGTCTAGAGACTGATGTTCCCAGGACTATCAATCTTCTGCTCTACCTTCCTTAATTTTGTCCAAGGAAAATTTAATGACAGCAGTTCTCTTCCCAGGAAGTTCTTAGATTTTGAAATCATAGCACACTGCAAAGTGATTTAACTTTTTAGAATTTGTTCCTATACATTCAGATAATTTTCAAGAATCAAATGGAAAACAGACAAAAAAAAAAAAAAGACAAAAACAAACAAACAAACCAACCAAACCAAACAAAAAAAACAACCAAGTCCCCCCTCCCCCCCAAAAAACAAACAAACAAACAAACAAAAAAAGCCAACAACAAATGAACCATAAGACTGAGCTGGAACACTTATTGTTCACGTGAAAATCTTTCTCCAGATTCTGTAACTGCACATAACCACACTCTTTAAATATGAATTCTTTCTCAGATTCATTTAATGCTGATCTGACATCAGAAGAAGAAAAAAGTATTTAATTCATTATCACCCATCCCTGAATTACATATATGAATGTGAAAATCTCTGTTACTAATTTTAATTGCACTATTCCCTCTCCACAGGAGACTGTTAAATTGGTTTGGTGAAATAGTAGTGAATCACATCAAAGTAGAAGGATACATTTTATAATATATCTAAATAACTATCCCATTTTCACAGCATGTTGCTGTGTATTTTAAGTATTAATATTATGAATCCAGTTTAGAAGAATGTAACTTTATTCAAATAAATTTTCCTCATACACTATGTTAGCAGTGTTAGAAATCAGGCTAAATTCTAAGTGGCTATCAAGTAATAAAGGAGAAACATTTACTGCAGAAGCCAGTGCGAAAATGTGTTTGCCTAGTCATAAAACATTCACGAAAGTAGGATGTACATGCATCGTTTTTATGCAATAATGGTCCTTCCTACCTAATCCCACCTCTTTTCCCTCCTTCAGCTGCAATGTTTATTACCTGCACCTAGAATACGTTTACTTGTTTGCTTGTTATGTTTTGTTGCAATTCTGTCAGGTTAGATACTAACATTTCTCCACAGATTTGCAGTGTTATTATTTCCACTTATCACTAACTTCCAACCCAGAAGGGCAACACATTGTCAGACATCAGTACTACCGCTGGCACTAGTTTCATAAGAATGCAGAAGCCTAGATGACTGAAGAGCTTGACATATGCTCAAAGAGCATTTAAAGAAATACCCAACAAGTTCTAAAAAAAGTGTTTTGGCTGCTAAAACATCAAAATATTTCAAAGTTTAATGGC
This sequence comes from Meleagris gallopavo, assembly GCF_905368555.1. Classification (NCBI taxonomy): domain Eukaryota; kingdom Metazoa; phylum Chordata; class Aves; order Galliformes; family Phasianidae; genus Meleagris; species Meleagris gallopavo. Next base: position 34,895,208 of record NC_139408.1, on the reverse strand, counting down.
AAATCTGTATAAAGAAATAAGTTCCCACTGTAAATAGTCTCAGAAGTGACTCACCATAATTTTGGGGAGTATGCAAGAGAATGGAAATTACAGTTCTGCAGAGAATATTATGCATCAGACTGATAATGTAAAGAGAAATTTTTCATCAAGTTTTGCATCAAGATCCATTATTTTGGTGTAGATTTTCAATGCTGATGCAAAATTTTTCTTTAAATTTAGATTATTTTCTGTACCTGAAGTATTCAGTTTAAGAGAAAGCAGCTGTATCGGATTTTGATATCTACACAAATAGGAAGGCATGCATTTCATTAAAAAATCTTATACAGAGGCACACTGTAGTGCAAAGTGAAATTCTAAAAAGAGAGATTGTCAGAGAACTTCCTACTGTAAGATGTATACTGATATTACTCCATCATGACTTGCTCATAAGTTACTCCCCATGTTTTCTCCAGCTAAGCTGACAAGTATCGTTTCTTTTGCTGTCAATGTCTCAAACATTAGATAAAAAAATCTACTGTAATCAAATTACATTTACACAAAACATACCACAGATTACCACTGTAAATATGAAGGGATGTGATGTCAAAATTCTTCCTTAACACAAGTTTTTTCAAACAGTCCTATAAAGTACTGAATTTTTGTTCACTGCCATATCTAGCTATGAATATATATGCTGCAGCATTTGCAAAGAGTTAAATAATGGAGAGAGACTTCAACTCTATTAAACTCCATAGCACCAAGAAAAATTCTTCCAGAAAATCTGGTTTTTATTTAAGCAAAAATAAAACAAAATAAAAACTTGTGCAAAAGAACAGCAAGTTATGCAATGGAGCATGCAGTAAGATGATGCCAGAACAGGAAAAGCTATGAATGTATCAAGTAATTGGCAAGCTACTATTCATATCTGGTTTTCTGCCAGGTTTCATAAACCCCAGATAATCTTCGGTACCACCTGGGTTTCCTCTCCTGGCTCCTATTATCCAACCTGTAAGTAGTAGGGTCTCTCTGCTTGCTCTGGCAATCCTGGGAATGAAGCAGCTCCTTTTCTCAGGTGCTCAGGCAGCAAGGGTAGGAACTGCAGATTAACAGAGCAGGAGATGGCAAAGAAGGGGAATTAAGAGCAGGTTCATATTGCATGGTATAGTGATGAGTGCCTCTGGGCAAATTACCATGTCTCACAGCAGGGCAGAATACTTCTAGTACTTATTCTTACTCAGCACATGAACTCAGACACCGCTGCTCTCTTCAGCATAGACATGCTCTGAAAAGCATGAACGTGCTGAACAGGGAACAGATGAAAATGAAAAAAAGAGATCATGACCTGAATTTGGAGCTTTGCAATCCAAAGCACCAGCAGAAGTAGGATGAAATTATTTGAATTAATTCATTAAACGATTTTTCACATATCATGGAGATATGTGAAATTTGACAGCCAGCGTCAACTAAAAATCAGTGGTACAATAATCATACAACTAATTGTAAATAAGGTGGCCTGTGAAAAATACAGTTCACACATGCATATATCCACCACACAAAGCATTCTAAGCTCAAGAAGACTTCATGAGCTTTAAAACAGGCAAACTTGTTATTTCACATCAACTACAGCAGATGCATACTATATTTGTGACAAAATGCTATTCCAGGCATTGGACATTCAAAGATTCTGGTAAAATTACTGTTTCCTTAATTTCTTCATTTACTTCATTACCTGCTAAAAATTATGCATGTGCTGTTCAACAATTATTGCTTCCTTTGAGAGGCCTTTATAGATGGAGAGATGATTGTTATAATTTCTCCATTTGAAGTGTAGAAATGGCTACAAAAATGATCCAAGTGATGGAACACCTACTCTGTGAGGAAGGCTGAGACAGCTGGAGCAGTTCTGACTGGAAAAGAGAAGGCACCAGTGAGACTTGAGAACAGCCTTTCAGCATCTAAAGGGAGGCTATAAGAAAGACAGCAACAGCAACAGGACAAGGGGAAACAATTTGAAACTGAGTGAGTGGAGATTTACGTTGGATATAACGAAGAAGTTTTTTTTATAAGGGTAGTGAAGCAGTGGAATAGGTTGTCCGGAAGCATGGTGGGTACCCTGTCCTGGAGACCTTCAGAGTCAGGCTGGAGGGGGCTCTGAGCTACCTGACTGAGCTGCAGATGTTCCTGTTCGTTGCAGAGGAGTTGGACTAGATGGCCATTAAGGGTCTCTTTCTACTCAGTGATTCTATGAGTCTATGAAAAAGTAATTATGTCCAAGTAATGTTGAAAATGTTCCTTCTACTAGCACTTTTAGTTATCCTTGTTGCAGTTTAAGATTGTGTGGAACAGAATCTGCAGAACAGAGGACTACATATCAGGCAAAATGACAAGAAGTGACAGGCACAAGAAGACAATGTGGATCTCTTCATAATTACTTGTTTACTAGTTAGATCTCTTCTAGATCATCATCAGCATTTTTAGCTTGAAGAAGAATGGATTTGCATGATTCAAAATAAAGTGGTATTGTTTCTCCAAAGCTTCTTTGAACTTGAAGACAATGTTTTAAGACAGAATTTTAACAAGAGATATCATTAACACAGTTCTGTGATTTAACTATGAACTATCCTTATTTAAAATTTTATAAACACATGAAAGTACATGGCAACATAAGAAAGACTGGGATAAAAAAAATGTGCTAATTTAATTATGCGGATGATAGACTTGTTAGTGCAAAAATAGATGGCACAAAGAATCAGAATGGATTATTTTTTTAATTGAGAAATTTTGATTTGCTGTTGCTCAAATTAGTAGCGATGGCATTTTTAAATATTGTGTATTAAATAGAATTCTGTTGGCTTTTAACTGAAGTAACTTTGTCAGTGTATCCAGCAAACTCCAAAGAGGACCAGGTGAAAATACAACATTTCTATGATTTCAGATTATATTAAGAAACTCTATCAATCAGCTTTATCAGGTTCTGAACACCAAACCATCTGCATTTGTAATGAATTTGAATAAAATAAGAAAATGAATGCAAACTGTTTTTTTTAGTTAAGTCTTTTACTTACGATGAACTCAAGCTCAGATGTGTGAAGAAATCCTGTACACGTAACTGATTCAAAAGTGAAGCAGGGGAATTTCTTCTCTGTAAAAGTTTGGGTTGTTTTTCTTTCTAAATGAAAGCCAAGGAAGTACTTCACAAGTAAAATATGTATTGTTATCTTTTAAATGTCTCAACCTAAAAGAAAGTTGGAAGCAAGTAAGGAGGCCATGGGCATATGAACAGAATCTTCTTTTGCAATGTATTCCTATTAATTTGGAATCTACAGTAACCTGAGTAATTATTATTAGTGTCAGATGTACTGAAATGTGGTTATGAATCACTACAAAATCCAGATATTAAAATTTCTTAGCATCAAGCACCTCTCTGACAAATGAGTTAAGAAAAAAAAAAAAAGAAATTTAGAAACTAATCCATTGTGTTTTTGTATAACACATAGATAATAACTACCTGTCTTGTGAGAAAACTGGAATACTGAAAGACTAAATATTCCTCAGTGTAAGTTTGTTGTCAGGTGCTTATCTATTCTGTCATTCTTTAAATACTTTTGAAATTGAACTATTTCCACCATGCACTTCAACATTTTTCTGAGCTGTACAACAATCTACATAGGAAAGAGACAGTAAAAGGGAAAAAAAACAAAAACAAAAATATTCAAAGCAGCATACACCTCCTTCATCAGATTTTTCAGCAATTTCATGAATTGCTCTAGGCCACAAATCTTACTGGATATAAACACCCACTTTCGCCTTCAGAACCATACCACAAATCTGTCCTCAGGTTCAAAGTGAAATGTATTCCACAGTCTCAATTCTGTCATCTGGGAATTATTAAACCACATTCCAAAACCACTGCGAGTAACGCTTCAGTTTAGCATGACCAGCAGGTCACTACGGAGAGGTCCTGTATTGCTCTTTAAAACTATATTACTTTAGAGGCTCAGAAAGGACAGATTTCACAGGTCAAGCTTCAGTTCACATGTAGCAAGCCTAAAAGCCACTATCAAAGATATCTGCACCATATGTAACTGTAAGTAAATAAAAAAGAGTTCAGCTTCTAATGTCATAGTGAACAAAAGGAAAAACAATATTAAAAGCTCATAGTAGCTCTTGGTTTAAATAAATATTTGCTTGGCCTGTTTTCCCAACTAACTTTTATACAGGTATCTGAAGACTGACTCAAAAAAATGTGACCCCTCCTTTCTCACACACTTCTGCAATTCTCTATCATTCCATTCTTACTCCTAACAATTTTGTGACTTTTTTTTTTTTTAAACTTTCCTTTTCCAAACCCTCCACTTGCCACAGTGACGCTATCTCCACCTGTCTTATTACTGTCTTTACTCAGTAGGGTTACCATATTCATCATGTCCTTTCCTATTATGTTAAAACTAGGATATGATTTTCCCATTGTACATCCAAACTAGCATCTTCCAACTGTGCTTTGTTTTCAGAACCCCATTTCACAAGGGGCTAAAGAAGTTTCTTTACCTCAGATCTTTAATCCTTTGGGAGCAAACTTCTCCATCAGAACACCTGTGACTGTGCTTGCTGATGACCTCCTCATCATACCACGAGAGCACATCTCAAGTATTCTCACGGGCCTCCATATACATGCGCATCATAAAACATGATGTGCCAGCACCTTCTTATGCTGCCACATGGCTGCTTTAGGAGTACTGTGACTTTAGCAATGCCTGGTGGATACTTATGTTTAGGCCAGCAATCCTTCCTCTCTCTGAAGAAATCATTAATGTGCAGCATGACCAGGGAGACCTTGTAAAACAACATCACAAAAATCTAGCAGGATTTGATTTTTAGAGAAGAAAATGGAAAAAGGCAAAAGGAAAATGGACAAAGAAGGAAAAAGAAAAAAAGGAACAAGTTAATGAAGACAGAACAGACACGAGACAGAAGGGATGATCATTTAGATGCTGTTACTCATTTTTCTTTAGATATACTTTTCTTTTAATTGTGACCAAAGGGCAAAGTTAATCAGTTCTTTAGCCAGTCAAGGGTTACAGGCAGCAATTAGGCTCCTGATGATAATTTTAGAGCATACAATTGCCAGCAGTTCACAGTACAGACACCTCTGGAAGAACTGTTACATGAGGCCATATTTTCTGAAACATTTGGAGAATGAACTGGAAATGTCAAAATTAGCGTTCGACAAATGAGTTCCAGGATGAGCTGCTGCTAATAGACTCAAAGGAAGTGTTAATCAAGGGATTGAACATCCTCAGTTTTTCTAGAATTCATTTCTCAAACTGATGACACTATCCTCATATCAAGTCACAGAAAGGGGAAAAGATAGTATAATGTACAAAATGATGCAACATTTATCTGCTTTTCGAGATGCATCAATATAATGTACATTTTCATCGCTTGTGACCTAACAGGACAGAATCTATGTAAATTATGTTATTCTACATCAATTAAATCATAATTCACATACAAGTCTTCTGTCTATCACTACGCTTCTCTCAACTTAAATATCTTTTCCATCTTCAGCTGCAATTTTCTTCAGTTTATAGCTGTGCAATATAAAGGGATTGGGGAAATGACAACAGCACATCGCTTTTATTTTCTTCCCCTTTCCATATTTAAAGATTGCAGATCTGCGCTGAAAACCACAGCAGTAAAAAGGCAAACGCTCCATGTCTCTCTACTGGAGAATCTAGTCAAAATAGGAATTAAGGAGATCTTGCATTAAACATTTTGCACATAAAGTGAAAGTTGGATGAGTTATTTATAGGTACAGTAAATGACACTTCTCATTCTTCCTGTTTTTTTGTGACACTTCATGAGCATTACTCATTAAGAGACTTCTGGTATAATATGGAGGAGACACACTTCCCTCAACATCACCACTTCTACTAATGTCATATTACTTCACTGAAAAATGATGAATAGAGATAGGTTAGCTAAAATAAGGACACGAGACATAAAGTTAAAAAAAATGGGGGAGAGGGATGAAGTGTTTTGACATTCATTTTGTCTGAATATTTTTCCAATCAAGCTAGCTACGATTTTAAAAAAATCTTAGCACATGTCCATTATAAAAACTTACTTATTAGTTAAAGGAAAAGCGAAGTATTTTTTTCACCAGAGGAAAAGAAGTGATGCATGTAAGAGACAGCTGTTATGTTTCATAGGCAGAAGGTTTTTCTTCACTGTGCTACACACATGTGGACTTGGCCTTGGGAGTGGGATGAAATACTAGATAATCGTAACAAGCCATGCAGATTTTAGCTACAAACATGTGATAGAGCTTCATTATCCAGGAAATTTCCCTATAGCCACATCACTTTTTTTTTTCCAGGATCTCACTGCTTTCCAAAATATTTTCAGTTTGCTTAATATATGTATAGGTAATGCCATTATTTTGTTTTTGCACTACTGTCTAAAATATGTGCTCAGCTAGTGAACAACTCTGAACTTTTAACTCTTCACATTTTTTATATTAGTTAAGCTTTATAGAGCCAAAGAATAAAATAAAAGAAAGGTAAACATACTGAATGCTACTGATAAGCAAGATTGATTACTTCTGATTTCTCTTTGTGTTTACTGACAAAAGGCAGTGCGCAGTAACACTGGGTTTGTACTGAGAGAAAAATGAAGCATAGTTGCTAGATTAACCATCTACAAAACAATTCCTTGCAGAGTAGAGTATGGTTTTTGCACTCTAATATCTTATGCAGCAAATCTCACTAAATTACATCTTTAATAAATCATTTAGTACTTAACACATTTTGCTAATTATTTCAAAATACGGTAATCCTACATTATTTATATGTTAATTTTTTATCCTAGAAGAACAATGCTGCATACAGTGGATTGGTACCTTCAGTAAACAGTAATATGAAATATATAACTATCAAGAGAAGCCACTATAATTATGCAAAGTGCTCATTTAGGATTTGGATAAGGCTAAAAATACAATTCATTCAACTGTATGCCACTAAATATCCGTATCCTGCATATAACTAATGTGAAAAATTCAGAAGTTATAAAATAAAAGCTTCAAAAAAAAAAAAAAGAAAAAGAAAAGAAAAAGAAGACATTTATAACCACAATCATGCATGAATAATTACAAATTTCAAATGTAAAGATCATTCAAATAAATGTAACTGATGGATAATCCTCACAGGGTGCAAGTTAAAGTAAACAGACAGTCCACTTTAGAAAGTGTCTAGTGAATTGATTTAACAAGTTTAATGCGAGCATCAGTGTGGGGCTATTACTGATCGTAAGCTTTACTGATGTTATTTGTTCGCTTGGAAAAATACCGCTCTTTGGAATGAGCACATTAAGGCTAAAATTGCAGAGAAAACCCTATTACAACTTTATTGCTGGCAAATTGGAACCAAACCTTGTCTGTATATCAATTACTTGGAGTTACCACAGAGATAAATCCTTTTTTTTTGTATAGGCTCAATCTTCAAGACAGTGATGAGAAAACTCCTTATTATACCCCACCAACATCACTAGGTTTTCTTAGCAATTTCAAGAAATTGTCAATTAAGTTCTTTTTATTAGGTTCCAAAAGCTGTTAAGTCAAACACAAATCTATCATAAGGCTTGTAACAGCATGTTATTTAGGCACATTTCAATGTTTCACTCTTTCATTATCCACCTACCCAAACCCTAATCAAAAGTTCTCATAAAGTGAAGAGTTTTTGAGTTCTCCTATCAAAGGTACAGATAAATTTAGAGCAACTGAGCTCTCACTTCTCATATCTGGTCATGTGAGGTATTTCCATTAAATGACTTGAAATATCATTCGTTAGATGACTTTTGATATTAATGGAGTTGTTTGTGAGATCATTAATCCTAAGTGACATGATCCTGTGTAATTGCATGGGACAGTTAAAGCAATAATATTCTACAATGTCTATCAAATATTAGTACAAAAATACATCTATTTTTATTTGCCTTTCTGCTTGATATGGTTTCATTTGAGAAAAAAATAATTATCTTTAAAAAGGACAGAGGATAAGGGAAGTTTCTGAACAGATCCCTGAGTGGTAGTATTGAAATGAGCTGTACTGTTTGCATCCTTAGCCAAGAGAAACTAAGCTCTTTCTAGAAATGATGCTCTGAAGTCTACAGAAAGAGTAAAGAGTAGATTACTGCATATAGGAACAGCATAATGGAGAGCCAAACATTTCAGCTACTAAGACAGCCACTTGCCTGAAATCCCAGAAAGAAATATAGTGCCTGAAAAAAAAGGACAACCAAAAGCACACCAGCCTGATGAATAACTGTGACTAGTCAATAGTACTTCAGTACTTTTATAATATTCACAGTTCATACGAACTTAAGAAATGTTAAAACAGAGGCTCATGTTCTGTGCCTGATAATGCTTGACACAAATGTCTTAGTAAGGGAATTTTATGTTCATCCTACTGACTGTTCCACCACCCAAAAGAAACTGAAAAATTTTTGAACTCTTCTGCTTTATCTCTACAAACAGATGAACAAGGATGCTCTTCTTTGAACAGGAAGAGAATGTTCTATGAACATAAACCTAAATGTTAAAAAGATGTGTTAAAAGTAAATGGATAGCTGTATTGGCTAAGAGATGAAGATAGCTTAAATTAACATGTTGCAAGACAGAAAACGTGAGTAAAGCAGTTGTGCAGGGGCAGCAATGCAAAAAGGCTCAAAATTTATCACAGACTTTACTTAAGTACTATTAAAAGAAATTAAAAAAAAAAACAACAAACCTTCAATGGATGGCTACATGCACAGTCATCCCAATTCATTCTACAACACCCTGATTGGTTGGTCACAGGCTAATGACATTTGAAGAGGAAGAAGGTCAAAGATATCATTACAGTGGTGACAACGAATCACACTTGGGGAAAAAAAAAAAAAGTTTTATTTATTACACTTAGTATAAGAAACCTTTGCTGTAGAATATAATTGTACTGTCACTACACACCAGAGGTTTTTAATCCCCAATCACTTCAACATATTTTACAGTTCATTACCTTTTCAGTTAGGTATTGCAAGAAAGACTCTCCTGAGTCTATACAAAAGCCTTAAAAATTCTACTATTTTTACTCTCATATTTCTCTTACATGAAAAACTGGATGATAAATTTCAGTGAAGAAAAGCAGACATTTTGCATAAGGATTCAGACAGTTTTTGAAAGATCAACCATTTTGTTTGTGAAGCTATAAAAACTGTTAACATATCAATAAGTAAAATGTTTATAAGAACTTGAGTATGGTGCTGTGGCACATACTACAGCATTGTCTCAGATAAATAAGATGGACTGTATATCTCTCCAGTAATACACAGTGCTCTAACAAACAAATACAGTTACATTGCCTCTAGGAGGAGATTACTTCTTATGATTCTCATAAGTTCTAATAAGCGTCACTGTGAAAAGGTAAGTACTTGTATCACTGAATTTTATTCTGTAAAAATCTATCACATATGGTCATTCTTCACATAATATAACTCCCATGGCTTATTCTGTATTGACTGAATATAATCTAAAATTCATAACAAAAAAAATGACACTCTTCACATTACAGAGAATGTCTAGTTAACTAAATCACAACGTGAAAATATAGTAGTGTGTTCATGTTTGGTTTGGTTTGGTTTTCAAATGGGTAAGGTAGGCTCTGAAGTACTAGCTGAGAAAAGAGAGGTATATTTTTCTCCAAGTTCTATGATATTTGGGAATTTATTACAGTCTTCATCAAAAATGGACCATGCAGAAATATACCTCTTAAAGTGAGGAATAAGAAACACTGTTTGGGACATAACAGAAAAACATGCTTGATGAAAGCGAGTACACAGCCAAAACAGAAGCTGCCTTTTCTTTTTCCCCTTCTGTTTTGCTTTTCTTGTGAGTCATGAAATTTGCAAACAATGTAATCAAAGCAAAGTGGTCTAAATCTTTAGTCCACCTAAACTGACACTTATTCTAGTAACTAACTTCCTTGACAAAAAGACATAGAAACAAAGACATATTAATATTCTGCTGAACAGTAGAAAGTAAATAATTCTAGTAAATGAGAAAAATAAACCAAAAAATGAATAGCTTGCAATCTGAAATGGAAAATTAGAAATTCTGTAGAAAGGGGAAATCATGTAAGTCAGACTAGGAACGCAATCAGCAATCATGAAATTGAAGTCTTCGCTGTTTTTCACTATATTTTGCTCAAGGCCAGTTAAAGCAAAATCAGTGGATTTATGTTGACATGAATCAAATGAAATGTAACAAAAAATATATCCTTCACTTTGAAGAATCAAAACAGAAATCTCATCTTTGGAACAATCAGCCACTTCACAAAATGGTATTACAGAAAAAATGCATCAGAATTCAGCTTGCCCAACAACTTTATCATAACAATAAATATATAAAAAAATAAATCTGCAGTAGAATGCTGAGCTGATATAGATAATTTAGCATTTTCTTTGGCAATGGAAGGGCTTGTACTGTTTTGCCATTGAATTATGACATTGATTTCCCTGAATCTAAATTTTACTCAATTACTGAACTTCGACATTGGGAATCAGTTCTTGAGAGGGAACTGTTTGAGCTGTTCAGAGGTGAAGACATAATGAATAGAATTTTGGGTATTGGAAGACTTGACATAGATATGAGATCCACAATAGCAGTGATATCTAAAAGAGTCAAGGCCCATGAACGTCTCATAGTAGTTTAATTCAATAATAATTTTCAGTAAAGGTATTCCATAGTTATACTGATGCAAATAAGACATATCTAAGAAAATTGAAATTCTTCACCCAAAATTTCACTAAAAATTATCAACTACAACAGAGAGGTTTATTCACTTGAATCTAGATGGAATGACATAAGCTATTAATGCCTAAAATCTCATTGCTGGTAAAATTTTGCTTAATCAGCAATACGATGATTTAGAAATAGTCCAGGGTGAGGAATTTGAAAGTTATTTAAGGAGGTTTTGTAGTTGATTCTCAAAATTTTTAAAAGGCACTAATGTGAGAGAATAAAAGGTAACACAATGCTAAAAGACAAACACATATTTGTCAAGTAGAAATTTAAGACAGACAATTTTATTGAATTCCCACATCTCCTTTCAGGGAAAATGTGGCTCCTAGCTGCTGAATGGGACCAGCTAGAGCCTTTATTCAACTCTGTTCAATTGGACATCACTCATCTGAAACTCAGAATTTTTCACCCCCTCCCTCGTCTACAAACAAGCAATTGGATATCCAGTTACCTACAACCACCAAAGATGAAGAAAAACTGTTTTCCTGCAAAATAAGAGGCTAGATGAGGATGAAATAGTTTTTCACTGTGGTTTTTTTTCCATGGTATAAGTAGCACAGGCTTTATGAGCTTGAACCCTTATATCTTGGAAGCCAGAGCATCTGTAACTGGACGTACCAGAGTTCAGTGTATTCACAAATCAAGGATTAGAACTCAGGAGTTGAGTAAGACTACTAAGGTCTGAGTTCTAGAAAATGGGGAAACATGCCTGAAGTTTTTCAGATCTGGTTTCTTTCCTTTTAAGATAGAACAGACCCATAAACACTCCCATGGATATTTACAACCACAACAGGACATAATTCATATCAAGAGTGCATGTCAGTATGAAAAGCATTACATACAAGGTTATAAACAGAAGTTGAATTCTGCCATTCATTTTCATGTCTGCATCTCTCTTTTCCTCTTGTACCTTAAAGTTTAATCAATCCTAGCATCTACCTATAAATGCACATTGGTATTTTTTTGTAACTTAAATAATATTCTTAATATAGGAAATAACCTGTCCATAATTTCAATAAGACAAAAGCAATTTAAAAAATTGTTTTTGTGAATGACATGACTGTGACAATTTATTTTAAGTGACAAGACAAGCTATAGAATCTTTTGTTAGAAAAAGGGGTACCACTGAGATGTACATAACTGAGTATGCTAGGTGGGGTTTCAACCATTGAAAGAAATTATTGGTAAATTTCTGAAGGTACAGCTTGGAACCAAGCAGTTATTTTCTCTTTATAATGCACACTCAATATACATTTTCTGAAATCAAACTGGCAGGCATGAACATTTAATAATATTTGGCTAATATTTGTGAATTTTAAAATTAACTAAGAAGCATTTTTAGTGTTAGCATGTTTTAGTAAAGTATTTCTCTATAGAAAAAATAGTAAAATATATTTGTTAGTTTGCGACCTACTTTATCTTCTCTTTTTATACTTCTTCCTGTTCCCCTCTTTTACACTTTTTTACCACTAATTTCAGACATCTCAAATTATAACAGGTAAAAAAATGCAGAGCTTGTATCTGAATACAAATTGGTACAATAGGCAGACATATTTTAAAGTATGACAGGACTGTAAGTTTTTCTACTCTTTTACAGAAAATCCTAGTATTATCACTAGATAAATGTGAAAATCAGACTTTAAAACTATTCTCATATTGAATCAATATGCATGTCTAGAACCTTGTTTAAAAAAACTATTCACCATGCAAAGTTTTAAATGCAAAGTATCAAAGAATAATTTTTGACATTTTGATTCATACATGCTTATAAAGCTCCAAGACAACATGGTTTAATTATAAAACATATTTCTACTGCCTTAGTCATGCCAATTAAATTTGATTGGATACTTTCTTTATTCAACAAGCCCCTTTCATGTCATTTTAATTTACTGTCAAAGCAGCCTGAATATTGGAAACTAAATTATTTACTACAGCCCATAAGCCAATAATGTTCCATTTGTCTCGTACAGAGGGAGACTAGACTAACAAGATTATTAAGGACATTACTTGTAATAGCGAATGTCCTTCACTTTATTTGAGCTTCATGCTGTGCTTTCAGAGATCATACTTCAAAAGAGCTCCATTTCATTCCATCACAGAACCTCTGATATAAATTATTCTTTGCTAGCTTTGTAATACTCTGATCACAGAAAAAGTGGACCCAGTCTTGTTGGGTAAAAACAGAGGCTTCACTTCTAAGATAACTACATAGTTTATTTGTGCTAAACACCTTTGATGCATTCCCTTGTGAAAATAATGCAGAACAGGCAGAAATAAGCCCAAATTTATCATAAAATGATAACATCTCAGAGATTTAACTCACAAAGGCTTTGGTTGTCTTTGCAACAGTTATAAACCAAATTCTGCAACCTAAATGTGTGTAGTTAAAATCAATCCTGTACATTCTTAAAAACACTGTAGGAAACATAATAAATGTAAAAAAGAACATGCTTCAGGAACGTAACAGGAATGTAGCATTTCACAGAAATTGAATATAAATTGAATAGAATTGAATAGAATATAAAATTTCTACAAATATAAGCATGTCAAATAGACTGACAAAGAATTACAAACACAAAGATAGATAAATATAAAAAATAATATAAAAATAATATAAACTAATATAAAAAATAATAAAAATAAATAAGTGAAGGTAAATCTTGTCCTAATGTTAGATCCACTTTTTGCCTTTTTGTTATGAGACAGTTTCAGTAGGACGCCTAAGTAGTTGACTAACTCAAAGCAAATTAATAATCATGTTTAAATCAGCGGAATTCCTTATTTGCCTAAAATTAAGGCATGTGTTTAGAACTTTGTTAATAGTACTTCTGATATTATAAGAAGTATAAAAGAAGAAGCATAAAAGAAGTTTTTAAAAAATTAAGAAAAAAAACCTTCATCTTGACAAAAAGAGACCTAGTGTATGTGAAAATTCCTCTAGGATCACTGGATGAAAAGTAGATTATATGGTAATTCCTCCAAATTCACATAAACACACAAGAAAAATAAGCAACCTGGTACAATATCTGTGAATGTTGAATTTCAGATACAAATTAATTGGGTAAGGCTTACACTTATTAAATTCTAGCTTCTTCAACATTGACCATCTTGAGTTAAGGAAGTAAATTTAGAATCATAGAATCATTTCAGTTGGAAAAGAACAATAAGATCATCAAGTCCAACCATCCACTTAACAGTACTAGTTCCACAAGTAAATCATGTTTTCCAGGCACCACATCCACATGTCTCTTCCCTCCAGGGATGGGAACTCCACGATCTCTTTGGACTCTCTGTTCTTCAACCTTTTGATGAAGAAATTCTCCCTAATATTCAGTCTAATTTCCCCTGGTACAACTTGAGGCTGTTTCCTCACATCTTTTCAGTTGTCATTTGAGAAAAGAGAAACCTATCTTGGTAATATCTCATTTCACACAGTTGTAGAGTGATGGTCGCGCCTCAGCCACCTCCTCACCAGAATAAACAGCCCCATATCCCTCAGTTACTCCTCATATATTTTCTCTGAAGTTTGCTGTTTTCATCTGCTGTAGATACCTCCTAAAAGCTTACATAATAGAATAGGACATAACTGTGGAAAAAGTAAGGAAATAACAACAAAGATACAAATCACTTCAGTATCTGTCAAGAAAATGGATGAATAGACAGATTAAATTTTTTTTAAATCTTAAATATCTTGGAAATGTTCACTAAACTACGGCCAAATATATATATATTTAATTTCATCTACTAAGGAAGGACTTTCATGTGTATTTCTGTATGCTTGTTATTTTTCACCTGTTCAGGACGTTCATCAGTTAGAAGTGTTAAAATGATGATAAAATAAGAAATACACATACACGCATAAGTTAATAAATTATATAAGAAATAAAAAGTAGAAAAAGGCAGCAACAATGTTTTCTTGGCAAAAGCACTTTCTCATGATGGAGAAGGGCATGAGGTGATAATTTAGTGTTCCAGCGCAGATTTAGTGGATAATAGCCAAATATTTCAAAGCAAACACAGCTGTAATGTTTATGTTAAAAACAACAGGCTATGACAGCAGTCTGTCAGACATTCTGTATCCTTCAAGTACTAAAAATAAATTGTTTCTTTTCACACAATAGAGATTGCTAAAGTGCAACATGACAGAAATCTCTGAGAAAATGGAGTTCTCCTTATAAGGATTTGTTATTTGCATTTTTTGAGTGCTTTTTAAAGACAATATCATTTACTAACATCACTTAATGATTTTAATGTGACCTGGGGAATGGAAACATAGAAATAACGTCACTAATAAAGCTACTGCTGATATTAATGGGAGGAAAAAAAAAAAAAAAAAAAAAAAAGAGAGGTAAAAAAAGAGAGGTATGAGAGGTGTAGTTTTCTTCAATAACCCTGTAAGTCTTTTTTTTTTTTTTTTTTTTTTTTTTTTTTGCAAACCTGGATGGGGATTTTATGTATCATATATATAGAAACAGTGCATGAGAACCGTTACAATCAGCTCCTGACAATTATGCAGAAATTTGCCTCTAGATATGAGCATTTTGTCAAAATAAGGATTGCAGAATTTAGTTGTACAATATCAGACACATCAAACAAATATTCTCTTTCTATTCTTTGTGTTAATATGTGATGCATCAATTTCAGATTATCTGTATTTGAAAAATAACCCAGTGGATCGCATTAAAAATAAAAAAAAAATCTTACTGTAAAGTTTACGTTTTGGAAGCATACTGTATGACTCCACAGCAGTTAAATTATATTTTCGTACGAATGCCAAAATATTTCACAAAGACTTCCTGTGTAATTACCAGAAAAGAGAAAATTTAGCAAGATACATAATTTTAAAAATCACTTGGATCAAAGATTTCTCATTTTTAGATTTTATGATCAATAGCTGTTAAATCCAGATGTATTTGAAGTAATTTGAAATAAAAATATATATATTTAGACTTGTAGGTTTTTGTTTGACATATGTCAAATGCAAAGAGCATTCCTTTCAAATCTTTGACAAAGTGCCCATCAGTTACCTACACAAGGTAATAAAAATAAACAAGAATAACAAGAATAAACTTTTCACACCTCTTCTAAAAAAGTAAAAGAAAAACTAAGAAATGAAATTCAAAAATCACACACAGGCAAAGCTCTCCCTCCACTTCCCACAAATTTGTAGATTCCATAATGTCCATATAATTTTGTATGAATCAACAGCATAGATTCAAAATGTTAAGCTGAGTCTAAAAAAAGGTAATATTTGTGTGCTTCTTGAATTGTCACTGCTTTGTCTTCACATCATTAATAGTTTTTTAGCTCATGAGCTGATCAATATTTCAACCCTTTTTTACCTATTTTATAGTGTGCTATAAATGCACACGCAGCTCTCTTTCAGCAGGAAAAGGCATGAATGCAGTATACCACAAAAAACACACCAAAGTGTATAACACACTCTTACACAAGGCACATTAAATTGATATATTAATATATGTATGTCCCATTTAATTATTTTATGCGTGTATCTAAACAGAAGTATGCATTAATATATATGTAATATAGAAATATATAAAAATATATATAAATATATCCTATATTCAAAGTAGTCATTAAGATTCCTTTCAGCAGATCTAGCCTTGGAAAAATTTCATATAGCAGATGTGTAGCGGATGAATATAGTCGTCAGCTACTCAGGATACACAAGAGCTGAAACTCAGCTGAGGCAATTTTGAAATCCAGTCTTCTGTTTTTATCCCAAACATTTACTTAATATAAGCCTACATGAGAGGATACACTTTCTTTTCATATTCGTGTAAGTTCTTTGACAAAGCATAAAGCTGAAGTAATTCAATGTTAAATTTGGCCTTGTAAAACTATATAGAAAGATGTTCAACAAGTAGTTTCATGTCACTTTTCTCGATTTCTGTTACAGATATATTTGTATTAAAGGACAAAAGGAATGAATTCCTTAACATTTCCAAGTAAAAAAATTATGTGCATAAACTAATGTGTTTTTTTCCTGATTGAACTTTATACACCATGTTCCATTTTGACTGAAACAGTGAAATAACTAGCATGTTGCCTCTCTGAAGCCGAAAGCAATTTCCTTTTCTAATTTTAGTTATGCAAAGCCTATGGGCATCATCAGCATTTAGTAATTAGTTTTATAATTACTGCTGTTTTGCTCACTGTCATTCAATTTTTCTTACAACATGGTCTGGGATTGAAACATCCCATACCCACAGCTGTGTAAATTACCATCCATTTATAAGACAAAAAAAGTAACATTCAACATACATCATTATTCAGTCAAGAATGCATTATTTGTACTTAGGTGATGCTCTGAGTACATAAGCTGCCCAGTAAAGTACAAAGGAAAATATAATTCAAATACTTAGTAAATGCTATATAAGATAGGAATGTCTGGAGCATTTAAATTGGAAATAAAAGAATTTCCATTAAAAAACATTTCAGTCTACTCTTGCTGACACTGTGTGTTTCAAACATGAAAAAACCCACATCTTTTTAGCTTAAGGAAATATTCAGATACTGAGCTGAAGAACTGTCAAATTTAGATTTACTGATACTACAATTAGATCATTATTTTTACAAAAATTCATAGTCTGACAACTAACTACTAAGTCACTTAACCTAGAATTAGCTATCAGTATAGAATGTCAATACAGTTAGACGTGGTATTACAACATATTCTCCAGTTAATTTTATGAATTATAAAAATACAAATCGGTCTTGGTGTGACATTCATTTAAATCCCCAAGTTTGCCTTAATGACATTATACTACAAAATAGCAAAATTAAAGATTGGCTAGAATTCTTGGGTAAATAAATTATACTATTTTGCAAACATTGTATGTCAAACTTGTTTAAAAAAATTAAATCTAATTTGAAATATGATGTTAATTATGAGTTTTTATAGAATAGAAATGTAAAAGAATGAAAAATGGATACTGTCTTCTTAAAACAAGCGTAATTTCTTCAGTGAGAGAAACATGCTATATTTTCTAGGATGTCTGTTTTAAAATAAAATCAAGGTAAGAATAAAATTCCCATGAAAGGTGCTGACAGTTAGCTAGCTGGATGCTGATCTACAACAATATAACCTCCCTCTCAGAGGAAACCAACTTTCCCCAGCACTAGTTAGTCCAGAGAGAGCCAGCGCAAATGCTCAGAGAGCAGATATGGAATGGGACATCAGAAATGAGTCTACTGATATTTCCAGTTCTCCCCTTCCAAGGAAAAGGAGAGTCAGAATAATATAGTCATTCTAATCTTAAGCTTTTGTCAAGCTTAGCTAGGAAAAAACAGCTGTTAATAAACATAAAGCTGTCATGCACAAAGGGTGGGATTGTGCTCAGCCCAGGGAAGGGGCAGGGGAAATATTCCACTACAGAATCAAGAATTAAGCGGGTTGCTTTCAAACATTTTTGCAGTTCATTGTATTTTCATCTCTGTGATAAAGTCAGGTGTCTTGCCTTTTTGGATTATTAAATCAACGAAGAGGTGAAAATAATTTTAAACATTTTTTTAATATTCTTTTTTATTGGACAAATCTTAGTTAATACTGAAAATACACAGAATTCAGTGTGACTTGGGTCAGAAACTTCATTGTTCTCCCACAGAGTTAAATTTGAGAATCTTAAAGACAGGAAAATGAAAATAAAGCTTTGCATATGAGGGAATATAGGACAAGAAGATTCTCAGAGTCAAGATATGGGCAGTCATAGCAGCTCTTTTTATTCCTCTTTAGTTATTTCTGCTTACAGATTAGCAGTTGCAATATTCTCCAGGCCCACCCTCCCTAATAGCTCTATAGCTTGCAAATTGCCTTGGCAATTACTGCTACGGGAAAGCTGGAGACTTCTCTTATGCATTCTCACCAGCAAGGCTGTGCTGTGACTACCATGCAAAGCTCATCATGATCTAAAACCCCATAGGCAGTCCTACCACCCCCTTTCTAGGCTTGACCCACTGTAAGTCCAGTAGAACAGCAGGCTACCTGAAGATCATAAAATTGCCAGGTATTCTTGATCCTGGGGTCTCTGGTCTCTCAGTAAGTCCCTGACAAAACCAGGAAAACCACTCCAAATGACTGACATTACACACCATGCCAAAAACTGACTTTTGCATACTCTGAATCTCCGTATCTCTTTAATTTTTCTTTTATAATGGCAGAACTCTTCAAAGTGACAAATTTTTTTTTTGGTATGTTTGGGTTTAGTACTTAGTACCTGAGAAGCAGTGAATGGAAAAATATAATCTCTGTTCTCCTTAATTCCTTTAAAAAAAAAAAAAAAAAAAAAAACAAAAAAAACACGTAGCATATCATTTGTGAGTGAAAGAAGTGATTTCACTTTTTAAACCCTTGAAGACAGTTAGCCACCCGGGGATGATCTGGCTATACAGCTAGGTCAGAAAAAAAAAGAGATCTAAGCAAAATCAGTAAAATCCAGATTTATCTGTTAGTGATTCTGAAGTTGTGGGTTTAGATATTAAAAACAGTCTAATTTAAATGCCAGGCTTTTTTCCTCTTTGAGATATGTAACGAGAGTTATTGAAATTTTACAGGAAAGATGCCTGAATAAACCTCTATTATTTCTGCTAGATGTAGTGTTTTGTTCACTGATTCACCATTCAAACTAGGTGAAAACTATGTCATACACCATGGCTTCTAATTTACAAATTCAAATTTACACAGTATTTCAAAAACAACTGCAAAATGTTCTTCTCATGTGCTGTTCAGGACAGCACAATCTTATACTAATCTGCACAATATCATGACACAAATACATTTTAAAATATAGACTAACTAATAAACTGAAATTTTTAGTTACCTGTCAAGTCACAGGGACATACTTTGGTGATAAATGAGGGAGAAGTGGTTGAATTGACCTTCCTGTACTGCTGACAGTGAAAGCAGCTTTTGGAATTCTGAAAAGCATTCCAAAAATCCTCTCCCCTCGTTGGATGGATCCACTTAAACTTTGAGAAGAAGGAAAAGAGAATTCTTATGGAAGAAATCTTGTTTGATGGAAGGACCAAATAGCAAGTTACTATCTGTAGCATTAACCTTTTGTTAGCTTTTGAATAGACTATGTAGTAACATGTGAAAGTATTTTGAGATCATCAAATTACAAGTCTCCAATAAATGTGAAAAAGTAATACTGTATATTCCAGAAAGCCTTTTCATTCATAAAATATTCGTGGCCATATGTCTGTAAACTAATAGCTATTACCAAAATGGTATGAAACATGGCACAAAAAGGTGTGAAAAATAGCACAAAATAGATCTGATACATCTTCAGGGAAGTTTCATGGGAAAGCACTCCAACATTAACGACTTTCAGAGGCTATCAGAAATGCATTTTTTTGTTTTCATTTTGTCAGTGCTTATTAATCCCAACTACACTGACAGTCAAAGGTTAAAAAATGGAATAAATTAACAGTATTGTCAATCATTACATACAGAATAGTAATTAACTCAGTATGTTTATTTATCTACTTTTGCTACTTGATTAAATGAATGATTGATGACAGGTTCCTTGTTTTCTTTTTCTTTTTTGTCGGTATAAATGATTGGTATGAATATTGGAAGCAGAAAATACACTACAAGTGGACTCTAGTGATTTCAACTTTCTTATTAACTCTACTGTAACTTAGTAAAGTTAGAAAGAAGAACTCTATTAATAGCAGAAATAAGAACCTGCAGAAACACAACCTAACTTACTCTGCTCCTAATACAATGTATCATTAGTTATCTTTATATTATCCTTTTTAAAAGCATCTTTTTAAAGTCCTGTGGAGAAGTTGTGCGAACAAATGCATCTATCCAATTTATTCTTTGACAACACACAGTAAGTGTGTAAAGAAGCCAAAGCACTCCTAAGTTTTGGCTGTTTGTTATGAATAATCCAATACTAGCAAACCGTTTTGAGGAAGAAATCAGGACAAATACAAGTAAGGTAAATTGAAAAATTGTCATTTGGTTAACATAAAATGAGGGAAGATAGTGATCAAGATAGAGTCAAATAACTATCTAGTCTACCTGTAATAGCATTCCAGGCAGGGCAGGAGTGAGCAATGCTGTCTCAGAGCCATGGATTTTCCTTCTTTCACACATACTTCACAAGAGAAGACTTCAAGTTCTTATATCACTTTGTTTCTTGTAGGATAGAAATGAAGTAACCAGCCCAAATTGTTGAGAATGGACAAAATCCCTATGCCCCTGAAGCACAAAGGCAGTTTCTCCTAGGCTGACCAAAGATTGCTGTTTGGGGTAGAAAAGTTGACCAAATGTGATTGTATTTTTGGAAAGCTGAGGAATTGACCCAAGAGTTTCAGGAGACAGCTTTTGTAAGGGATTAAAAAGAAAGTAAAGTATCTTTCTCCCAAAGCAATTAACAGAAGAAGATGGATAGAACGTGAAATCTTTGTCTGTTACTTACAGAATTTACTTTTGAGAAAACTAAAGGAAGACAATGGCAAAATCTGGAATTTAGTTATACTCACGAAGAAACTACCTGGCTCTAAAGAAGCCACTTTTTTTTTTTTTTTTTTTTTTTTTTTTTTTTTTTTAAGATAAGGCTTGTATCTCTATTACCTGGAAAAGCTAGAGAAAGCTGTACTGAAACCACACATAGTCTGAGTCCATTTAGCTCTAATTGTGAACCAAGGGAACTAGGAGTTCAAAAGAGATTTTCCTCTTATTTCCATACAACCCATGGCTTCAGTTAACTTGCAGTTTTAGAAGGTGAGTTCCTTTTCCTGCAAAGCTCCAGTTTCTGTGCACCACAGGACTGTGGTAGTGTGTTTGTGGGCAGATGCTTGTTTCCAGAGATATTTTGAATTCTGCAGGTAAGAATACATTGGAATTGTATCTATTCTGGCCTATTTAAGATCTGAACAGTGAAAACCACTTTCCCTAGAAGGTAACTAGATTGCTTCCTCAATCTCACCTTGTGATGCTTGCACTCAAGCAAGTTCAGTTCTCCCTACTACAACCTACTCCTACTGAAATAACTCTGCTGTTGAGAAAAAATAAAACCAAGGATAACTTTCAGCAGTCACAATTAGGCCTGAGAATTTGCTGTTGTCATTGTTCAGTCCTCAGCCAGAACCACCATAAACCATTGTGAGAAAGAAATCCATGTTAATGCCCAAAAAGCCATTCATATTACAACAAAATGCATATTAAGTATGCGACTGGAATAAACCAGAGAATATCACACTGAAATAGATACTGGAATTTTAACTTCAGGCTTTTATGACACTTATTGAAATATTGTGTTCAGCTGTGGTTTTCTCTGAAAATATGTTAGAAAATTGGATAGTGCTCAAATAAGAGCTACAAGAGTGATTAGGCTTCAGAAAGTCATTTTCTATAGTGAAAGACTAAGAAAGCTCAATTTATTTAGTTACTGAAAAGAAGGTTAAGAGGATCACAATACCTACATGTGGAAGAGATTTCTGACAGTAGGCAGCTCATTAATCTAGTGAAAAAGGCATACTAAGATCCAGTGTTTGTAAGCTGAAGCTGAAATAAGACTACAAATGAAGCTCACGTTTTTCATCGTGACAGCAATTAACCACTGCAACAATCTGCCCAGGGATGCAGTTGATTCTTTATCATTTAAATAATTTACATCAACACAGGATACCTTTGTAAGAGATAAACCTGCAACTCAGACAGATGCAGAAATTACTGGATGAGATTCTCTGTCTGGCGGCTGCAAGAAGTCAGACTGGATGCTTATCTTAGCTGCTCAACATTGTACCTTAACAAAACAGTTCTGCAAGTGCTCTCCACTTCAAGAACCAATAATCTCATGATCATCACATCCTTTGTATGTTCCAGACTGCTGGAGATACTAGCTACAAAAGCAAAATGTGTAATGAGGCTAGGTGAGCTTTTACATTTCCTCTCAGTTCCCTAAAAGTCGTTGTGAAAAAAACTTGTCCAGGAAGTCTTCAGGATAGTACACTGAAGCAAAAGAATAGATGAAATAAAAGAGAATAGGACACAAACTAGAAGGAACAGAGAGCAAGATATTAAGAGTAAGTAACAGCTACATCTTATGCACAAAATAAGGAGAAAACTTCATTATGAAGTTTTTAAAAAATACTGGATGCATTTTCTGTAAGTTACACCCAATTAAGACAACTTTACACAGAGACAGAATATAAAATGAGCTGGCATTTGATATTTGATTGTTTCATCCACCTTGAGCATATGTCCTACTTGTAATTCTGAAAACTATCACCTCACAGTTAATAGGTCAAGTTTCCTAGTTAAATGATCACTAAATACAGCATTTTTACAAAGGACATGAAGATAACCTCCCTGCTAAAGAACTAGACAGGGCCCTAGGACATGGGAAGAGGGCTCTATTACCTGCTCAACCACACACTTCTCATGTGATATTGAGCTAGTCACTCTTGACTGGCTTTGCAAACGTACTCAGCAGCTGCTTCTTATGATCAGATTACCAAAGTGCTGAAATCTTTTGAAAATCTGGCTATTTATTTTGTTTCTGAATAGGATCAGAGATCTTTTGAAATCTGGCCCCAGTTGGGGCGCTATGCTCTTTTGAAAAGCTAGCTGTAAATTTGTATATGCCTCAATTTCTCTATTAGCATTATCAGCGCTGTTCTGCTTCATTGGGAAGATGAGAAACAGCTGGCATATGCAGCAATTCAAATTTGAAAGGGGACATAAATGTAGAATTGCTCTGATAGTTGCAGAAATGTCACATGTACCTAAAAAAAAAAAAAAAAAAAAAAGGCAAACAAAAGTAAGCTCCTGTGCACACATATGGTTTTCGATAAAATCTAAAGTGATGTGAAGTTGGTAATATCATTCTTCTTGCTGTACATAATGGCTGGGAATTCTCTATGGGTAAAAATTGGAACAAAAATATTTCTCCATCTTTCTTTTATGATTATGAATATGCATTTAAAGACTTTTCAGATGATTAAATAAGACATGAAAATTTCTACTTGCATGTGGTATCGCTCCACGCAAAGCAAAAACAATTTCTACATAGTACAAACAGAATGCACACATACGCAGATGCACCCAACTAACTGCAAGTAAAAAATTACAGAGACTGACATGCTCAAGCAATGAAATTGAGGTAGATATTTCCTAACAGCTCTAACTATGAGGAGGGTCATGACATAATTGGAGTTAAGTAGTTTCTTAGGAATTTGCCTTTCTTTCTTTTCTTAGGAAAAGAAATCACAGAATTATTAATTTCAAAGAACTTTAAAAGAAAAATATTCCTGTTTAGAAAGTAGCAAACAATCAAAATCTCAATTTCTTAAGGTAACTGATTATTTTAAATCACCTAAGTCCCCAACAGTGGGGAGATTCCTATTTTACTCTCATTCTCAGAGTTGTAGTGGCTTACATGTTCTCTAAATTGTAAGCTCTCTATAAAGGGTGTTCTTTAATTACAGACAGCTAATGAAAACAGTTTTTACCGATCTCTCTAATGTCCTGGGAAAGTCTTTACTATGGATTCATTGTATTCTACTTTATATCCCTGATTGAAATGGGAGACCACAAGAGCACAGGGATTTGGTGGAAACTCGATTTCCTTCCTCAGTCTTCAAAGAGAACAGTTGCAGAAATTAAGCTGCATTGATATTGTGGTCAAACTTTCGTCAGACTGTGGTTATACTTGCATGTTATATAGATATAAGATCACTGCTCTTTGATTTTGAAAATTGCTTGGTCTACCTTGAATATCTAAATCTTATCTGTGGTCAACAAAGCATCTCACATGACCATTACAATAAAATAAGAATTATTATTAAATTCATGTACTTCAAATTTCATTTTCAGGCTCTGGAGATTATTTACCATTCAAGTATTTAGACAGCCAGTTTGGAAAACACTAATAAATATGTAATTGCAAGTATACAAAATAGAAAAGATTCACTTGCTCTCTCCATCAATCAAACAAACAAACAAACAAACACAAAAACAACAACAAAACCAATGTGGGTTGTGGTTGCTTTCACTTCAGACAAAATATTTTCTGAGTCATAACTTTCCACCTGTATTATGGAGTGATTAACTCTTGTTTTGAAAAAAAAAAAAAAAAAAAAAAGTAAAAAAAGAAAAAAAAAGAAAAAAAAAGCCCATTAATTTACATCCTCGTACCTCGATGCTAACTAAGGACTTGGCTCCCTTTGCTTTTGCAGTGTTAATCTATTTCAGTGCCTCTTCAAACACAGGTATTTATTATCCCCTCAGTGGTCTCAACGAGGTATTAAGGAAGATACAAGGCAGAAGTTCAGATGACTCAGAAATACAGTAAATTACATTAATAGAAAGAAAAAGTATTGCTAACCACTATTAAAGTTATCAGTTATCAGGATACTTCATGTAAGCATGATCTTACATTCTCTGCTCAGCCAAGGAGATTCAGGTATGATGTTTATATTGAAACTGTTAAATCCAACCACAAGATGCAATTCTTATACCACTTATTTACAATATGAAGCACTATAACATTAAGCTTTGCAGAGGCTCTCTTCCAAAACATTCTTCATAGCAAAGTCACTATTCTTCTGTTCAGAATAAGACAAATGAAAAGACAAACAAAAGTTCTATCAGATATTTTAGATATTGCAAAAAACAGATAGCAACAGCCCTTTTCTCACTTTACAGATCAAAGCTACATCAGTGATGACTTCTTGCCTGTTTCCCATTACTATAAGTAAAGTGTAGAACAAACATTTTTGGCACACATGATTTATTCACATCTGCCATTGGCTAACCCCATCACTTGCATAATTTGAAAATGTTATGTAGGTTGCACAAATAATTTAAGATGTTCATGCCTCTAAAAAAAGACCACCTGGAGTTAACCTGCGCAACAAAAAACATGAATGTAAAATCATATGGAAACATTTTGGAAAAGTGAATTGTTGTAACATCAAGTTTTACATAGAAACTTCTACTAGATGAGTAATTAACTTTTCTTGACAATATGTGCCATTATATGATGAGAAATTAATTTGTTTTTAAGTTGAAACTTTTCCCTGACTCATTTTATCATCATCACCAAGTTTGCAGCCAATGCAACCATCAGTACAATTCTCCTCCTGACAAATTTACTACTGCAAGACTCAAGCCCATGTCATTGCCACAACCCACACAGCCCACATTCTCAGTATTTTCAGCTACGTATAGAATTACAATATCCACCATCTTTTATCTGGAAAGGATGTGAATTTTAAATGGCACAGTGGATTATTATCAATGGACATACAAACTGAAGGAAAAAGGACTGAAGCAAATGGTTAATCACGTTTTTATTTTTCTTTAAATAGCAAGTTTTTATGAGTTTTCTCAATACTAAGATTTCATCAAGAATTCAAGAACTGTAGTTGCAAACATGGAGAAAAATGCAGATATACAGAAATCAACGCTAAAGCTGTGTGAAAGAGGAAGTCTTTAACCCTATTTAGCACTCCAAATAAGAACTTAAAAAAAAAAGATAGTTCAAGAAAAATAAATGAAATAAACTGTATATCAAGTATCAGCTGTCTTAAAAGAACATAATGAAAATGCAAAAATTGACCAAGTTGGTCTAACAACACAAGAAGAGAAGGAGGAAGATGAACTGCAGTTCAATCGAATGAAAATAGTTACTAGTAGCAGATTGGAATAAGAGAAAATATATTAAAATCACCTATTCTTTTTCCTTGTCCTTATAAATACTTACTGTTTGGTTCTTTTGCTATTTAATGGTTAAGTTGCAAGGTGGAGTTCTAGCAATAAACAACTCTTGTAGGCACTGATATCTGACTGACAATATTTTAGAAAAAGTATTAATTTGCTAACATCAGTAAATGCTTTGTGTCTCCACACAAGTGATGGATAGAACTTTTTATGATACAAATAAAACACCACTGGAAATGAAATCATTCTATCATTTCTTCTGGTACTGAAAGGATAGGGCAAGTTCTTTTCATGCCCTTGCTCATACAAAAGAAACAAGAGCTGAACTTCAAGTGCTTTCCCCATTGTTCCTGTTCTGCATCACAAGAAAACCAAAGCATTTCAAACCTTCATTAATAAAATTAACTACAAAGCAACAGCCAGTAGCCTGTAATTCCGGATAGTCAGTATAAAAATGACCAATATTATAATAAAAATAATATATAATAATACTAGGAATATACATATAATTTTCTATTTAATCATTTCAGCTGAAATAAATTTTATGATGTTTGATTTAAAGAGTTACATAGAGCACTGTCAGTGACCCAAACACCATTGTAATTTGCAAATTTTAAATCAGCGGTGATGCCGTATTTACTGCCAGTTTACTGATGATCACACCCACTGTGATTTCTGCAGAAACCCAGAGAAGCTCCTTTGTACTTTTCTCTTAGATATGTTTTCCAAGATGAGTTATATAGTAAATTCTTATAGACTATGATCTGCTAACATTTCCCTAGTTTTTTAAAACCATAACCTTACGAAGTAGTAAGTGGAAAGCCTTAAAAATATTCCACTATATTATGTAGATATGTTGCTCTCAAAGTAATGCCTCCTATTTATTTCTGTGGAAAATACAACAGATACAAAGAGCACAATAATACTATTTGATAGAGCAAATTCTCAGCTACAAAACACAATCTGCCTCTGACACTGTGGGCCAACATAATAAAATAGGATGCATTACATCCAGGGAAGTTTTTTGTATATTGTTAATTTCAGAGAAATAGGTTTTGTTTTACAAATCTACTTTTGCTTTATGCATGTTTATTGAAAAAATATAATTTTACCCTTTTCTTATAGTTACAAGAATTTTCCAGGTAATTTCCTTACCACTGATGATAGACTAACTAATCAATGGTTACCCACATTACTCCACTATCTTTTGAACTCACAACATTCCACTATTTTTTTGTTCCAAAGTTGTTTCCTAGTGGTCTTTTCTATCTAGAACTTCCATGATATCAAAGGATTTATTTAAAATTAAGGGGACAAATATCTTTTCACAGTTTTTAGAGCCCTTTATACAAGTTATCCATGCCAACTGATTTATTCAGGTTTCATCCTACTGTATGCCACCACACTGTTGTCCAGTTAGTTAACAGTTCTTTACTATATTATCCAGTTTTCTCTCAAATCTGACAGTTTGGATGTTTACCTGTTTAGGAAATGTAGTATTTGAAGATGAGCTGTCCACTGCGATTCTTTGTAATAACGTACACGTGGAACAAATCAAGCTCAGAAGTGTGTATTAGTGTTACATGGACTGAGGAATAAACAATGGCACATCTTCCATTATCACTCAGACTGGAATCCACGTTGGTGAAAACAAAAAAGTTCAGGCTGTTAAAGTTGTATTAGTACCATCTCAAAAAAATAAAAAAATCAGTAGTTCATTATCACAGACACTACAGGCTGCCTGATCAAACAGAGCCTGCTCATAAAGCTGCCTTCTTCCAGCTACACAACTATCATGGCGGTCCCTGGTGCCTGGAAAAAAGACAATGCTACACCCATTATTAAGAAGAGTAAGAAGGATGGCACAGGGAACTATTGACCTGTCAGCCTCACCTCTATGTCAGGAAAAATCATGGAGCAGATCCTCCTGTAAGCTATGCTAAGGCACATGGAAGAGAAAGGTAATATAAGACAACAAGCATGGCTTCAGCTAGGGCAAGTCCTGACTGACCAATCTACGCTGGTAGTGTGGCCTTCTACGCTCGTGTAACTGCATCAGTGGACATTAGTTAGAAGAGTCTGTTGCAACAGGACAAGGGGAAATGATTTCAAAGTAAAAGAAGGGAGATTTAGATTAGATATAAGGAAGAAGGTTTTTTTTCAATAAGGATTGTAAAGGACTGGAACAGGTTGCCCAGAGAGGTGGTGGGTGCCTCATTCCTGGAGACTTTCAAGGTCAGGTTGGACAAAGCTCTGAGCAACCTGATTGAGCTGTAGTTCATTGCAAGGCAGTTGGACTTGGTGATCTTTAAATGTCCCTTCCAACTCAAATGATTCTATGATGATTCTGTGATACATACCAGCCTCATGAGGTCTCAATACTTTTAGTTCTATTGACATGCTGGACAATAGATCTCCATTTCATTTTTCTACCTCCTCTAGATTTTTCCTTAATGTATCTACTTTTCTTTGTAAACTTTTGGCAGATTAGACATTCCAGTTTATCTTAATTGTTAGATATTCCCCTTTTATTTGCTATTTTTTTCATAAATTGACATACTTTTTTTTTTTTAATTACTTGCATTCATTCTGAAAAAGTATGTAATTTTATATCTTCAGGTTTACAAGAAATCATCATTTCATATAATATTTTCTCTAAGAGTTCTAGCCAACTTTCATTCTAATTTTTCCATCTAAATTTTTTGTCACAATCAATTTCACATATAAGTTTCTCCATTAGACAATTAGTCCCTGGAAAGGACCAAGTATATTGGTTGGCACCCTACTCCATTTGCCGAGAATGAAAGCAATCAGGTCATGATCTCTTCTCACTAGGCAACCACCAACTCTGAATCCAGTGTTCAATTCACCTTACCTACCACAATGAGAATCAAACAGAGCTACTTTATTCTGGGTTCCATATCTTTCTTACTAGAAAACCATAAATAATTCTCACAAAGAACATAAACACTGCCTGAAAATTCCAGCTCCTGTTTCTTACATTCAAACTCCACCTAACAATCTTTTTCTTTTAACCTATGTAAAAGACAGATAATTAAACAACTTACCACAACCGTGGTGCTACTCCTATGACCAAACAAACAGGTTTAGAATGGATAGGTATTACATTTATAAACAGTGTTTCATACTTTTATGCAGCCAGAGCACTGCATAGAGGCTTTCACATCAGAAGTAATCAGATTTTCCTCTCAGTAAGAAAAATGCCTGCAAGATAAGGAGGAATAAACTATAGAGCTCTCGAGGTTTCTCCAGCACAAGAACAGAAGATCTCTGTGAAGCAGGACAACCAGATCTGGAGACCCCTTTCATGGTAAACAATAATGCCAAATCACCCGTGTTATGCTGTATTTGCTATGCCATCTGATCTTTTCATGTCTGACAGTTAAAAACAGTGTATTGGACCAAAAACAGTGAAGATCAAAGTGATTTTTATTTCCTCACCTCAGTGAATGGTTTCTCTAAGAGAGAGAAGTGCATAATAACTCAGAAGGGAAGGCCGCTCTCAGAGGAAAGCCTGTGTGGTTTAACAGGGGAAGGCTTGTACTATCTTGCTTCTACTCAGAAGACAATATTCAGCTTAAAAAACAAGAGAGTGACAACAGATAATGTTATCTAATGAGACGATTCAGAACTGAAACATTTATTTATCTCTTCAAAATATATACTTATCTAGCATAAAAATAACTAGATAAAATTATTTAAATAAATGAAGATAATCTCATGACATTTACCATACTTTCTAATTATTATTATTGCTTATTTTCTTTCTCAGAAAATTCAAAGCACCAAATTCAATCCCAAGTTCCACAGTATGTTAAAACATCAAGATCTTTTTCAACCTTTTTTTTTTTGTACTTTGTTTGCATTGATAACTGACTCTGAAAAATATGCAAGTTTGAAGTCTTTATATAGCCTGACAGTCACTACTTTTACTGAGGTCTTTTTCACTCCTTAGAGAATCTCATTCATCATCTCTCATGACAGACGATAAGCAAGATAATTTTATATACATAATTTTTTGGCTTTAAAAAAATTCACATTTACAACAAACTAACTTATAGCTTGAGACTGCAGGTAATCCCTTAATTGTTTTTTCAGTCAAAGAAAAAAGATGCCTAAACTTGTCTTACACGCTCTAATTTCCATGTCATATAATTTAGCAGGAAATACACTCATGGCCTAACACAAATGCTTGCATCTCCAAAGACAAAAATACACACCTCAGTTTAACAAAAAAAAAGCATGAAAATAATCATGGCAAATTTACAGCGTTTAGAGAATTAGATACAGACTACTGAGTTTAATTGCTGCTTCAAAAGAAGAAGATATGAAAAGTGTCAGGTACCCTGTTCAAACATTAAGAGATAGGAGCCTTCTTTTTACAGTGATGGTGATTCTGATCTGGTACTGGCGTCCCAAAACAAGAAAAACAATTACAAGGTATGACTTTACATCAGCCACAGATATTGCACACATCACAGAATACAACAGTACATTTGCAGACAGTGATATTTCAAAATTTGAAAATGCTCACAACAGTCCGATGTTGTAAAAGTACTATGGGGCCTGCTCTGTGTGAGGCCATCAGAATACACTGGAGGACTTCAAGTGACACGTCATGTTACTGGCTGAACACATTGTACACCCTATTAAAATACTT
The DNA here is from genome assembly GCF_905368555.1 of Meleagris gallopavo. Taxonomy (NCBI): domain Eukaryota; kingdom Metazoa; phylum Chordata; class Aves; order Galliformes; family Phasianidae; genus Meleagris; species Meleagris gallopavo. The sequence continues at coordinate 34,864,014 of NC_139408.1, read as the reverse complement.
TCATTCCCAGATCAGAACTTTCAGAAAAGTCTCTTTGCAAAAAAAAAAAAAAAAAAATTGCTTAGGAATTAATTCCCTTTTCTCTTCAGAATATTTCCCTTAAATACAGAGATTCAAAAACTTCAGAGTACTGGGAAAAAGGGAAATTGTGCTGTTATTCATAGCTTATTGTACGTAGTATGCAAAGAATAACCATATTATTCCTCCTAACTCTAAATAACTTTTTGCTCAACTTCTGCCATAAAAGAATAATTTCCTGATCTTTAAGAACTGTAATCTTTAAACTCACCTGCTGCAAGTTGTGTATGTATTTGTTTATGAGGACTAATACTTCCTAGATACAGAAAGCCTTAGACAATGCACCAAAAAAATTGACTGAAGTCTGCTGATGGAAGATTTATCCATTTTTAGCAAATGTCAAATCATTGGCTATTGCTTTTAAGATTAATAAAAGATATAATGGTTTCTAGATAGCCTCTAAATAAAGATTACTATGAATGGAGAAATGATTTACCAATAGTCACCACAATGATATTTCTTTAAAGGTTACAATCATAAGTTATTTAGCTGAAACACTGCTGAGAATGCCTGGTCATTTCTTGAATAATGCATAATGTTCATTGTAGATCTGATCTGTATTATAACAATAGATATTTCTAAAATAATGGAGAAAACTATCTGTTACTTTCCAATTGCTCAAGATATTTCCATGAAGTAATTGACTCTGAAAATATTATATGGAGTCACCTTAGAGTTCATTTGCAAGCAAAACTCATAGCGATCACTACACAATAGGCATAAGAGAACAAACTCATCATCTTTCATAAACTTTTCAGGGAAGCTGTGACAAATACAGGGCAGAGTAAAGGACCTTTATGAAATCCTAAATTAAAAGGAATAAATTGCTGTACAGTACTGGGGAACAAATTTTAAACTAAGCTTTGAAATTTAATTATTAACACAAGCAGACCACCACATTGGGTAGAGATGGGGGAAGAGGAAGTGCGGGAGAGAGAAAAAAAAAAAGCTGTTCTGTACACCCTATACTATTCATATAATTTTTGAAATATCTTTGAGTCTATTCAGGAGATTGCTTGGGCATGAACGAAGTACAATGTCTAATGTTTTATTGTAGGAATATCAACTATACTCCATACAAAGCTGCTAACTATTTATATGAGCTTGTTTATCCTTATGAATTTCCTCAAGGGCAGCAAAAGTGACCTTAATAAATGAAAATGAATTTCTTTTGATGTAATTTCATGAATGTTTGATCAGAATGTGTTAACAGGACTCACATAAGGAGAACTGGTGAAGCAATAAAATATACTTCTACTATACAGTTAATCCCGCTTATAGTGAATTCATATACAAAGAAACACCATTTACTAGTAATAATTATCATTTCAATATTCTGACCAAAAAAAAACAAAAAAAACAATCCTAGTTAGTATAAAGAAACCCTACTCAAATATTATCAAAAGCAAAAATCCTTCTTTATCCCCTACATAGCCGTTATGCTTAGAGGAATGTGAATTAACTCATCAGAGGTTGGAAAGACATTAACTGTTTACCTAAGTTTTTTTACAGGGAGGAACGAGTTAACTTAGACCAGTTAGTTATGCTGATATCTAAGAATAAGGTTTAATTTTCCCTCAAAAATCTTCCCTTTGTCAGAATCTTTGCCCAAAAGGAAGCGTCAGTATTCAAATATATATTCTTATTCCACAAGAGGATAACAAGAAACAAATCTCAGGTAGTCTGAAAACATACACAGAGATCTGCAGAGATCACTTTCTACAACACAGGACATCTAGTAGAAGCTTAGCTACAGGAATTTTGGGAAGAATTATGTATTTCAATAGATAGATCACAGATCCTGGAGCAAGTTCACTTTATATCCAACTTGAAACAATTGCTTAATTACCAAAGGGCTCATTCAGAAAAAGTGGTGAACATTTGCATATTATATAAGCAGGCTGATGAACCATGTTATACTCATGCTCTGGATGATGTAATTATCCTTTTTTTTTTTCTTCACTAAAAGTATACATGGCATGGCAGACAATATAAATGAAATAAACGAAATGATGCAAATATATCCAACTAATAAATCATCAGTCCAAAAGTCCTTCAGTTGCTGCCCTTCATGTTTATCTCTGTCCACTGAAAATTATAACTTTGCTTAGCTAATCTTTCTTCCTTTAAGTGAAAGAGCAACTAAAAGCTCCTTTCACTGGCAGTACCAGAAACCGTTTGTTGGCATTTCTGGTTTAATAAACCACTAGTTTATAATATTTATCAAACAGCAAGATCAGACTCTTCTTCATAAATAGCATAAGTAAAAAAATTACACAAAAATGTTCAGTTTATACAAGTCACTGGAAACCCTAGTTAGGAACAATACACATATAACCTCTAAAATCAAAGTTCTGATTCCTCTAATACCAGACTTGTATGGCGATTCATGACCAAAACATTACTTTTGCTGCCCTACTACTTGTTTAAAGATGAAAAAAGGGTGTTCAATATTGAAAACAGGCTATATGGGCTGAAGTGTTGAGTCTACAGGCTCAGAAGTCAAAATGAATTCTATTCGCATTGAAATTGATGAATAAAATCATGGTCTCTAACCTGAAAATTTAAAAATTTTGATGTTATGTTCATGAACTTGAAGACACAATTCTGCCTTTAAGCTTTAATTATGGAAATTAAGTGATTGAGTCCTCACATCAAGAAATAACACGTTTCCCTCAAATACACCCATTGATAAAATATTAAAATAAGAAAAACAACACAATCATTGCTAAATAACTTTTTTAACAGTTAAATGTATGTTACCTAAAAGACTTACTGTTTTATTATTTATGTCAGTAGGTTTGTTGTTAAATAAAAATAAATAAAAGAGGTTTATTTCACCTTCACATGGTGTCTTTCTCATGCAGACCTCAGATTTCCACATTTGTATCCCTTTAAAGGATTTGATATGCAGGGAAAGAAGAAAGGATGATGGTAAAAATTTCAATTTAGAGGTTACTAAAGGCTGCCATAGTCAATACAAAACAATGTATTTAGGCCATACCTTTTACTGATGTATTAGGTGGAGGTCCTTCCATTCTCAAGTTCCATGGAGGATCGCCTTGATTAGCAAAGTCCCTCATTTTCAGATAGCTAATTGTAAGTCGAATGATGGATGCCTTGTCAAGCTGGCTGGTAATGGCTGCAGGCAGCGGCAACAACTTTGCCAACTCATAGAATTCAAAATTCTCCTTTCCCCGGCGAGAGCGAGCAGCATCTCGGGACTTTTCCTTTCTCAAAGCTTGTAAACTGAAGAAAATAAACAAAGGAGGACATTCGTCAATATTAGTGTTATGTCACATGTAATGAACTTGCTTTTTCATTGCTGATTTTCAGTGTACATTACGACATTTTAAAAATGTTGTGAATGGATGTATAGACTACAGGATACATTTAACGGTACTCCAATTTTTGAATAATTAAAACTAATGATAGTGTTTTATTTTTAGTTGTAGACATGTTACATAACTGCTCCTAGCTCATTTCATCCACTCTATCATTAGCCTGTCCTTTATTTTTCTGCTGCCAGACAGAAGAAAGGATTCCTAAGAATATGGGCTTTATCTATACTGATGCCACTGCTTCTTCTGACCCACTGAAAACTCATCTTTGTCCAAATTTGTACCAAATTCCTACTCATGGGAAAGGGGGTTAGATTCAGATGTCTGAAGTATGTGCTATCACTGACAGGGGTTGCTGTAGCGGTAGTCAATATGACCAGACAGGCTATATACTTCTGTGGCTCAGAAGCTGCTTTAAAGTCTGGTGTAATAATGCAAACCTACTGAGATTTCAAGAAGTTAATCTTTGTGACTTGTTTAGCTGGCCTTGCTGTGGAAACAGTAACCATTGTCAGAGATTCAAGAAAGCAGTTAATGGAGTTACATGCTTCATTTTTCCAATTTTAATTCAACGTCACATATGACAGACTCCTACACAGCTTTCTGGATTAGAGAGATCCTCCTGCTTTATGCAGAACAGGTGGATATGCAAGGACGCTCATTTACTCCAGGTTTACTAATGTATTGCTTGCTACCACCCATATGCCAGGCCTAAAATTAACTCAGATTTTACTCCTGCACTACTTAATTTGTGTACAACTGCTGAACACACGTTGAGAAGACACTGGGTCATCAAGGCTGTTGTCTTCCCCTGATTTTTTTTCCCAAAAGTCAAAGAAAACTCAAGTTTCAGTTTCTTTCTTTCTTTCTTTGTTAATATCTGATATAATTGCTTTGCAAGAGAAAATGGATTCACACTGTTTGTTGTGTGGTTTGAAGCAAATGAAGAAATGCACAGTAAACTTGCCAGAGGATTAAGAATCAATGTACAAACAATAAAAAGAACAGGTATGAATTTTTTTTTCCCCCACTCTATGTAAGGGTTTTTTGGGAGACAAAGTAAAGTTTTCAGCTTAGGACACAAGTCTCAACTGTACATGTTATCCACATCTTGGTAAATAGAGGTTGGTGCTGACATTTTTGTCTACCAGTCTGTTCTAGATCCTCAAAAAGGGATGTATTTTTACTTTGTTTTGTTTGATTACTTATTAATTGCATGAAATTACAGTCAAAATTCCATTAAATACCCATTGGTTTAAAAAACCAATTTGAATACAACTAGTGTAAAATGGAACAGCAAATACTTCTCTCAAGTTTCTACAACTCTTACTGAAACCTTGGTTTTCATTACTGAATAGTCTACAAAATCACTACAGCTTATGAAGTAGATTAGACAAGTAAATTTAAAACAACGACTCTGAGACTCCTATTCACCTATCTTTCTAACTTGGGGGTGACTTAAACTACAGAAGAGATTGTTTTGTTTTAATATTCTTACCTATGTACATTTTTGCGGCTATCTCTGCCTGAGATACTGCTCAGAATTAAAAGGGCAGATCACCAATGCATCACACTGCCCTGAGAATGATTAAAAACTTATATTCTCTACACAGTTATGTACAACTAGCAATTATATTTTAAAAGACAGCTAAGGAATACAGGTGGTGAATGATCAGAACACCAGAAAGAAATGCCATCTATTTAGCCATAGATAAAGATACAATGTTCTATTGAACTCCATACTAAAAAACCTACATCTCTTTATGAGATATATCTGAACAGCTCACAGCTAGATTGAAAATTACAAGCTATATTCTAAGTGACAAACAAGACTTTTGAAATTGAAAGGTGTTAGGAATTGAAAAGTGATAGAATATTCTTCAGCAACACGTAAGACTGAAAGCGCAGTTTACAAATCCTGTACAATGTTCAGAAGATTGCTAAAACTGAATAACGTATTGCAACATAAGCTTATATAATGCATTACTGGATTGATAAGGTTTGCAATAGCAGTCAGTTCAGCTGAAAAGCAAGGCTCTCTGTTAAGTAAACAGGTGGCTTTCAGGGCCATCTAAGTGTATTTAAACTTCTAGAATAAAAAAAATCCCAGCGTACAAGTGATGGGAAGTTAATAAATGTATGAAAGCGACTCTAAAGAAATGGTAATATCAGTAAACATGGCTTTCCTCCCAGCCATACTGTATACTGCTCTTTGTGAAAATACTAACAAAGTTAGTCAAGTCTAGGAGTTTGTAAGTCTTGGCATCAGTGCATTTTGCTAAGTTTAGAAATGACGTCTGGCAAAAAGTACATATACGTTCAATTTCTCCACCATGCAGTTCTACCACTAGACAAACTGGACACTGTGGTAGTAATATTGGACACCAAAGTTCCACTGATACAATGGGTCCTTAATTTAGGAACAGCAATTTCCTCAGCAGAATGCAAAATTCATTAGATATGCCCTGAACATCTCTGGCACCTGTGATTCTGATAGGCAACATCAGCTTCATCATTGGATGCTCTTAACAGAGGAAAGTGCTGGCATTGACCATCCTAATAATGTTTTATAAGAGGTGTGAAGCTCACAGTAGAAAGCAGTGGTGCTGACATCACATGTTGGGCCCGTGTCATATGACATTAACATTAGAAGTAGTTCTTGGTAAGAAATGAACTTGCTGGAAAACCAGCCTGCAAACACTTAGAAATTCCTACTAATGAAAAGAATTGAAGTTGAGAAACTGTACCCATGTTTACTACATTGACTCCACATTCAGAAAGCACCTAGAAATCAAATATTATATGTGTCTTACACGAGGATTAGTTCTTAGATGAAGTCTCCCAACAGACAAGCAAATCTACATATGCTGTCTATGCTACCAATAAGGAAATAACGAAGTGTGAAATATACCCAAGAGACATAAAGATTGCTCCCTCCTCGATGCCTGTGGAGAAGGGGAAAGAGCTCAGATAATTGGATCAGAGCGCATCCCTCTTCAATATCAAAGGATGATGTCATGATACAATAGTAAAACTTCATGCATTCCCCTAAGAACATACTTCTAAAGCAATTTTCATACAGAGTCCACTAAAGAAGACAAAGAGGTTTCCAGCTGCTAGCTCTTGATAATTCTAAGATGCAATAGCATATAAACAGAATATTTAATGACTAGAAAACTAATGCTACTTTAGATAGGAAGTTTCTAAAATATATATCATTTTTCTGTCTAGGGTCTTTTCAGATGGACTGATATAAAGCAGGTCTGCTTTTACAGTTGAAAGGCTACGATAAATAGCATCGTATAATTTTAAAACGGTGTACACAACATTTCAAAAGTAAATTTTCTATTGAAGACACAGTAGATGCAGAAGACATGATAATATGCTGTTGCATAAAAGTTTTATTGGTACTCATAACTCACTTGTGATTTCATTGTGCTTGTGGTCATTCTGAGCTTAACCTGCTTCATATTTTATTCCACATCGTTTTATATATTTTATATTCATAAGCATATAAATGCATCCATATCTATGTCCACCCCCCCCAATCTCCACGTCTGAGAGATCATCTGTCAGTTTAAAGATGGGACAAGCACAGCTCCTAATTTTTGCAGGATATAATGGCAATCAAACATATTACAGCATATGAGCAGATGTAATGATCTATGCTAGTAAGGATTTTTTTAACATATCAATATCTCACCTGTGTGTCTCAGTTTGGGTGGTAAAAAAAAAAAAAAAAAAAAAAAAAAAAATCAGTGAAATACTTTAATGCCATGAGTTTGCATTTTGAATGAAAACAGGGGAATGGCTGTGGTTACAATTAAGTATTTTTATCTGCAATTTCAGAATGCAGCTCAGAAGCAGACACATAAAAGGCTCACCAGCGTACAGAAAAGGGCAACAAAACTGGTGAGGAGTCTGGGACACACATCTTATGAGGAGGGGCTGAGAGAGCTGGGATTATTTAGTCTGAAGAAGAGGAGGCTCAGAGGAGGCCTTATAACTCTCTTCAACTACCTGAAGCCTCTTCTCCAGTGCAACTAGCAATAGGACTAGAGGGAATGGCATCCCATTGCACAAGGGGAGCTTCTGACTAGATGTTATGAATAATCTCTCTGAAAAGGTGGTCAGGAACTGGAATGGGCTTTCCAGGGAGGTGGCTGAATCACTATTCTGGACGCTCTGGAGGTGTTCAAGAAATGTCTGGATGTTGTACTAAGGAAATATTGGCGATAGGTGGACATGGGGACTGTATGATCTTGGAAGTCATCTCCAAAGTACGTGATCCTATGATTCTATTTCTTTAAGTACAACACAGACAACTGGGGTTCCCTGAAGATATTGGTCTCTCCCCAGTTCAGCCCCATATACCAGAAGCAGTGAGGTTTTACAGTGCTTCCACTGCACTGGACATAAATAGAGATTGAAGTGGGTGCAAAAGCCATAAAACAAGGTTTGAAGGACAGACAGGCTACTGAGATCCAGCTAGAATGGTTAAAGCTAATGGACAGCATACCAGCAGTTCCATCACTGCTTTTGCTCTTTTTTTATTAGTTACAAGCAGAAAGGTATGGCACAATGAATTGGCAATTATTGTCAGAGTTCTTTTGTGTTTCTGGAGTTCTACTGAAATCCTCCTTCACTTCAGGAGAAGCTTTACTACAAGGGCAACAGTATACTGGAATGGAGCACTTCTTGTAGTACTAAATAATATCATACTTGTTAATTCAGCTGTTATCAACTACTAGTAAATCTCTTAAGCCTCTAACAACAATGTGGATTAGTAGCAGGAAAAACAGATGCTGTATAACAGTAACACTTAACAATATCTAATAATGTTTATAACAAACTTTATAGAAAATGAAGCAATATGTGCATGTGTGTGTATTTTTATATTAGTACACTTTTTTAAATAAAAAGACCAAAAGGTCCTCTATTAGCATTCTCCAAAGACCTTTTCAGAAGCCTGTTATATTCATTTCTCAGAAAAGAAATCAGATCTATGGAAAGGATGTGCAACATTAGATTGCACAATGTGTCTGTTAAAAAAAAAGAAAAAAGAAAAAAGGGACTGGAACCAAGTGATCCAGCTTCACCTCCATATTCCATTGGACTTTTAGTTGTGTGTCCTTCTGTGTACAATGTTTTCCAAACTAAAAATAATAAAAGAATGCTTACTTGGTCAAGTTTATCTGTAATGTAACAAAAGGAAATAAATTTATCTGCTCTGTAGTCCATAGAATTTGTGTAATTCTATGAAGTACACTATAAACATCCTTACTGTTCTTTTCTCTACGTAAATGACGTGGCATGTTATGGACATACTTTAGACATTTTAACAAATAAAAATTTTTTTAAAATCTCTTTTTTTTTTTTTTTTTTTTTTTTAAAGTTACATGTTTTCTCTCTTTATAAAGGATAGTTGCTACTCACAGTGGCCAAGTATGGTACTTTGACTAATAAGAATGCTTATACATTCTGATCTATTACAAAAATGATCTTTAGCAACTGTTCCTTCACTTAGACACATTCTCAGTAATGTCTTTTCTTGGGTTTCAAGCTGACCAGTGCAAACAATGATAGCAGCTGACCCCATTTATAGTAACAACAACATAGAAGTCTGAGTTTTACTGCCTGGGGAATTCATTCAGATAGGGTCTAAGTACAAATACAGGCATCCATCAGGCCAAGTTCTGGCCTCAGAAAAAAGCAACAAAAACCCCTCTGTTTTCATTTCACTATGTGGAAGGATAATTACACAGAATTAGAAGTTCAATGAACGGAATATCATTGATATCAAAATGACAACATTTTTTCAGTATAACAGCTACAAATGAGTACAAAAGAATGAAAAAAAGCTAATGTGAACAAGAATTAAGAGAAGAAATAATCCTCATCAATTTCATCAGATCAACTCTATTAAATCTCAAAAAATGATACTGAAAATGTTTATATATATACTCCTAACTTCTACACAATTTTTGGTATCATTTTGGATTTTACTCTTCTGAGACAACTTTTTTTAAAACTTGATTTTTTTCTCCCTTTCTTTGCTTTTCACTTTTTTTTTCTACTGTCCTATTCATAGACTCCCCTTTCTCATAGTTTTTTTTCTGAACTCAAGAGTACAAGAACTTCAAGACTTATAAAAAACAGTTATACTGTTTAAAAGAAAAGAGTGTTGTTGTGAGGGCAAAACCTCCAAAAAAGAGGAAAGGAGGAGAATCAAAGCCACATTAAATTTTACCTTCTTTTTTCTGTTTTTTATAGTACATCTGAGAAGTCAGACAGGCAGATTTTTATGGATTTTTCCACTTGTTTGCTTAGGAGATCTGAACATTGCTCAGTCTCACTATTTATCAATTAATCTAGCATGCAGCCTCAAAGGAAAAAGGTAGACCTGTATTAAAAATTCATCCATCAAAAATTCATCAAAGGCTTCAGCATTTTAACTCATGAACCTTTGAACACCTGCATACTTGTCAGATCTGTGGTCATAGTTAACTGGAATCTATAGTTACTACAGTAGCTATACTTGCTCTGACATGAGCTGCGTGGGGAGACTTTCAGGTGAAAGTGCAGTATATAATCTAGTGAGTCACGGTGCTTTCTCAAACTGCTCTTTCCAACAGATAGGGGATATCCGGCATCTTAAATAGTCAGTGAAATAGGACTCTGCATGAACAAACACTTTTTGGGGCATTCATTTTTGTACATATCATAAACAGTGTGATTCTCATATGGCAAAACATTTGCCAAAAATGTAAACAAAACCATTATCTGACATTAATATAAATGGCATAGTCCACAAATAGGAGTCATTTAATGCTTTCCAGAAAAATTAATGTTTTCAGGAGACTTTCTTTAATGTATGAAGAAGGCTGTATAGCACACACTGGAAGTTAAAGCTGGAACCTTCAAGTTCAAGGTAAAAATTCTGCTGCTTAACTAATGCACTGCTCATAGCTGTCATCATTAATTTATGTTAGCCTCTGTAAACATCAAGAGTATAATAGGCCAATTTCACAACTAAATATAGATGCACATTTTGCCCTTATATAAATGGCAGATTGCTGCTGTAGATCATCACTGCAGCAACACGTCAGTAAAGATGCACTGTTTGATGGTCTGATGCTCACACAATATATAAAACCAGTTGTAATGGTTGTTTGGAAGCAAAGTGTAACACAGCAGCAAAATTTCATTTGTTCCACAAACTCAGGATATATTAAGCTTGGCTGACAAAGTCTGTTTGATGTGCTAAATCAGTTTGACCTTCATTTTTTGCTTTATATTTCTCATTTAACACGTGAAATGGCCATTATTTTTCCAATATATAAGAAAATATCACAGAACTAGTTTCTATTAAAAAGCCTCCTTTCCTTGTCAATAAAAAAAAAAAAAATTCCAAACGTTTTTTTTTTTTTTTAAATCGCTCTAAGAATAATATGCAACTTATTAAAATAATACCTATATTAACGCTAACTTTTTAAAATATCAAGTAAAAAATAGAGTTGTATTGGAGGAATTATGGTTTCTAAAATAGGTTTATTTTATTTTCAATATGAAAAATTGTTTCAAATGTTTTTTTTTGTTTTGTTTTGTTTTTTTTGGGAGGGAAAGGTTTATCTATGCTTGAACTAATCACTAAATTGAATATTTTATCTCCGTCACCATATTTGTTACATTTAAATTTCAAGATTTACTTCCAGAGCAATTCATTAGAATGCAATTGGAAAAATCTGGCAGCTTTTTAAGGATTACAAACTAACCATCCCACTCAATCTTCTAAAACTAACTTGCACTTTGATATAGCAAGAATTAAGTGAGCTGTGACACACCAGTTAAAACTCAAACTCCGCAACCACAATACTTTGATCTAATTTTTTTCCTTATGTTGAACTAAGCAATTGCCAGCATCATGAGAACAGAAACTGCAGTTTTATCAAGTAGTTTTGCAGTGTGCAGTAAATAGCACTTTACCTTGGAGCAACTTGTACATTTCACACCTTAAATTTCTATTTACCAAACCAGCTAATCACTTCACAATTGAACTTCTCAGAACAAAAAATTATCAATTAAAGTGGTTGAAACTCCTGCAAATTATCAGTTAGGAATGAAGTAATTGCTTTCATCAGGGCAGAAAAGCCCGCCAGAACAGAAATGTCACTTCAGATTAGTGTTCTCACTCCTGAAGCTATGGATGACACAGCTGATATAAGACTAAATGCCAAGACCAATCAATTGCTTTTGTGGCTCTGTTCTGAGCTGCTGTAAAAGGGGCCATTTTCTAGGATCTACTCTTCATTATAGTAAATGCTATCTCCTTGGTAACATAATTCCATTTCTCATAAATTCCGTCTGAGAGCATTGTCCTAACAATAGATGTTTGTGGAAAAGAATGCTGTTGGTTTAATGCAAAGAAATTAAGTGTGAACGGCTGTCAAAGTACTATAGTTTGCTTGTTCTTAAACAGAAATTGAAGTCTTTACACTAGGAAAAAAAAAGCAGAAAATACTTTGGCGGAAATGAATGTTCTGAACAAGTGTAATATATTGCATTTGGAAGTGCTGTGCTTCTGATTGAGAGCACAGACTTTTTTTTGTACACATATATTCTGTCTATAGTGGGCACAGTAGTCTCTAGCAGAGATTTCTCTGTTTATGAGAAGTAGATAAATACTCCACTTATTTCACAGCAGTGCAGTTAGGAAACGTGAAACTGCTGAAGAAAACATGGTCTCATTATCATATGACATGCTATTTGTTAGAAGGCTCATCTGTGTGTAAAAGCTGCCTTTGAACTGAGCCCTTACTGGAAATATCTGTATTTCAATTTGTATTGTTCAGCTTCCTAAAATACTAAGGATCTGAGTTATGGTCTCCAATTAAAAGGATATCTGAGAAGCTAATTTGGTGGAACAGCAGCAATTTCCTGCATTGCTCTCCTCATGACTGAAGTTCAGAAACAAATTCAAGATTACAGATTTTCATTCAAAACAGGATGAAAAGTATTCCTCCCTCAATGAGCATAAGCAATTCCAATTAACAACAACAAGAGTTATTTGACAGGAGAATATATTACCAAATACGCAAAGAAGTAATTAATTCAGCATCAAGATGAAAAGTGCAATTCTACTATAGCATTTCAATGGGTAACCAAAGAAAGATCACAGGTACACTCTCACCATGATTATGAATGTAGAGCCTGAATGCTGGCAACCTCACAAATACATGAAAAACAGCATCTATTATGGGATGTGGGGAAAGCAACAGGACAAAAGAGACAATATTGCATAGCACCTCCACCTGCTAGAAGAAAAAGTAGTACTTTTAATTGCAAATCTAGATAGCTTTAGTCCAGATGCTCCAGATATGCTCTCATACCCCATATTGAACTTTATATAACATATTGCAATTTAAATATGAGCTTTGCAAAGTGCAGTAAGTAGAATTTACTACATAAATAAATCACCCTAAGAAATGAATAAACAGAATCCAAATGTCCGGTTTTAATCCCTTAGTATGATCTTTTAGAAGTGCTCCAGATTAGAAGATTTTGATCCTGGTTCTGAAAATAATATTTTAAAGAATGAATAAATATCTGTTATTTTCCTCACCTATGTCAGAACTACTGCATTCTTTTTCCCTGAAATGCTCATATCAGCCTGTGGACCATATTTTCCAAAACATTAGGCTGAACAAGTCTCTGGGCAGCATGATCTACCTACAGATGTCCCTGTTAATTGCATGGAAGTTGTAGTAGATGACCTTCAAGGGTCCTTTCCAACTCCCACAATTATACGATTCTATGATTATTTTACCTTCGGTAGCTCTGGCATAAACATCTAGCAAAGTGTTGTTGTTTGGCATAAACTGCATCTATGCTAGGCAGTTTGGCTATACCATGAAGTTTTACTAATGTAGAAAGGCATAAGAGCACAATGCTGCATTCAGACATCCCATGTTTGCTCTTTACAGATGACCTAAACAGGGATTTTGTTAGAGTTGGCACTCTATAACTACTTGCTCCAAGTTAATCCCCAGAGCCAGGAAAAAAAGGCAAGAATACAAACCTTTCTCTTTCGCTGCTGTCACATAAATAATTTCTGTATGGTGTGTTCTCAATAACTATAATATCAAGATCTATTCTGAAGAAAATAATATGCTTTATTTTCCTACCTACTCTTATAATTATTGTCCTCATCATCTCACAATTCCCTCTTCGCCATCACAGAATCGTAGGGGTTGGAAGGGACCTCTAGAGATCATCGAGACCAACCCCAATCTGAACATTGTGCTTATACTGAAGATACACAAAATGGTAGTTACAAATTAGAGTATTAACAAGAAATTTCATGAAGAATCTTTGGACGGAAAAGGATACACTGGCACTCCAATCCAGAGGAGCTATTGCACATTACTGAGCAGTTTTAAAACCAACAACACTATAGCTCAAATAGACTCAAGGATGATCTACATCACCAAAGTCACCATTGACTTCTTTACATTTTTTGTTTCTATTTTTTATTTTTAACCTGGTACTCAAATTACCTAGCTAAAACATCCCTTCAGCACATTTACAAAAAATACAACAACCACTCTGGGCTGCTGGGCATATGTACCTACGCATACTCAAAACTCAGGAGTACATACAATACTTTGCGTTTGCAAACTTAGGAAGATCCTGATGCCTGTGCAATTCTCCAGAAGCTCATTTTCCTAGCAGCATAAGCTCCCCTCTCCAAGGTGCAGCATTAACTGTTGAACCATCATTTCAACACAGAATAAGTAAGCAGCAAGGCCTTTCACTTCCACACTTCAGTTAAAAGTGAATAAGGCAGCAAAGTTTTCACAAGTAGATGTCTCTTTCACACAAAACCAGTGAAATAACTTATATTACTTCCTGTATATTGTAGAGCAGCCTACAGTCTGTATGGAGTTCCCTTGAAAGGAAGGCATTCACTTTTTGCTTGCCCCTCTGGGAGAACTGGCAGCTCTATAACCAACCAGCAAACATTCCTGAAAAGCATAAATTGGAGGAAGTTGGGGTGGGATTCTGCCCCTCAATTTTTTGGACGCTCACCTGTTATTTCAAGTCAAAACTGAAGGTTGAGATATCATTAATAGGGTTGGAGCAAGGTATAAAGTTTTAAGAACAGAAATAGGCAACTGTATATGTTTGGATACAGAATGAAGTCTTGACTTCAGGAAAAAAAAATAAATCTATAATTCTTCCATAAATCAGCATTAACATACGTTTTCCTAGGCTAGCTTCCCTCATCCTACTTGCTTCTTGAAAGAAATATTCTATACTTATATCTCTTTATTTCCTATGGAATATGAAAGACATGCCAAATACAGCAGAATCTTACAATCAATTTAGCAAGAGGAAATAATTCTCCAAAATTTAAATAGAATGTCAAAGCAATCATATGGAAATGCTTGTGTTTCAACTAGCACACAGCTGGCATTATAATTTACAGACTAGTAGAAAAAAAAAAAAAAGCCTCATGAAGCAATGTTACAGTGTACAATACTCCTCAAATCTCTCCTCAGCTCTAGTAATAAACTTCCACTTTTCATTAGTGGTAAAAAGCCAGTTAAAGAGATTGGTGGAGTTCAAGATTCACTCTAAATGTTCAAGTCCTCAAATCTTTCAGGTGGTATGGAACATAAAAAGTAAATCTAGAAAAAAAACCTCTGGTAATCCATGTTGTTCTCTTTCTTCTATTCCACCTTCATTCATACAAATAGAAGAAAGCCTATGTAAGAGTTAAAGTGCTTAGTCCCCAAAGCAATCAACTTATATTAAATATTTTATGAAATATGCTGCCTGCATCATCATGCTTCAGTGTACTATAGTAGTATTTTGCAAGTTGATGGAAAATCTTTCTACTTTCAGTCTGTTTCAGTCATCTTTAACAAATAAGTTTTAAGTTGACACTTTCTATACTAGTTCTTAGCTCATCACCAAAATGTATATAGATAGATAAGATACATCAAGCCTTTTTTTTTTTTTTTTTAAATTATATGACTGTGTGGAATTCAGGTGCACAACACCAAGACAAGTCATATGAATAAAGTATGATATTGCTATATTTTCAGCAGTTTTGATACAATGGGATAAAAATTAATTTTAGACTGTATGCAGGAGGAACATCTTACTCATTCCACTTGTATATATTGGTACTGACCACATACATTATTGAGGTCATGTGCTTCCTAATGTGCCAAGAAGTTTATTGCCAGAGGTTGTGTATTTAGCCCAGACCATGAGCTACTTCATACAGCAGTAATCTACTGGCTGTATGTGCCTACATTATTTAATTTTCAGGTATTCATAGCAGACCTAAGAAGGTAAGTTTTCGGAGATGGTATAGCCAAAGGAGGTAATGGAGAAACCAGTTTAATTAGCCAGAGTAATTCTCATACTACAAAATTTAATGATAAAAAAAACAAAATTCCAAATCCTTTATTTAAAAGGCACACACCATCAGTTATAATCCT
The DNA here is from genome assembly GCF_905368555.1 of Meleagris gallopavo. Lineage (NCBI taxonomy): Eukaryota > Metazoa > Chordata > Aves > Galliformes > Phasianidae > Meleagris > Meleagris gallopavo. The sequence goes on along the minus strand of NC_139408.1, from coordinate 34,848,083 downwards.
AAATTGTAAAAAGCAACAAAAAGCAAGCCTCAGAACATTAACAGTTACAAATAAATCTCATATCATACAATAATGCTTACCTTCATCCGTAACATCCAACTGCAAGCAACAGTAGGAATGTCCTAAATCATACTGTAAGTATAAAAGATTACAATTTCCAATGTTCTGAAATCCTGAGCGAGAGCCTCCCAGTCTACACGCAAAGTTACTTACAAAAGAACTTCCTTAGAAGGAGCCAACCTGCTATGAGATGAGGAGCAGCAAACCAGGAAAGAAAGCAAGTTCCAGCAGGAAAGTAGAACTTGCTTAAAAGCTCCTTGCCTTGAGTGTACACTTATATACTCAGCAGGTGAAGCAGCTCCCTTCAAAGACTCAGAGGTCAATATTAGAAAGTAATAATATGATTATTAACTATCCTTGTCATGAGGCAGGCTGTATCATGTCACCCTGTAATTCTGGCATTTTTTGCCATGACTTGTGCTTGAATTAAGTAGTTTCTTTTCAAAAATATCAATCTTGACCTGGAAATTCCAAGACATAAAGCATTTCTATAGCTAAGCAGCTACAATGTTTAAATTAGACTCACTGCTAGCACTCTGTTTTATTTCCAGTTACAACTTCACTGACTTCAGCTTTCAGACACTGAATCCTGTTATTCCTTTGTCCATTAAACAAAAGAAACTCCGAATATCTGCTACCTTTTTCCTGTCTGGGTAATTATGGGCCATGATCATGTCACCCTTTAACCCTTCCTTTGATAAGACACTTGATTGACTAAACAAACTCAATCACTGTGTGTTTTCCACTCACCAATCTAGTAATCTCTGCTTTCAACATAAAACCAAGTCACAGTAGCAATCATCAGTAGGTAACATCATTTCCCAAATTCAATACTTCAATTCATGTATTTAAAGATTATTTTAGTCTGCATCTGAAACAGCAACACACTGAGCTACAGTGCTGTGCTATTCATTAGAAACCTTGGCCACTGATGGTATTTATGTTTCAGAAAAGGAAACAGATCTGGTAAGTAGCATAGTAGTAAAAATGAGAAAAACACATTAGTTTGTTAACTTCAGAAACCAACATCTTGGTTTCTACAAGGCATCTAGACCTATCTCATTCTCATTTAGACTGTTCACTGTTTCTCATTCTTCATTATATTTCTGAGGTGAAATAAAGGTAAAGTGATCACTTGCTGTAGATAAACCCAAGCAAAGGTTTCTTTCATACCACAGAATTCTTGATGGGGTTAAAATGACAGAACTTAGAAATAAGATGAGACAGCCTATGAAACTTTTTCATTTCCCTCAGCATGATATATGTATTTTTTGCTACTGAATGGACTGGAATTCCTCAGAGAGGGAAAGACTCCCATGTTTCCTAGCCCAGACTACTTAGATCAATCAGACTGTCACCTATTCAGAATCGTTCCATCAACCTTGCATAATAATAAAGAAAAATACATTAAAAACATAAGAATAAAGACAATTTTATTCCCTTCCTACTCAGAAAGAGCATAAGGCTTTAAAACTATTCTGTTTTTAAACTCATCCAACTGGGATGAACATTATTTCTCCTAACCTTCTTGCCATCTTCCCTAGTGCCTAGACTGCCACAGGACACCATAAATGTGAGGCTGACCTGTGAAAGTGAACAAGGATGTAGAGTATTTAAGAGCACAAGCATGAATCACTGAGGGCACACGGCATAATTCGTCACAGATGGGATGTTGACAGAATATGATTATTCCTCAAAAGCTTGCAGATTTCTCTTAGCCAAACTATTGCTATGGTTCAACATGGACAGTATGTTCAGGCCACAGAAATACTGGTAGTAGTGCTTTTCATGTTCTCCATTTCAAGTCCTCACCAAACCAACAGACACACATGCTAAGTGAGTCCGTGCCATTAAATATTCCTATGGTCATAGTTTTAATGAAACTTTTGAGAGCTCCCAAAAGCCATTATTCACAAAAGTCTTCAAATCCCATGGAATAATTAAGATACCATTTTCAGAATCACATAATGCCACAGTAATCCTTCTCCTAGAGAAATAAAACCCCGGAAGTTGCGTTTGAAAACGCCACCTTACACTATTTAAAACTATCATCAGTGTTATGAGCTGAGACAGGCAAACAAGAAATACCTTAGAGTTAAGAGGAGTTAAGGAGAGTTAAGTCCAATATACCCATGAACAGTATGTATTAATCTTGAAACTGACCTGTTGATAGATCTACATACTCATCAAATGGCAGAAGAGATGCAATGACTGTTAGATTGCTAGCAGTAGTACTGAGCTATCTCTAAAACTAGCAATTGTGTTATAGGTTTGCAAGTGGGGGTGTAGCGATAGAAAAGAAAGAGGAAAAGAAGGAATGATCACAAAGAGCTATTATATGTGACAGGCTCTGCACAAGACAGATGAAATGTGAGCTTCAGTATTCAAAATAGAAAGGATACAATCGTATGTCTGGTTAACTTACAGGAAATAGTTCCAGAGACAATTTTATACTAACTACAGTGATTTGAGCAATTTTTAAAAATAATACCAGCCAATTTCTCTCCATTATACTCTGCTGGCAGAAAATAAAACATTTTTCTTTGAAATGATTGCCTCTGGTTTTGTTAAATCATGTAGCCTGTCAACATGTGGTCACCAGTTTTACATGATCTTTCTGCCTCTCTGGAAAAGAATGAATTTGCAGTCTGCTCTCTGATATAAATACATAATCTGGCATCAGTTAAAGTTGTTATTACTACAAAAAAAAAAAAAAAAAAAAGAAAGAAAGAAAGAAAGAAAGAAAGACAGGTAAACAACTGTAATATTGTGATATGGAAAAACATCAAAACACCAAAGCCAGAAGAATACATTTTCTATTCAAATACAACAAGATTTTTGATTTTATTAAATGCTAGTCCTGGCATCTACTACCACTGAAAAATTAAGAGTGGAAAAAAAATATAAAAGAGTCTAATTCCATCACCAGATGTGCCTGCCCAACTCACTCCACTGATTTCTAAGGACAACACGAACCCTTTGTGTTAAGTGATTTCATAAGAGTAAATATTTGAAAAACAAAATGAGAAAAATTTGTGGAATCCTTCTTTTGGTACACAGTTGTTTCAGCAAGCTCACAGCAGCTGAACAAATTAAATCTCCAACCTTTTGCTGTCAAGTGGGAATCATGTACTAATAATCCTATAATGGTTTGATTGGAATATGTGCCCATCTCAACAATGTGACTAAGTGTCTGGGAAAAAGCAAATGGAGAACAAAACCCCAGAAAGATAAAAACAGTAAATTTGACTTTAACAAACATGATGAATTAACCCTTATGAGATGCTCCATTTTGCTGAGAGAATTTGCCTACTAAGAGTAATCTTTTTACACTAGAGTTTTCAAGCTTGCTGTCTTTTCTAAACTTCTTTGTATACTGGGTAGAGCATACCTCACCTCCTTTCATTTCTGGTCATGAATTAAGATATACACAGTCTTTATAATTAAGTCATGACTGTTGAAAACACTAGTTACTGTGATTTCTACGTAGATAGCTATTATTTGTACTCTTAAGAATGCCTTCATCAAAAACATGATGGGAAAAATCATGCTCTTAAGAGCAAGGGAGAAAAAGCAGGCGAAGTGTTCCCCATAATGGAGAGTCAATGCATCTGTATGTGATGCTTAATGCCTTCCAGACACTGGAGGAGTTCTCAGAGCAAGAGAGTTTACAACTAATTCTTGATAGAGTATAAATAGTAATTCCCAAACCACTAGCCCACTGACAGATCCTACGACATGACAAAATGCAATCTTGACTACTGTGCTCATACAACTTGTGGTGAGGCTACTGAAGATAGCCCATGGGTACCAATCCTGTTTTTGACCATCTCTTCTAGAGAAATCAGAGGTCAGGATTCTCATAATTGCCTCCAGCATCCCAAGCATCCAGCCATCGATGCTAGAATTTTAGTCAAGAAATTTTTTTTACTGTCTAGTTTCTATCTGAAATGCCCCCTAAAATAAAAAGCTTTAGACTGTTCTATTAGTGGCCATTATAAATGAAGGCAGTAGGCTGATATGCAAGAAGACTAATCATTTGGAGAAGAACCGAACAGTAAAAAGTAGTGACTGGATGAAAATAACCAGCAAGTTAAATCAAGGTAGAAGTTTTCAGGTTACTTCAAGATTTCTTTAGACCCACAGCCTTTGAAAATGAATTCATATACTAACTTTAAAAGTCTTATTTAAAATATTTTATGAATTCAGTTTACATTAAAATCTCAAATAAAATAGCGTGGATGCTTTGTGCGGCCATCTGCTACCCTCATCAAGTGTCTCTAGTGACGAAAATGAGGATTCTAGTAGTTTTACTATGGAGATAATTGAAGCCTTTCTAAGAATAATTTCTATTCATTTCTTTAGAGCCAAATTTTGCCCTTAGATCTGCACTCAATCTTGTGATATCAGAATGTGGCTCTTGTTTAAGCAGATAGCAGGCTCTGAGTATAAAATATGAGCTGGTAGTATTCTTTCATCCTTTTGCAATGATCATATAATTTGTATTATACATTTTGGCAGATTATTCTAGAGCAACACTGACCATGTATATATTTAAACTGTATAAACACTACCTATATCAGAGGCTGACTGTCAGCGATCTGAGTTTATAATGTGGGTTCTACCACTAATTTCCTAGTGTAATTGAGAGCAATACACTTACTTAATCAACAACCTCACAATATTAGCCTACTAAAAAAAACTGTTTTGAGATTTCAAGTATGTAATACATTTTCAAATCCTCACAGATTCCATACCTGCACACTTTGATTGAAAGCACTTCATTCATTTAAATGACATTTTACAGAGATTTTTTGCAGAAATCAGAAGCTATGATTCAGGCCCACGCAGACAATTCCAGTCTACGGGTTAGGTTACACTGAACTCTGATGTATCTAAACTGTAGACCTGAAAACACATAAAAAAAGCATAAGCTTGTTGTTGAATAGAAGATACTTTCAAAAACTGAAGTACTTGAATCAACCTCATTGCTATGAGATGCTGCCTCCCACTGCTTTTCCTGCAGCTGCTGAAGCAATGCTCCCATGAGCTGGGAATGTTCCAAAAAGCTGCTTCCCTTTCTTTGCTGACTGCTTATCAGCTTTCTGACTGACCGTATGTCACAGAAAATCATACTATATCATGATATAGTAAATAATTACTGAGAGAAAAGCTAAATAGCAAATCTGAGAAAGTCTGACTCGATCTTAGGGAGCATTTCTTCAAGGATGTTCTTCCCCAGACAGATAAAACAATCAAGGAAAATTAAAGGAAAGTGAGGAAAGAAAGTATACTATCCTTTCCTGTTGGAGAGTTAAAGTCAAGTAAGAGGGTAGGCTTGGACCCACATCACCATAGATCAGCTGGAAATTGCTAGTGCATAGTGAGCTCTCACCCAGTTTAGATTCCAGGGTACTCAGGACATACAAATCGAATGTATGCACATACAAGGTGAAGCTCTATAGTAGCTTGTGATTCTCCATACAACATTAGTAGAGAGAATATGTATGGATTTGGGGGGCTTTTTGTCCGTTTGTTTTTCCCCTGGAAAAAAAAAAAAAAAGAAAAGAAAAAAGAATAGAACAAAGCAAATGGAACAGATGTAGGAATTTAAATCAAAGCACAGACCGCATCCCCTTGACTTCTCTGAAATACATTTAGCCCTTCACTTGAAACAGCTGGACACCAGTGAATACAGGTATCATTTCATATATTACTGCAAATATGTTATATTTGGGAGCTGTGTACAGAAATAAATAACAAGATTCTAGCTACACAAACACATTAAACTGGAAAAAGCTAACAATACAGCTGAAAGAAATCACTTCTCTGTCAATATGGATACTGTATTCCCACATCTGCACCATCCCCTGCCTCAGCAATTGGTAAGGTTAAAAGTAAGTGATTTTTAATAGGTTAGCTTACAGGTTCCTTGATAGAGTTTATCACACAGATGCATAGACATCCATACAGGCAAGGGTAGCACTGATTAAGCTAGAGCACATCTCTACACATTGCCAGATTAACATATTCATAAAGGAAAAGCGAGGATAGGAGCAAGTCGACATACTCAGCTGAAGCTGTCAGAACAATAAGAATTGCCAGAATGTAACTGCCCACTTGGAGTCAGGCCAAAATTACCATTCCTTTAGAATTGCTTGCTTGGAAGTATGAAAAGTGCTAAATGTTAATAAACACAGTCAATCAAAATCTGAAATTCTCACTCAGCTCCATCAGTAACTTAAGGCTGTGTTGAGGCAGTGGTTTGTTTTGGACTTTGCTGGAACTCACTGTATACCAAAAAAAAAAAAAAAAAAAAAAAAAAAGATTTCAATATAATTGAGAACATATGTTTCTATATCTCTATTCAGTAGCTGATAGAAATAACACAGAGTGCCAGTGATAACCATGGCAAATAAAACACTAGCCAACTTCCTGAACTGCATTCTAATAGAATCTTAGAAGAGAGCTAAGCCAGGTTCCTCAGGGCCTCCATTCACTTGATTTTTTTCCCTTCTGAGTATGTTATAAGAAATACATCAAAATTCACTTAATAATTACTTCTACTTTTCAGATTTAGAAACAGTTTGATGTTTTGCAAGCTTTATTTCTAACATGCTACTCTAACACTTTCTTCACTTGAATGATTTTCTTCATTGAAACATACAACACAGTCTTAAATTTAAACAAGAGTTTGACTAATGCCAAATCCAGTTTAAGAATATCTAGATGTTCCCTGAAATAACATTTTCACATGAGGCTGTTCTCAATTGCCAACATATCTGATCTGCCTGGCCTTGCCAACTGTTTACATATCTTTAAGCCATTAGAGTTCCTGATGATAAACCCAGCTTTTTATCATATTCTGTGACTCTCTGACCTCTCTGGAGAACTGTGGAGTCATAAGTTAATAAAATTATTATTTAAAATCCATGCATTCAAGTATATTTTTTATTGTGTTAGAACATAAAGTTCATTTTAATATAAAATAATATTTTATATTCAGTGGCAAATAATATAGTTATGATCTTATACCTCTTTATTATAGTAACTCCACTAACTTCAAACAAACTGCTCTTGGTGACATCAATGTTATGTGATAATCCATCTCCATTCAACTTAAGTACAATAAGCGATGAAAGTTCAGCCTTAACTTCCCTGTGCAGAGTCTGTACCAAAAATTCCAGAGGCAAGCACTGTTTTCTGCTCTGGCTCATACCAGGTGACTGTAGACATTAATGCCAAAAATGTAGCTGGGGATTTTCATGACATCTGGTTCCCTACAATACTCAATTTCTTCTACATGTGCACACCTCTGAGTGAAGCATATCCAGAAATGCAAGCAGATTTTGTTTTTAAAGCATGACATTACACCATTAAGAATATTTGAAAAGCTTGGTTTGCAAGAAAACATACAAATTAAAATCCTAAATACAGAGATTGTTCTGATCTCCTTCTCTACTTTTTCCCTTTTACTTCTTACTGAAATTAGAAATTCTTTCCCTATTTTGTATTGTATCTGACTGATATTAGCTAACCAGAGAACAACATCAGCCTCATCAGGTCTTTGTAATGCCTTTGTTGGTTTTTGCTTGTTTGTGTGTGTCTTTCAGTGATAAATAAAAGCATTATTACTTATTTTATTCACCCCAGCCCAGATATGAAAGGTACAAGCAAGAAAAACCCATAACCTCAGAACAGCTGCTTGAAAAAAAAAAAAAAAAAAGAAAAAAAAAGCGTAATCCACCCCTATCATTAGGCTTTCTAATTATATACATAAATTCCCTCTTTCTCTCAATTGCACATCTAGATATTAGCAAATGTCTCTACTATATGTTTAGTAGCCCTTGTGTAACAGGAGAATCCCTTTCTACAGATCACCGAGTTATCCGGCTCTCAGGAGACATAAGTTCACTCAACGGACAAATAATACTCTTTACTATCCTACTTTCAGTGCCTTTTACTCCTTTTCCCTCCAAACAAATGCGTTCTATGCAAGTTGTATTCCTCATTACAAATGCTCATTACTAAGGTAGGTGGCTTTAGTCAAAGTGACTTTCGATGAGCACAGGCTAACTCTCTTGGTTGTTTCCAGCTCTCTGTAATGAATCCTATCCTCCTCATATACTTCCCCCAGTTCTGCAAGCTCTGCTTTGACTTGCAGTTTTCTGGCTGGGGAAGATGCTTCAAGAATTACTCTGTTCAAACAGAGGTAATGTCTATGCTTTTAAGGAATCCTGCACACACTGATAATACACAGACTGGGCTCTACTCCCTCCTATTTTGGGTTCTTATGAAGCTTACATTTTGGGTGGTATTGTACTTCCGTCCTGCTTTTCTGATCTCAAATAGCCACCTAGGCTTTGGATAATGACAGTGTGTATTTGCCCTTTGGCTCTAAGACATTTAGAAGAGTTAAAGGGAAAATAATCTAATCGGAATAGCTCAAGTATCTCTGGTAGCACAGACAGGACATTATGGAAGGAAGGCACTTGAGCACTTACAAGTATGGATCAGAGGACAAATTAGCTTGGGTGATATCATGGTAGGCTTTGCCACAGACCACCTGTCCACGACAAGGAAATAGATGATGATTTGTTCTTCATAGATTTGGAGGATAAGCCTATGGAGTAAATCCTTTCAAAAACCACTCCTAAGCATGCGGAGTGCTTGGTAATTGGGAACAGCAAGCATGGAGTAGCAAGGACAAGTAATGCCTGATCAGCTCAACTGCCTTTTAGGAGGAGATGGGAAAGGGGCACTGACATTGTTTACCTTGACTTGAGGAGACTGTTGAAGATGTTTCTCAAGAGCCTTTTAGCCAAACCAGTGAGATATGGTCTGAATAAGCACACAGTAATGTGGGTAGACATCCACCAAGATAAATAAAGGGATGCAGGACATAAAAGAGAGACTGAAAGAAATGGGTTTATTCAACTTCAGAAAGATAAGGCTAAGGAGAGATCTCACTGCTGCCTACAGCTGTTGACAGGACATTATAAAGATGAAGTCAGATTTTGCAAAGGTCAGAAGAGGCAAGGACTACAATCTGGAATGCAGGAAATTCCAACAAAATATCAGAAAAATCTTTTTCCTCCATAAAGTAGACAAACATTATTACAAGTTCCTCAAAGAAGCTGTAGAGCCTCTATCCTTGAAGATACTGAAAATCTGGCAAAACAAAACTGAGCAACCTGTGCTGTTGGCCCTTCTTTGAGCAGGGAATTGGACCAGGCAACCTCCAGAGGTTGTTCCAACCAAAACTATGCTGATTGAAAGATTGCAATACACAAGCAAGCCCTCTAACAACTGCTGGGGCAGTGATAGACAGAAGTAAAAGTCCCTAAAAAAAATTAAAAGAGGTATCCTGCACATCCTTCCCTCCCTCCTATAAGTTTTACCAAAGGACTGACTCTCCCACAGTCCTCTTACAAGACTGACCTTTGTCAATGGACTGCTACACAGCCTGACAGATTAAGGGCTGTCTGATACAAGTCCACAGCGGAGGGATATATGAATACCTTGTAAACTTATTTAGATTAATCCTTCTTGTCTCCTAACCTTGGATTAAGGGCATACCTTTCCCTAATCATTGGCACTTTAAATTAAGAACAGATAAGGCAAGAAATAATACATGTGCCAATATGCCACTGTCACAAAAAGCGAATACAGTAACTAAGAAATCAAGCAACAGTTGATGATTCTCTGAATAGTATATTTTCCATTCTTTCACAATATGTGATTAGTAGTGATAATTTAAGAGCTTCAATTCGACACTATTTCAAAAGCTACATTTTATGACAGCAAAAAGCAGAGGCCATATGAGTAAGCTTTGCAGATGGTCCAAAAAAGTTATTTAATTCTTTATCAGCTAGTAATAAACAGCTGCATTCTTGTCTTTTCTGCTTTTGTCTTATGTGCCACAATGTATAAGCTTATTTCATGAAAACTGAGAACATACAGAATATTCAAAATACATTGTACTGAAATTGTTACTTAATTGGAGATAACGCAAAATGACAAAAGAAGATTTACAAAATATGTAGAAAACTACAAGATGAAAATGAAAGAACTTGCAGTTTTTACAGCTCAATTTACTTGAATGAAAAAAAAAACATAAGAACAGGATTAAATGAAAAAAGAGTTTTCACATTCATTTCAAGCCGAATTCTAACATGGTTCAGATTAGATTTTACAGATGTTCTTTGAATTATTTTATAGCTGTCTTCACATCACCAATTTTTGAAAAACAGCCTCCCCTAATCTGAGAATTTTAAGCTTGTATATGCTTTAATAATTAGAATAATTATATTACTACATCTTTACTAGGGCTCCCTGCTCTCACTCCCTCTCTGTAATCACAGTAAAGCCTACATTGGCAAAAGAGGGAGAAAAAAAATCATTACATTTACTCCCTAAATGGAATAAATTATTAGATCTTTTCTAATTGGTACTATTCCATTTACTTTCCAGTTTTGCTGCTATAGAAGTATTTGTAAAGGCTAATGCGATGTTTTTTCCCCCACAATTTTAGCAAACACACTTATTCCAGCAGGGGATGCACCAGAAAATATTTGGTTGCTTAAAGTGTCTCCAGCCAAACATCTGATACTACTTTCCTTCTGTTATTTCATTTCAAAGTAATACCTTTTCTTTCAAACATAAAAGGCCGATTTAGTAAAATGGTCCCAAAAATCAATAGCAATGGTCACAAAGCACTACCAAACACTAATTCAAAGTATAATAAGCTATACATAAGTACAATTTTATTATCTGAAAAATTGAAGATGTTTCTAGAATCATCCACTTCTACAGATCTTCAAAGCATACATTTTGAACAATTACTTGGTGAAATATGAAAAGAGAAAACGTGTGCAATAAACTTAGCAGCATGACTTAAAGAAAAAATGATAAGCCAAAAATCTCAATTTTGTTCAGTAGCCACCATTACTAAAACATGTATTTCTACTCACCTGCAAATCCGCATTTTTGGCTAGTTAACCAGCAGTTGAATTCACAGCTGGCAGTTAGGCAAACAATTACCTAATCTGCATGAGAACTGCTGAAGTTTAAACATTTGGATCTAGAAAGTACATTTCTCTGTTACTATGAAGAATCACATGATCAGATTCTTCACCATTACCAACATTTTTAGCACAATCAGGCATTTTTTCTTTTCCTTTTACTAAGAAGGAAGGCCTTTGATACTGAGCTATTACACTGAAATGGATTCTTACTAAACAGAAAATGTAATTTTACTGAATTATACCATATCTTATTTCCATTGTCATAGAACTGTGAAAAATACAGGGTATTGTTTAACCTTTGTGTTGTTGTGATTGTTTTTCAAAGCAGGGACCCTCAGAAAATAGTTAACACAAAAGAACGGGTCTGCTAAAGGTAAGCAATTTCTGTCTTCCAGACACTTTTATTTGCGTGGGGGAGGGGGAAACTGATTGATTATTCTTGATATGCATAGGTGCAAAATAAGTCCTTCTCCCTTGAGCACACATTGGCATCTGAAGCAGAACATGTGGAGGCAACAGCTTTTCAGGCATCAGAAATGACAGAAGAAGGAGCACAGGTAGACTGGATACAGTTCTTTGACCCATATTCAATTAATCCACGTGGTTTCTGTGCTTTAACCAACATTAGAGGCTGCACAAAAATTGTATCAGAGTTCATAGTACAGTTTCATGCAGTTTCTTCCTTCTGGGAAACCATTAAAAAAAAAAAAAATGACCATTTTCACGTACACAGAAATCCATAACAGGACACTGTCTTCAATATAACACCAGGGCTTTGTCTCCACAGCAAGCAGACATGCAAATGTATGAACACAGGTAGAGCAAAGTAAGCCACGTCTGGGTGGTGGTAGTGCTGTGGAGCACTGGGTCCACAGTAAGCCGCAGAGACACTCAGTCGAGTAATGGAAATCATAGAATCACAAGGTGGGAAACGACCTGCAAGATCATCTAGTCCAACCACCCTCCTATCACCATTGCTACCACAAGCACTAAAACATATCTCGTAACTCCTCATCCAGACACCTCTTGAACACTGCCAGAGACAGCAACTTCACCACCAGGCACCTTCCATTGCCTGACCACTCTCTGACAGAAAAAGTTCTTCCTTATGTCTAATCTAAACCTCCTCTGGTACAACTTGCGGCCATTTCCTATTTGCATATTAGGGCACATAGCACGCACTAAAATCCATGCTGCTACAGCTTGATGGCTTTTGGTTGAAACTAGTCTAGGTATGCCTGTGAATGCTATGCTCACACCTATAGGAGCCTGTGATACGTAGCTGGGAAATACAGTTCTTTTAGGCAACATACTGTTGGTAAAATAAGCATGCATACCTATATATGCATATGTTTGTGAATATAAGAGGTTGATTTGTTTATAACTGAGAAAGAAGAAAAACCACACTGCATTTTTTAATTTTGATGTGTGGTCTTACGATCACTACAGGTGCTTGCTTTTTCCATACACATGGTTTACTTGAGTGCATCCTGAAGTGGCTCAAATGGGAACAGCAAAGTTTGGAATTGCAACATGGCCTGCCCAGTACCATTTATATCACTTTCATCTACCTACATTACATAATTTTTAGGTGCAAAAGTGCATTTAGCTCAACTGGTGCTCAATAGATATACACCAAGAATTCAAAGACTACACTCAGCAGAAGTTTTTCCGCTTATTTTTGTAATCTTGGAATAAAACCCACAATGGAGTTAAGGGGGCATTTATTCTATCAGCTGCATGTGCAAAATATGTGAAGGAAACAGTACTCACACATTGGTGCTGCAAAAACATGCATCTTTTTGAGAACTTTTTTATAAGAGAATTCACAAGACACTGACAACATATTGCTCACTGGTAAATGGATTTCTCTTTTTTAACCTCACAATTAAATAAAGAATAAATACATTCTCCCTGGATTCCACACCCTACCCCTTGCCCTTGAAATATCCCCAGTTTTAGCAAAAGAATCATCAGGTTCATGGTGAATTCAGCTCAAAATAATACGAAGTTATACAGATGGCCTAATCTTTGGAATGCTGCAGCTTGTGCAACTGCAAACATTGGGACACAGAATCATAGAATCATTTGAGTCCAATGGGACACTTGAAAGTCACCTAGTCCAACTCCGTGCAGTGAACAGGCATAGGACAGCTAGATCAGGTTGCTCAGAGTCCCATCCAGCCTGACCTTGAGTGTGCCCAGGGACAGGCCATCCACCATTTCTGAGCAACCTGTTCTAGTTCTTCAGTACCCATACTGTAAAATAGCCAATCCGAATCTCCCCTTTTTTAGTTTGAAACTATTTCCTCTTGTTCTGTCATCACAGACTCTTCTAAAGAGTCTTCTAAAGAGTCTGTCCCCTCCTTCTTGTAGCCTTCTTTTAGGTACTGAAAGGCCACTAACAGTTCTTCCCAGAGCTTTCTCTACTGCAGGCTGAGCCCCCAGCTTTCTCAGCCTCTCCTCATAGGAGAGGTGTTGCAGTCCCTGAATCATTATTGTGCCCCTCTTCTGGATGCTCCCCTACAGGTCTGTGTCTTTCCCATTCTAAGGACTTCACATCTGAAATCGTGGTGGGTGCTACTGTGACCCCAGGTGCAAGCTATTGCACTTGGATTTTTGAATCTCATGAGGTTTTCTTGGGCTCACTGCTTGAGCAGACTCCCTATATTTTCAGTTTACTAATTTCTGTTCTAGCTCTTTTCAGCAAATGTATTTCTTCAGGGCTTGATAACATGATATGTTTAAGTACATAAAAAAATATATAAATACTTAGAATTTCATAAGCAGCATCACCAAGATCAACGAAACTATGTTTAAAGTTACATACCTGACTAAGAGCTTTTCTGGACCATAGCCGTATTAACTATCACTTTATACAAAAATACAGTGAGTTTCTTAATAAAATAGAAGACACCATCTTATGGGCTACTGTGAATCATGTCAGAGTTCTTCTGATACATCCCTTACATCCCTCTTAACTAATATCTCTGCTCAGAAGCTTACTGGAATCCTTTTCATATATTTTTTAAGCACACAGTACATCAGCAGCATACAACACGCTTTATAGAAGGAATGTACAAGAAATGTTAGAGAATTTGCAGTAGAAACCCAGTGTTTTGATGCCTTAAGTATTCATCAAGGATAATTCAAGGTATGAACCGGTTTGCAGATCTCCTCAATCCTCAAACTCTTATTTTGTTCAGGATTTTTGGAAGACATTAAGGAAAGAGTGAATAAGTCAGGGGAAAATTCCTATAAACAGAAGAGGAATCCAAGAACACAAAACATTATCAATAACCTCCAATTTAATCTCTCAAACTGATTGCAAAAAGATTTGCCAATATACATAATATTAACCTAAGGCATGAATATCTAAAGAAAGAAAATTTAAGATACGTATAACTGCTAGCAACAATTTAAAAAAATACCTCTCCCATTTCTTGTATAAAGAATATCTCTCAGAACTGATGATACTCCTACCTTTAATATGAATATTGAGAATTTGGTTATTTTTAGTCATAATGTGGGATTAAATTGGGATACTTTGTTATTTATTTTAAATGGCATTTCACAGAACTGGTATTTAGATATTAATTCCTAATCCATAGTGAAAAATACTATTAAGTGTTAATACCTTTCAACATTATTTTATGTCTTCATAATTTTAACTGCTTGCTTGCATTTTATTTAAGAAAGCATGCAACATTTACATCTGTCCTATGTAAGGAAGGCTTCTGGCTGGGGCTCTGTAACACCTGAAGCAAAGCAGCAGAGCTAGGTGCAAGACAGATGGGAGACCTTCCTGAAGGCCTACTCAGAGCCAATGATCATAGTGAATGACTGAAGAAGAAAATACGGCATCATTGTACTTCAACAATGAGATTGAGGGAGAGTTTAAAAAAAAAAAAAAAAAAAACAACAGAAAAGGATAAGGAACACAACGATAAAAATGAGCGGACCACATTCTGATTCACACATGAGCAGGATGGGAGAGATTTTTGCAACTTCTACCATGATGGATGTAAGATGACCCACAGACAGCTACCTGAAAAATCCTGTATGCCACCTTATACATGACTGCATTAAGCATAACTGACACATCTATGAATTTTGACCACACGTTATTATTTCAGTACCTGGTGAAGCATTTTTAAGTTTATCCAACTTAGTCCTAGAACATTCCTACAGATTAGGAAAGCTCCCTTAGTATCTTGTAATTTATCTCAGAGTTTGCCAAAGAGAAATTTGGAAGAAAAAGAAATAATAATCTCAAACTGTTTGTAATAGTCCTAGAATTAGCGTGCAAATGCAGTAAATGATAAAATACTGAACCAGTACAGTTGCTCATTTAGTACCATCAGAAACAATGTATATACGTCATGTCTGCCAAATTAGAAGGGGTTGAAAAGCACCTGACTTCTGTAAACTCATGAAACAAAAATGAAAAAACTGATCAGAGGATAAAACCGTGCTAAATATATACAAGCTCAATGGCCTCTGAGCACCATTGTTGGTAAAACCATATACTGTAATTATTTCTCTGAAGTCAGTGTGACACCACAGAGTGCTAAATATTCATTCTCTGGGATAAATATGAATCTAGAACTATTCATCTTTTTTCAAACAGCTGACATGCTGCATAAACAGAAAGTATATATGATTTTTTTTTAAAGTAAACAATAAAATAAGTGATTTATTATGCAATTTATCTCTTTCCATCTCTGCTGTTCATAATTCAGATCCACAGGGCAGTTCGTATACCATTAATATTTCCCAGATGTGTTTGACTTTAAGGCTATGATCATTTTAAATGTTTTAAAATGTATGCCATTTATCATTAGTGTTATGGTGGTGTCATTCATATTATTATAGTTAAGGTTGTGTCAGCAGTTCTATAAGCCCTTATTTTCAGGGGTTCAGAACCTGGCAGTAAGAAGTGGTTACTGACTGAAACCTGGCATAAAGCGTTCTGGCTTGGGAGCAATTACATTTCTTTTTCAAAAGACTAAGAAAGGATTTTGTCTTGAAGTTCTGCAAAAGGGAAAGAAATGTGTTCAAGATTTTAAGATAAAAGTTCTACTGGCAAATTTTAGAACTTGCAGACAGCTAGCTAGCTGCTGAGGGTAGGAACAAACTGCTTTTCTTTTGAGGAACTCAGCTTTGCCTACCTCATTTTAAATAATCCATCAAATATAGCAGGGCAACTCAGTGACATCTGCAGCACCTGGATATTCAACAAGTATTCATTTTTCATATGATTTCAAATATCAGAATGCATCATTTCTGAGGATGCATTATCAGAAAGTGTTCTTTCCATTTAGGAATAGCAGCATAAGCTCCAATTTAAATGGTCACATCTTCACTGACCTCTTATCTTGTAGTCATAAGAATTACCCTAGCTTTCCAGAATCCAGAAATCCTGGCAACTGCTTCAAGAACTTCATGCTGTTTTGAAACTCTTTTGAGTCAGTACATTCAGCAAGGAAACCATGTTGGTTGTGGACAACAAAATAAACACCCAACTCCACTGTGCTGGCCTAACATCTTCCCACTTGAAGACTGCCTCTGACACAGCACAGAATTTGTTTCTACTGCCTAGCAAGGATGACTCATTTATTCACTGGAATAAGGCTCTCCAAGCAAGCACTAGAATAGGCTCCCCAGGGAGATGGTTGAGTCACTATCCCTGGATGTGTTTAAAAACCATTTGGATGTGGTGCTCAGAGACATGATTTAGTGGAGGGTTGTTAGTTAGGGTAGTATGGTTAGGTTGTGGTTGGACTCGATCTTTAAGGTCTTTTCCAACCTGAGTGATTCTATGATTCAAAAGAGTAGGAGCATCAGTAAACATTCTATATTTGTAGACTCATCACAATTTCTTTTTTTTCAGTGTCATGGACTATAGCTAGTTTAAAACTTGGCAGGTGCAAAGGAGAAGGGTTGGACTACTTAATGCTGCTATTAGTTTCTTTTCCTCATCACAATTAACTCTCATGCTGCAGTAAGCCCAATCTGAGCACTGCCGAGTAATTCCTACTGCCAGTTGTTACTTCAGATTCACTAGCTATGTTTTCTTCTACTAGCTTGATCCTGCAGCAAGAAGAGAGTATTTTCCAAGTCCTCCTTTCAGAACACTTATTTCTTGAAAAGTATCCCCCCTTTTTATCACTTCCTTCTAAACACAGCTCTTGTGAAATCAGTTCAGATCCCAGCCCCAAGAGGAATAATTTCTTTCTTCCTTTAAGCCTCACACAGATATTCAGCAGATCTCTTCACTCCTGAACCTCCAAATCTTTATTCTCTTCTACTATGATTTTATTTTCCTTTGCCTGTCTATTTGGACTGACATGACCCCTTCCATGTACATCAATAGGAGCCATGCCCCAGCATCATCTTTAAAATCAATTGCAGGGAGGCTGTGCCACCTGAAAAGTAAATTGCTAATGCCCTACCACTTCTTGCACAGTCTTTGCTGTTGCTGTTCCCCTACCCCCGCCTATGCTAGCTAATAGGAAATTGGCTTCCACTTCCTCTTATTAAGACTGTATGCTTCCACACTACTGATATCTAACTACTTATTCCTCTCCTGTTAACCACAGCAACACTCTGGAAGGTATTTTGCTTTTCACTCTCTATCAGTAAGAAAAATGAAAATAAAATTGTGTCAATTTCTGACAAAATACAACAGCTGTTCTTAATCAAGCCATCTTTTAGAGATGCAGACTGAACATCTTATCAGCTAAGCTGACCATTTCTGATCAGGACATAGAAACCTGATACTCTTCTTATCAAGTAGTCTGTTTTCAACTAGCCAAGTTATTTAACACTTGTTATTTCTTGTGCCCTGATCTGTTGCAAGACACAAAGCTTTAACAATAAAGACAATATGAACTTTTCAAACACTGCTTGGGAACTCAGGCTTTATCATTGATAACATCACCCCTGTATAAACAAGGGAAAGAACATATTACTCATCTATCTGGTAGAATGAGATTGAGTAATAACTATCAATTTTTTTACATGCAGATTCTCCTTACATTCCACCAGAGGGCTACAGAACTCCCAAAATGCTAGAAAAAAAACAAAACAAAACAAAGTTTCCAACCATTCTGAAATAAATGACATTAAGTGTTATTTCCAATTTGCTGTGAGCATAGTTTTCAACCAATTTTAAGTGAGAAGTGAAGAAATTCAGCTGAGATTTTAATCATTTGGCAATTGAAAAATATATTTTCAGAATAAAATCTGAGACAGGTCATTTAATAGTGATTTAAATATGCCTAGAGCATTGTCCATGGCCCATATTTCCATTCATACATTCACATGAAAATGGAAAAAATCACTTTCCTTATATTCTCCTTTTCACCTACTTTGCAAATCTACCACAAAGTTTCACACTGCACATTATCCAAGCTAAAAAGTCTCTATTTGCAATTCGGAGCAATTATTTTTCTTTTGTACAAGAAATTTTTACTTCTCATTTCAGAAACATAACACACTGCTTCTGGATACATGCCATTCCCTCCTTCACTGTTATTGAGTGCTCATACTTATGACACCACAAGTTTGAATAAGTGACACATTCAAAAATGAGAAATTAATTTAGAGAGAGAAGGAACAGAAAACAAGCATACATGTTGGATAAATACCAACATGAAAAGTTCCTGAAGAAAAGAATTACATGACAAATCAACAAAGCTTAATACACACTCCTGATTTTCCTGCTGTAGAACTGGACTTTCATCAGCTCCTGTCAAATTAGTTTGACAGCCAAATAAAGCATATTGAGATCCTCAATTTAAGTTATGCCGAAATCTAATCCCAGGTAAGGAAAGTGACAGTTAATAAAAGAATTGACCCTTAATCTCTACCTAGGAATATGTTCAGAGCAATGAATAGCAATCAGTTTAACTTCTTTTTCTTGTATAGAACACATTGGCCATTTTATTTTTGTTTCACATGCTACATGGTATTAACTTTTTCTCCCCTCACATTATAAATATGACAATTAGACCATTCATGCTGTCAGTCAAGAAATAGTAAAGATAAATCTCTTCATTCCATACACAAAAGGAAGCTAAACGTATGAATCCAGCAACAAGGCTAGTCATTCTTTCATAGTACTTTTTCCCTTTCAAATTTGTAAAGAGCCTGTACACCAACTTAAAGTAAACACACTTCCCAGATAAACGTAGTCTAAAAAAATATACTTTTCTCCTTGTATTATCAGTGTTTGCAACCAGTGAAACACCAAGGAAGCATGGATGGGATTTCTTTTAATGGCAAAGAGAAGAAACGGTTGTACAGTTTGACTGACAAAAAAGGACAAAAAAGGATATTTTAAAGATATATTTTTCCAGGTTCTACTACTACATTCGCCAAAGTATAAATAGCCAGATAAAATCTGGAGATTATAAAATATTTGGCTTGTTGTATTTATGTCACATTTGCTTTTTGTGCTATAGTTCAATGGCAAGTAGAACTCCATAGCCCCATATATTAGCCCTAAAGCTACTATAAGCTACAACTGGTTCCTCTGGAAGCAGTGGAGTAAATTCTTTGTAGTAGCCACAGTAAACCTATGGAATGTAGTTTCCCACTGATTTGCAATGGTGCTTTGGAATAATTACACTCTAGCCATAGCCTTTACCATTATAAATGATGCATCAAAACATGCATGTTCTAATGCACTTTCAAAGAGAGGATTTCTCTTTTCCTTGGACAATTAAGCTTCTTACTAACATATTTACATCTTCTATATAGATGTATTTTTTAAAATATATTCTATCACTTTATATTATATGTTAGATTAGATATAACATTCTATCTAACTGAAATTATTAGCAAGCTTGTCTCCACTTGCAGTAGCTTCCATTTCAGCCTATCTTTCACACTTACAGAAAGAAACCACAAAATTCAAAAAGGAAAATACCCTGACAGTGGAACAAGAATTCTGGCAGACCATTCGGTGTTCTCTCTTCTCAGATTCAGCACAATCTCCCTAAGAAGTTTAACTGTCAGTTTACAGAAACTAAAGGTTTATCCACCTCTGCAGTGAATCACAGAATTATTTGAATTGAAAGAAATGTTTAAAGTACAACTCCCCTGCAATGAACAGAGACTTCTACAGTCTGGATCAGGTTGTACAGATTGATTGCAAACATACTTTACAAAAAAATCAGAAGAAAAATTCTTATGTCCATGTCATTTTTGTAATTTCAGAAAGAATTGGGCTATACTTACTTTATCTACATTCATGAAATTTTATGTCACCCAAGCAAAAATGAATTGGAGGCCTTTTGAAAGCTGCTTCTGTTATCATACAGTTTTGGCGTCTATGTGGAGGGAAAATTCTTCAGGTCACTGGTGCTATTAATGAGGTCCACAACCCTCACTGGAGCAGTTAAGTCATCTTAAGTTTTGCTAGATGAAATGGGTGGGATTATACAATTATTGCAAAATATATCCTATCAGACATAATCTTGAAGAAAGAAATCACAATACTATCACAAGACACGGTTAATAAATTAAAATGAACAAAATATCTGGGCATTACCAAATAATTTAGTTTACATTACTTAAAAAAAGTTTAGACTGTTTTTCTCTGGACTGTATCTGGTCTTGTTCTGTTGAAATCAAATACTTAAAGAATAATTTGATTTGAAGTGGAATTCGGTATTAATACTGTTAAGAATTAAATTGTTGGAGGTTGTTGAGTTTTTTTTTAATATACATATAAACAGTATTTGCTAGCTTTGCTATACTTTAAGCTACTGAGTATACCTTCGTAAACATTCTTCAGGTGCATTAATTTGTTGGATTTTGTGCATTTTTAGTTTTTTAAATACAACAGTACACTTGGCTTTAGAAGATGGCTGGATTTGTGTTTTTTTTTTTGTTTGTTTTGTTTTAAACACCAAAATAGAGGTAGTATGACAAAATTAGATATTCTACATACATGCTTTAGCATATAATTTGATCATCAGACTAGTATTGAAAGGAAACAGTAAAGAGCAAAAGAACTGCAGATCAGTTTACACAGGACACTAGCTTTAACAGCAATAAATTGAGGAACACAGAGATTCTTAAGTGCTGAATTAAAAACTTCAACAGCAAACCTTATCATTTTGAAATATTTGATGGCAAAAAAAAAAAAAAAAAAAAAAATCAGAGAACCTCTTTCAAAAAAGAATCTTGTCATTTCTTTCCTCCTCATAATCGCTGCCAGTTTCCCAATGCTCTTTTGACAGGATAATCAGTCAATTCAATCAGAGAAATTCTATAGTACAATGGTAATTTTCTCTCACTTTTTTCCCCTCCCTTTACACTGTCAATTCAAACCACCTGCTGTAAGCATTGATGTGGAACAGCTTAGTATTAGCTCTGAAATTAGTACCAGTCCCCAGTTAAATACCTGGCACATTCACTGTGGGACAGACACTCCTGATAGCACATAAACCCATCAGCTGCAATCGGCACATTACTTGAATACGTTAAGTCTCTTTCCAAGGCATTCAGGGAGCACCTACCAGGTATCATGAAACTAGACTTAAAAATCAGACTGAGAGGGACAATTTCCATAGGGAGAACACATAGCCAAAGACTCATATTTTAGATAGGAAATTGCTACAAATAATTTTTTAAATACATTAAGTAGCTTCTAACAACATTTTTTCCATCAAACACAGACTTCAAAATACCTTTTAAGGTATGAAGCGCACCAAAAGAATGAAACACTGTGTTCAATCAGTAAAACCAAATACAATTAATAATAGTATGTAAAATTTCATTTCTTAAATTCTAACATTGGACTTCAACTATAGATACCAACTTCAATCACTTACACATTTTAAAAAAGCTATTACATCCAGTGTCTTACAAATCCATTAGTTCTCCTGCCCTATTTAGCTCAGCAGGTAGGTCTATGTGCATAGTCAGTCAGCAGTGATGAAAGGCATTTACTATAGACTCCTCACAGGGTCATCAATGGACAACCTGTACAAGATTTATGTTTTCAATAATAAATGAACTAAACACCTTGAAGTAATTGGCTGTGTGAAGCCTCATACTAGGCCACATAGCTTGCCTGTACAAAGTAAAATAAGATTAAATAATAAATGACCAGTGCAGAGGTTTTCAAACCAAGCTATTTCTACATGATTTTTTTGAGTGCAAGTTGTTCATGAGTCAAAATGCTTTCAAGATCTCATGCTGCTGTCACGGGGCCATGCTCCTTCTGGATCAACAGTAACCATACCAGAGATACGTGTTATTAGATATGTGTTATTTTAGGTGATGATGTTAGAAACTCAGTGCTCTCCTTTCCTGAGCAAGTCAAGCAGCCTAAGCAATAATGGATGCATGTCAGGACTTTATCAAAATCTCATTCCTCCTTTCAATTTTATAATGATCAAAGAGATCAAAATTTTGCACAGATAGGTGAGGAAAATTGAGCAAATGCCAAGAAAATTATCATCAATTCATTAATTCATTCACAAATATAACATACAAATTCTTCACTGATGGGATTATACTGATAACAGTCATGGGATTTACCCACAATAGTTATAACGTAGTTCATGTTCAACACTTTTTCTCTAATGTTGGCAAGGGTTTCTGAAACATCTTCCAACTGCAAACAAATATTCTAGCTGACAGTTTTCTGCAAAAATTCTCTCTCAAATACGATCCCAAATATGATACTACATATTGGGCTACAGCTTGATACATCCTCACTAGATAAAGATCTCCCCTCCCAGATCACAATTAGACAAATCTGTTAAAACTACAGCTTTATTATCCACATAAGTATCAGTTTAAAATATTTAAAGTTTGCAAAGCCTATTAATACAATTAAGCAGCTTAAAACTAGTCAGAGAGACCACTAGTTGACAGGCAGTCCACAGAAGATTTGTCTTCTAAAACAGACCAAATTTATTTCATTTTTTAACTAGTCACAAATCTCATAACAAAAACTACAGATCAGAGAGAAGACATAGCTTGAAAGGAAGACAATGGGAATATATTTCCCATTATAAGAGCTTATGGGTCAGTTCTCAGCTGTAGAAAGCGTTTTGTATCTAGAAATCTAACTGAAAACAAAGGTCTTTCCCTGTTTAATATTTAGGGAAGGTACCGTCATTAAAAGAGGTGCAGAGCCAAAAAAAAAAAAAAAAAAAAAGTCATATTCCTGGTTTAAACTTTTGTCAAGTCTCTGAAATCCCTAAGTTTCAAAATGCACTTCTAACTCCTCTACTTTAAATGTGTGAAAAAGGCTTCTTTTAAGAATGCTGAATTAGAGAAGAGCTCCTGCAGTTTAGATAGGCTCACATTCTCCCTCAAGTTTTTTTACAGAAGGTTGCTTGACAGCTACGTTGTGGAGCATCTATACACCCTAAAGCAGTTAATTCACAATTCACCTCTGGGCTCTGCACCCCACGCTTGGAAAGCTGCTGCTCTAAAGAACAGAAGAAATTCCAGTGCAGTGGTATGAATAACAAAAAGACGGGGGGGAAGATTAAAAAAAAAAGGGAAAGATGTATAAAATGTTTAAATGAGAAATACGAAACTTATAAATAAATAAAATGAATTGTTTAAAATGTGTAATGAAATGTTAAAGCTACCCCCCTTTAAAGCACGCAAGCGGCATTAATGCAGCTGATAATCTAAAGTCCCCGTGACCTTGACAACCTTACAGGGGTAATCTTCACATAAGATGAATTATTCTTGAACAATTGCTCTAATGTATTAGGCACAAGCATACGGCTCTTCAATATTAGGCATGCTTGCCTTTTCACATCTTTACTTTTAAAAGAAAAAGTATTTATTAAGAACAAAGCAAGGCAAAAAAAAAAAAAAAAAAAACTACACCCTACATAGATATGTACCACACCACAAGAGAGAACAAATTCATTATAGTCCATATTACTGAAATTACATGGCAGAGTACACTGTCTTAAACATTTCAGAGCATGGGATAATACTCAGTAAAGGTTACTGCTCTGCTCACAGATTAGTGCATCCAAGTTTCTGAGAAAAAACTTTCAGAGAAGCCAGCATTTAAAGAATGAACAAGCCAACTTCTTGATTCCTGTGCATCCCAGAAACACACTAACTGACCAATTCTCTTGAACTTGATAAGAGGACCTATGCTTTGCCAACTTCCTGTGTTGAGTTCATCCCTACACTCTATGTTTAATGATCAAAAGAGAAACAGTTTGGACAGGGTACCAGTAGAAACAGTCAAGTATTCTCCATGATCTATTCAAAAGTTTATACGAAAGATTGATTGCATATGATAATAACAAACCCTGCTCAGAAATTAATACTTCTTTTCTTCCCCCAAATTGAAGAAACTTTGTTTCTCAATTAAATTTAAGCGCTTTAGATGCATTATAACCAAGATATGCTTAAACATAATTAGCTACCTCCAGAACATTTCCATCTAAGCTCCTTGCAGAGACTGATTAGTAAGCATATGCCATAGGACCAAGGCAAATAAAGTAGGAATTTGGAAGGCACGTAGGACGTTTGTTTAACTCAAAGAAAATCCTGAGAACTTCTAAGCAGAGATTCTTCAGTTCCCATAGGATCCCCTGCCTTTACTGTTCTTCATCTATTCATGCCACAAACATCCTCACAGTTGCCCAAGCAAAGTAAGGGCACAATCCCTATATAGCTACCTGACACTTTCTTCCAGTAACGTGCCCCGCTCCAATGTTATCTCCAATCTCTGGGACTAGATTCTGTACATAATGTGACTGCAGTGATGTCTTGATTCAAAACCAGAAGCTAGAAGAGGAGTTATATGAAATTCTGCTTACACAGCATCTTGTTCACTAGCACAATCAAGAAAAACAGAAATATCAGGTTCAATTTCCCTCCCTGCTTGAGTGATCAAACCCTGAGGCCTTGCAAAAAACACTAGCATTCTCCTTTTAGAGAGCTCTTAATCCCACGCTTGCACAAGTCTTTTACAAGTCCATACTGCAACACCTCTCTGCCAAGTAGGTCTGTTGAAAACTCACAGGTCTGATGATTGTTACTGAGCCTGTGCACACACAGCAGCTTTCGAACACTATATCCTGCCAGTAAATGTGTTATCTTCTTTTGAATCAGGGATGTGTAGAGTAAGCACTAAGTAAAAGAGGATCTTCACAGAAGTCAGACACAGAAGGGTCTGCTATTGGGCTTGCTCTCTCGTTCTTCATACACAGAGTATTTATTGATTACCCCCATTGATTCTTCAGCCCTTAAAAACCTGGCTCAGTGGATACTAATGGCAACAGATCCAAATTTGTTCCTTGTCTTTTGTGGGTATTTGCTATATAATATTGAGAGTTGGTACACAATATCACAGTGGCCTATGACACATAAAAACTACTTCCTTTGTAGAAAACAGTGATGATACATCAGAGGAAGCATCACTGCTTTATACTTTTTTCGAACAGCCACTTTTTTTGTAGAGTGGTTATATATGTCATATCAAAATACATCACATCTATCAAATCAGTGCCAGAGGTCTGCACAAATGAATAGTCATATTTTGGCGTCATAAATAAATAACAAAGGAATTCTAGGAGCTTTGTTGTGCAACACAGTATTTGCTGTAGCACTATGCATGTCATGTTATCCCTCAGTGATTCATAGATCACTTGAAAAAGAGACAGGTTTTGCAAATTGCACAATTGAAAAAGGATAAGTGATTAATTCTATATTTATACTACCAAAGTGAAATTTGCAACCATGATACAGCCGTGCTAGAAGAAAGAGGTATATGCGTGATATATTGGCCAGCCTTGACTGTGACTGCTCCTGCAGTGTAAGAATTTCTTTATCCAAGGACAACTACTTTCACCTTCCCATCTGTCCTGTGAATTTTTTAATGTCTGAGACAGGTGGCCTGTTGGAAACCTAAAACCCTGTGGGTACAAAATATGATTAAAATCTGATGTTAGGCTCTATGATAAAGAAGAGCTCTTTGCTTAGCTGAGAATTTGTAAGTAACCTGCAAAAATATGTCAAAGGTAATTTGGACTCTACATAACCAAAATCCTTTTAATTCAAGTTCAGCATATGCTGTATCAAAACTTTGTTTGCAATCATATCCCCATAGATTAAATATGTATCTTGATAAGTGCACATACTAGTTTCTTTCAGAAAAATCTTTAAAGGAATATTTTAATTTTTCATTCCTAAATACATCATTAACAACAATAACATGAAAGATTAATATGTTGAACTCATTATTTAATAACTTACAGAGCACACAATTAATGCATCATAATAAATTCTTAACAATTATTAAAACAAATATCTGAAAACTTCTGAAGGCATATAAAGAATTCAAAGGCTGTTGGGTATGTAATATTGCCTCCTTTTGGAGAAGGGGGTGGTGATTTAAATGAGTCTTTCATACTTTCAATTATTCCCCAGAAAAAAAGAGCAAGAAGCCTAATTGAAAACTATTTAAAGGAAATTCAGAATCTATGCTGAGTTTAAAAGTTTGGCATAGAATTCTAAGCGATGATTCCTGCAGATAATTAAAATTTAAAACGTTAAATGATTTATCTTGTTGTAAATAATTAAGAGGATTTTTAAAAGGCAAACAAGGAAATGCAGTATGTGAATATCTCGTCACCACCAAGCTCTATTCAACAGAAACAGTACATATTTCATGTGGATTAGAGTTTCTTGAGTATATTTCATAAAACTGATAAATTAAAAAAAGAAAATCAAAGAATTCCAGCAGTTTTAAATATATTGAAACTGAAGTAAAATTGACTGACATTTCTGTCTAAAACGTTTTAAAACACATGGAAAAGGAAATAGGCCCTGTGAGGCAAACTTGATAGATGACTCTCCAGTCATGCCAAAACCAAAGCCATTGAAAAATCAAATATCAAATGTCATTCCAGCACAACTTTAGTTAAATCTACACATTCACAAAAGAGTCAGTAATACGCAGAGTGTGATTCTCAGGCTAATTACTTTCATCAGCTGTACAACTTCTCTGACTGCTGTGAACTGCCTCTGATATGCACTTGAACAAAGATGACCAAATGCAACAAGGTAGTGTGAGCATTAACAACAGATGTGGGCCAACACTTAAGGACTAATTCAAACCTAACTAAAGCTTGTCCTCTAGCTCTTCAACAAATTCTCAAAAATACTGATAAAATTGTTTTCAAAAAGGGAACTATGGTTATCTACTATTTAAAGTTGGCAAAGAGATTTAGATGCCAAGTAGATTGTTTTGTTTATACAGTGATGTAGGTAGTTTCACTAGCACCAGCAATGGGAGAGCTAAGAGGCTCATTCCCTACTCTGGGCAGAAAAAAAAATTGCTCACAGTAATGAATTTCACTATACCAATTTGAGATGTAATGCATGTACTTTTCCCCACTTTTCCTTACCAGGTAGTCATAAGTAACTTCTTATGTAGTGCTTTTTGAATGGAAGTCAGAGTTCAGCAAGTCAAAACTTACTTCTTGAGCAACATTTGCAAGGTCATACAAGTTCTCTTTTTAGTGATAATACAATGATGATAACACATAGCTTAAATTATGCACTAAAACTCGTACACCTCTCTCCCGTATTACTTTAAATACATGATAGCTCTGTATGTACACTGCATGACTGAAATAATATAATTTGTACCCACATGCAAGCTTAGGTTCCAATGAAACACCAGAATTCTTAAGTGGCAGAACTAGAAGGTTGTTGGGTATTTTGTGTTTTTGTTTTTTTGTTTTGTTTTGGAACAGAGCCAGACACAAAAAGAAGTGTCTGGCTCGACTGAATCCAGAAGAATATAGTTCTGGGAAAACAAGAAAGAAGCACCCAGATCTAAGATGCAGCTCTGATACAGAGAACATTAACCAGAATACTTTTTACTCTCTTTGCTATTAATAGCAAGTTCTTCTCACCCTGAGAAGGATGCTGATTATTTGTTTAAAAATTAGAATCAAGAGTAAAATCAAAGTAAAATGATAACAGATTATAAGAGATACGAAAGTCACATAGCTAATAGACAGTAAATTCCTTGCAAAGTAACTGAAAATCCAAATATGAGATCTCAACTAATTTTAAGTCACCCTAAGAACTTCAAAAGTGAATAAAATGTAAGCATTGTTAAGGGGGAAAGTAAACTAGAATAGTCATAAACAATCATATTTTCTAAGCGTAAAGTACATCCGCCATCAAAAATCTCAGTCAGTTTGCTTGAACAGTAAGTCCTTCCAGACAGGCAATAGCAAGTGGGATAAGTTCTGGGAAATACAGAACACCTGCAATTTCCTTCATCTTCAATATACAGCATAACTTGAAGTGAGAGCTGCAGGTGCTCAATTCAATTCAGTAGTAGTCTCTGAGCATCAAATAAGCACTAAGGAAGGCAGGAGAAAATATAAAGGAATCAAAATGTTTGGGATTTCATACTGCTATTCACATTTTCACTTACAGGAAATGTTAGGCTGGGAATTTGTTATTTATTCAGAGGCTAAAAGCAAGCAAGCTTATTTACGTCACAGAAACTGCAATACATAACTTTTTTCTTTTTGAATTACCACACATTACAGTTTTTAAGAAATCAAAGAAAGTCTCCTGAAGTTTCAAAAGCCAGTGCAGTTTCCTGCCATGCTCTGCCTAGAGAGCTGTATAATGCACCCTCTTCTTTCTCACGAGTTTAATTCACTCAAGATAAAAAGATGACAGAATGAAATCCTGAGTTTTCCATAGGGCCTGCACAAACTGTCAGTCTCCAAAAGCACTTCTATCACCTTTGCACATTATAACATGCTATCATTTTTCCACTCATAATGCCAGATCTGGATAAGCTTGACTATTATATTTAAAACCTATGAACCTAATCTTCTTTTTAATTGTGCTAACTTTTTTAAGTTATTTTAAAAAAAAAAAAGTTCAATTTGCTATTCATTAATAATAATAAAAAATATGAAATAATTTTAAAAGCAGACAATACAGTGGACCTTGCAATAATTAGGTAAAGCATCAGTGGACTTGACTTAGACACACTTGAAAAATCAGAGATGTGAGAAAACCATTACTTGCCTTCTTACAAAAAGTAGCAGACATTATTTTGCAGACTGTTCAGAAAACAAAAAACATTTATCAGCTATTGCTTATGTACCAAAAATAATTATATGAAAGCAAAGGCCTTAGCCAATGAAACCAGGTTTTTGCATTACATGAAATATTTCACAGTCCTTTTCAATAGCCTCTGAATTGCTTAACCTTCTGAATCACATCCTTACTCCTCAAAATAATAGGTTGCTCTCATTGATGGTTGTAAACTACATAGTTTAAGCAGTGCTGTAGGTTCACATGCTTAACTAATAATGACTACACTCCAGTGACTTGCAAAACACAGGAAAAACAGGCAAGAATCTACTTATTTTCTTAGCATGCAATCATGGTGGTGTTTTGATGTCTTCCACATACCCCAGAGCATGTCACCATTAAATACGCACAGACTGCTAGCTTGATGAAAAGGTTTACAGCAGGTCACTTGCAGAATTTCAGGTGGCAACTGGCCTGAATTGATGCAGGCCTACTTCCTGCATCAGTTTCCAAATACAGCTGCTCCTATCAGGTTGTAAGGTGTCTCCTTTTAGCCCATTTTATTCTATGGTCAGCTCTGCAGCCTCCTGGTTTCTCTGCTCTTGTAAACCAGGGAATGAAAACAACTATGCTACCAGAAAAGAGATAGGCTTTCATTCCTTCTTTATGAATGGTACCTGTAGACTGTTCAGAAGGATTTCTGGCTTTATAAATTATGTTCCAACTTATTTTTGTAAGGCAAGTAAAAATAAAAAAGGAAAACTGAAATGGAAGGACACAGGAATTAAGGCCTGGAGAGTACAAATGACCTTTTGGTAGAAGTAGAGAGATTAACACCTCAAAAAGAAACCTGGACTAAGCACAAGGCAGCCAAAATGCAACAGCAGAGAAACCTGAAAGAAATGTTCCGGCAACCATCCATCCATAGGGTGGTCCAAGAGTTCAGGCGATGGTCAGAGACATTTTAGACAATGTCTGCTACTGTTCTTACTCTGGCAGCACTCTGTGGAGCAAAATACTGCCAAAAACACAAAAATACACTTTCCAAGCTTCCTCTCTTTTTTGTGCTGCCCAGATCACGTATTACCAAAAGCATGCGTGGTACTCTTTGTTGCTGTCTACATGTGTAGAAGTCATTTGCTAACATCTGAATAAAGTATTGGCATGTAAAAATTCTTAAACACTTTAAATAGGTGCTTGTGCACTAATAGGCCTCATTTAATTGATCATTATCCAATGACAGTAAAATGAATGAAAAACCACACAGTACGCAAGTCAAAGAAAAATAAAGCCATGAAGAGTGAGGAAGATATTTTCTCCAGCACGTATGTTTCAAACCTTTAGGGTTGCGTTGCTGCTGTTTTGATGCATTGTAAATGCATTTTTCAAAATGTATCATATGGCTTAAGAAACCCACTCTTTAGAAATTTCCTTAAGAAACAGGGAAAAACTGTAGAGAAATTTCCAGCTTGCAGAGTTTGGCATGCAAAAATATAGCACTGTACAAATAGAAAAGCTAAAGAATTCTATCAGGAAAAAGCATTTCAGAAGAAAAGGTGAAGTTTTGTGAAAGCTGCAAAGGGCTAATTCTCCAGCATATCATACACATCAGGACTGATGCTGAGAGCAACTCCTTTCTCTACAAACACTCTTAAAATACTGCACCACTTGTTTATGTTATAACTGCACTTTGAGCATACAAAAAAAAAAAAAAAAACAGCATCAGGTTTTTTTGTTAAAGAAATTATATTATCTGGATTTCTCCAAATGATCATCTATTGGAAAAAAAAACAACAAGAATTTAGTCATACAAAAATGCTATGAGGCATTTACGTAAGCAATACATACAAAAAAATTGCATTAATTTGTATTTCAGATATGCATTTAATATCTGTAACTTGAAATGTATAGTTTTTATAAGAACTATACGAGTTGTTTTAATTAGTAGAAAAGTTGCATTCAGTTGGTCAACAGAAGATTGCTTCTGTATCCCATGTTACAATATCTCACCTATAATCACCAGGGAAAAATTAAGAAGAGTTCACCTTTTAGGAGCTCAGGTGAAAGAAAAATGCTATCTCAAAAATATAGCTTAATGTAAAAAGTTTTATTGGCTGCTAATGGAGTTTACGTATACTGTAGTAGCAGTTAAATTTTATAGAGAGAGAAAAAGAGCACACATAGTTTGCATTCAGTTAAATTCTTCTTAGTTCTTCTCAGTTATTTTGAAGAACTGCATATATTTCCATTTAACAGCATCTCATCTCCTCCTCCATTCTCTCACCTTCTCTAAATAAGGGATAATAAATGCTACATACAGCTAATTATTAATTAGTAGAAAAAAATCCTAACCAATAATGAGTGCCCAGCATGGAATTTGATTTCACGTTATCATACAAAATAAAATGACTGTGAAATTTCCACAAAGATATCAGCAAAGGAAATTTAACAGAGGCACATACATAACTTAAAGCACCACCCTTTTTATCTCCAAAATCCCACACTCCTTTTCTTACCAGACAGAGTAGAAAATCACGTTTTTTTCCCCCTATAAAAATGCACACACAAAATAAACACAATCATTTTAACATGTATAATTGTGCACTTATAGTTTAGCCTTTTTTAGTCTCCCCATATGCCTTACCAAAGAATAAGCACTCAAATTTAAGAAACTTGCTGTAGGTCTACTTAGACTAACACAGAGAGCTATGCCTTTGTCAGTATCATTGCACAGACCTCCTCATCACTCACCTGGACTCTGCATCAACTTTTAAACTCTTTGGTGGCTGTGTAGAATCTTTTGCTGCCATACACTATTACTAACTTGTTGAAATAAAACTTTTTTTTTTTTTTTTTTTTTTAAATACAAAACCTGATAAAAAACCTGGCATGACCTTAAAGCCCACCCAGATCCAACCTACCGCCCCCCACCAGATCAGACTGCCCAGGGACACATCCAATTTGGTCATTAATGCCTCCAGGGATGAGACACCCAAAGATTCTCTGGGCAGCCTCACCACCCTCTAAGTAAAGAATTTCTTCCTAACATCTAATCTGAATTTCCCATTTCAGTTCAAAGACATTGTCCTATCACTGTCAGACCATGCATGTAAAGAGTCTGTCATCTTCCGTGTTTTTCATCAAGTCTGCCCATATCTCCCATCAAACCTGCCCAACTGACCTACTCAGTTTTGCTGAAGTAGTTTTATGACCTATGTTTTACATCAAGCTGTTCAAGTCTTGTTATATTTTGCTGTATTTGTACGAAATACACATTTAGTAGCAAAGCTGACTAGTATTCTTACAACTGTCCTTTTTAGTTACCTTTAGCCACAAGACAACTTTCATAGTTACTCCCTTAGTCTCTCTGCCTCTCATCTCTCATTTATCTCAAAGTATCAAATATGCCATCTAATATTGCTCTTTGAGCTCCTGTCCAACTAAACAATTTCCATTCCACTTCCACAATCGCACTCTCAAGTACTCTAATTCCTCCACAGTCAGTAGTCCATCTCCATAACTTTCTCTTCAACGCTTGCCATATTCTTTTTCTAAAGCCTCTTTTTTTTTTTTTTTTTTTTTAAAGCCTCTCACTTTTCATGCTGATGAACTGCACTTACTCTTCCGTCATCTCTCTAACTGCTGCTTCAGTTGTCACATTGAGCACATACCTACCTGAATCTTGCCCATTCCCTCCACAGGAGATCTCTGAGATGCAGCCTTGTCTTTTCATTCAAATAGCTGAAGTCTCATCTGGGTTGCCATTGTTTTGTCTTTATTACTGCAAACATCTTTACTCTGTTTCTGAGAAGTGTCAACTTTCCCCATTTATATTTATTTAGAAGGTCACTAAAAGGACATTTTCTTTCTTTGACAGTGACAGCCCTTCTCTTTTCATTTTTAACAGGAAATACAAGCACAGTGATTTTACAGACATTTGCACATATGCTGTCCTTAATGTAACACTTTAAGGTCCTACAATCTCTATAGTGAATATTCCTTAAAAATAACCAGGTAAGGCTGATATTCTATTTTTATTTTAAAAACACAGACATTATAATGCTGGGTGATCATTATTTAATATTTGGGTTTTTCTGCTAGAGATGTTTTGACTGAGATCACCAAGTGAATCTTTTCAGTGAACACATGAGACAGTAACTTACTGAAATTCCCTGTTGTGGAAAAATGCTGAGTTACTGCTAAGTTCTTGCCCTGCACAGGGCTGCTGGAAGTTTCTTCCACTCTCCTTATTGCTTGCTGTCATTGAACTGGAGTATCTTAGCTACCTTTCAGATCTCTGTGCCTCTGCCACATTTGGTAGAAATTCATAAAAACAATTAAAAGACATTAATATCTTTAAAGTCCTCTCCAACTTAAGCCAATCTATGATACGATATTAGAATACCAGAACAAACACCATATTCAACTTTTGTATTCAGATCTCTATAGAAACTTGGTTTTTTTTCCTCAACTTTCCAAAAAAGATAAACAATTAGAATATTTTATTTTTAACTCAATTTCTAATGTTTAAATTAAATATTAAAACAACACACTTTCCACAGAGGACTACTGGTTAATAAATGCAAATCAGTTTCTTAATATGAAAATCAAATTAATATCTGTAGCATAAAATAAACAATTTTTTTCTCCTCATTGTGAGAATACAGCTATAGAATCCTAAAAAAAAAAAAAAAAAAAAAAGTAAGGGGAAGGAGGTAAAACAAAGATATTCGCTCTAGAAAAACCTATAGCAATATGCATTATATGTAATTCCAGGTCCAAGCATCAATTAAATTTAATTATACAAACACCACATTTATTATGGAAATAATTCAGAAAGCTTCACTTCAGATCAGAAAGTGGTTTGATAATTAAGCTACTTCATGATCAGGAAGACAGCTAAGTTTGGCCCTGAGTTTTTGAATTCCAAATAAGCAACCAATAATTGGATCCAGTTTTTAGATATTGGAAGATGCTGTAATCTTGAGGCATTCTTCCTTGCTGCCTTCTCCTAAATGTATGGATCTTTTCATACTATTTTGGTTTTTGACAAAAATAATCATTATTTTTAAAAGTTGTTTTTATTTTCCCAAACCAACGAAAGTCTGAAGTAGTTCTACTTAAAACTTACAATTACTACTTTATTCTGCATTGCAAAATAGAATATATTCAGACCCCAAATGACTGAGCCAGTGCATAAAAAGCTACTCACACACACACACACACACACACACACAAAAAAAGTCAAGTGACTCTTCAGAAGAGGAGATTTAAGCAAAGTGCATGAGTTTCCTAAACTGAGAAAGGCAGCTTATTCCTTAGCTGTTGGGCATAATGGTAAAATTCTCCATCACACAAGGTTTGTAGGTTCATAGTTGGAACTTTCACTAAGACGGCACTGAAGAGCATAGAGGCCCGGAAGCCACGTATCTCAAAATTAAATCAGGAGATATATTCAGGGCCTTGGCCATAAAGGGGCTGACAGGTCAACTTCACAATCAATCCTTTGTTTCCCAGTAGCCAATGAAGCAATGCTAGGTTTAGATATGCTGTCTTTTTTTTTTTTTTTTTTTCCTCCAGATATACTTTTCTGGTGAAAGAGTTTTCCTCAAGCTTGGTAATGAGACCACTTGGCAGGTCAGTGAGCAAAGCATTACAGTTGTCTAGCTTGGAGGAGATAAAACCCTGAGCCAGCTTCTTACAAGCAGACAAGGATAAATACAGACAAAGTACAGTTTCATTTTTCAAATGACAGTAGGAAGTCTTAATAATCTGCCCAATGTGATGTTTAAGGGACACTTCAGATTCCAACAGGAATATGGAGGTATAAGTGATAATCCTGTACTGTGAATAATACATAAAAGCTATATCAAAAATTAAGGTGGCATTCAGCTTATACATAGAGTCACAAAATGAAAAAAAAGAAAACCTTCATTTTACTTGCACATAGCTAAAGAAAATCAATGTAACTTATATTTTAGTATTTTCCAGGAAACTGATCCAGACAATAAAACCAGAGTTTGGATTTGCTGTCTTAACTGACAGTTGAATTAGCATGTCCTCAGCACAGAAATGAAACCCAATATCAAGCCAATGATTAATGTGGCCCAAAGGCAGCATACAAATGTGAACTGTAACAAGCCAAAAATAGAGTTCTGTAAAATGCTAGCCCTAACTATCCCATTGGAAGACCTGAAATCACCCCCACAAACATAACACTGCCTGAAAAACCCGTCACACTCAGACCATTTTGAAATGGTACCTGTCACAAAGCCCAGTAAATTTCTGGATGCTGAATGAAATGCAGAAGCAAAATTTTGTTAAAAACAAAACAAAAAAATTAAATAAAAATCAACTGAATGCAATGTCTTCTTTGCTGTTCTAAAAATGTACACTTACTCGTAACATTTGCCTACAGATCTGTATTTAAGTTTTATTTATATTTACAATCCACTTTTTACAAGATGAAAATACCTCTAGCAACTTCAGAAGGACTACACAGTTAACAGCACCAGAAGGTACACTGAAAAAAATTAAATGAGAGCTATGGAAAACAAAGGATTAATTTCTTAGCTAATAGATTTGAAGTTCTCTGATTAAAAAAAATTCACCTACCCTTCCTCCTCCACTCTAGATATTAGCCTGCCTATATGTTTGATACCTCCTGGATCTAAAAATTCAGCTCATTAAGTATTCGTATAACTCTGGGCATGAGTCTGACTGAAATCACTCAGATTGTGCCTATATGCAGCCCTTAGGTTCATATCTGCGTACTAGGAGGTCAGGACTTATAACTTTGGAAGGAAAATAGTCACTGATGAGAACAACAATTACCAGGACCTCAATGTCCAAAGAAAATGCTTTAACCATGCAATTTCCTAGTGATAATATAAGCAGTTCTTACTTGGAGACTACATTTGATGTTAGGGTTATGTTTTAACAGATACAAAGCAGACGATTGTAAAAATATATATATGATTTGATTATTTGCAGCAGTGAATCTTAGATTCACAAACATTTCCATTACTTCTCACTCAGAGCAAGAACAGTACTTCAGTGCTTTCAAATGCTAAAAGAAATTCCATCCATGTGAAGTATATTCCGTATCCTATTCCATATCTCATTTACATCTTATTCTATCAAGCTGCTGACACACATCTAGATGCTGAGGTTTATTATTTGCAGGTTCCTTGTGTATTATTTCTCTTGGAGTTTCATCAAGGACCTCCTACATCCTACCTTCCAACGGACTTGTTTGAACAAGTTTTGTGAAACTAGAGTGAATTAGGTAAACCTAAAAGAAATATCTGAAAACAAGCCAAGGAGGAAACCAAAGGATTTAGCTTAGTAATTAAAAGTTTTAGTCATCTATTTTATATTTTAATTTTTTTCTTGTAAAACTACAGAAGAGCGATATGGTTCAAGATTTGTTCATTCCTTTTAAACCAGAAAGACAATTATAGTCATCTGCTTTGACCTCCAAAATATATAGTCTTCCTGTTTTCCATAACTTCCACTTGAGCTGAAGCTCTTGACAAAAGGAAACAAAAACATCCTCACATCAGCTTGGCTTAATCACATACACATTTAAAGCTACTTTCCAGTCTCTGTCCTGTAAACCTATTACAGAAACCATACACATGTTCTCAGATTAACGTCTTAGTAAAAAATAGAGCTTCCTCACTCTCTTGCTCAGGCTTGAACTTCTAACTTGTATTTGGCTCATTCTGAAATACTTTGAACATAATTAATGCTCAAGAGAACAGAAAGAAAAGAGTTTTGCTGTCCTGTTCACACAGCTTACGAAGTTTGCCAAAAATTCATGTGCACTTTATAATATTTATAAGCCATCTTAGGATATGTTTCTTGTTTAATGAAGCACTTCATCAGATGTAACCAGATGACAAGATTACAAAGTTTGAGGATTGCCTACTAAGGTTGAAATAGTTTATTTTGAATAATATAGGAATTGTTTAAAAGCACATTTTTAAAAAATATACTTTGGTAACATTGCCTCATTTGACAGCTATAATGGTAGAGACTCACTTATGGGTCTCAGCAAACAACCATCAAGACAGCCAGAGACCAGAGCGTTTTCTCTACGAGTAAGGCTTACAGGACTGGGTATTGTTCATCCTGGAGGTGACTTCAGGGAACGCTTAAAAGCAGATCCTCATTACTTATGAGAGGGCACAGAGACAACAGAGGCAGACACCTTGCAAACGGTTCCCACACCCTCCTGATACCTTCAAAAACATAAACAAAAGAGTTTCACTTTTCCATTGTATGGTCAGTCCAGCAGTGCCACAGGCTGCACAGGGTAGTTATGACATATCAAAATTCAGAATTTTTCAAGACCTGACTAAAGAAGCCCTGAAAGCAGCCAGGCAACTATTCTGCTTGAGATGAGTTTACGTTGGAGACTTTCCGAAGTTCCTTTCAGCCTGAACTATGGCACTTTGATTCAATAGCTGCCATAAAAATATGCTGCACTGAATTTTACACTTCCAGAGTGACACATTAATTTAGAAATGTACTATATAGGTGCAGAATTCCAAAACAATAATATTTCAGCCTAACACTGGTAACAGTATTCTCAAACCGATTCTTTTTCAAACTACTACAAATATCTTAGAAAGAGATTAAAACTGTTTCTTTCTTCCAATAATTGAATTTGTTCCAAAGATTAATATTGAAAATAAGAGCCATATTGTTAACTAAAATCCACAGAGCTTCAGCTGCCATGCATTAGATCACTACCATTTGTGCTAGTGTGTTTGTTAAGATACTATGATAAAATCTCTTTATTCTAAACAAGGATATGGGTCTCTAGATATTTTATAACAACCATTCCAGTTGTAAATTAGAGTATTTATATTCTACACAACTATCACAAAGTTATTAACTTACTCATTATGACATTTCTGATAAAATAAATTGTACGTTTATGGACACACAGACATATACATGCCTATACAATGCCATTTCCCTTTGTCAATTCTCTTATTGAGCATAAAATTCTGTGAAATTGGAAAATAACAAATATATTTTTATTATCAGTATAGAATTTTTTTTTTAAGAGTATCTGATTTTACAATGATTTTTCTTAATATGTGATATATTTGTATTATATTACACATATTTGGGGGGCACGGGGATATAACCACCATTTGTTAATTTTTATTTATTTTTTTTTAAATTTCTTGAGGCTTGGTTCAGAGATATAAAAAAACAGAAGCACAACAAAAACCACCATTACAACCACTGTGAGGTTGATTAACTCTGTATTAAACAAATTCTGAGCTAATTAAACTCAAAGTCAATTCAGCCCACGACAGAAGGTTATTACCTCATAAACAGGATGTACTTTAAAGTTATTAATAATACACTAACACTGCCTTTTCAAAACCTTTGATTAACAAACAAGTGAAAATTAGCATCTGAAATTCTGTTTGTACAGACTGAAGATCAGATTATGTAAATTTCTAAATCTCCGTTTTTCCAAGTGAAAAGAAAGCAGCTAGCAACAGCTGTACAGGAAAACAATAGAGCCACAGGACCCAATCCTGCCCTACTTCACCAAAATCCAAAATCTATGAAGTAGTATCAAGGTGACATACTGTTCCATGAACTATCCCTGGTACACTATCAGCCATGCAACAATAAAATACAGATATCCAGGATGTAACATTTAGCAAGGAATATTAGAACAATATTTTAAGTGCCCTTTTTTAAATTCCTCCCAAATTCCTTCACAGTTGATGCAACCTCTTCATAACAAAATGATTTGAGAGACTAGGTTAAACAGGAAAAAAGCAACTTTTGCTCTCTCTCCAGCAAGCTTAAGTTGTTCACAGAAATAGTGATATAAACCCAACAAGTTCTTTACTAAAAATGCTTGATAACACTTTGATTTTTCAGAATAAATGATAAATAATTCCTGAACAAAATGATTGAGTATGTTTCTCTATACATCAATAATACAAACCCACAGCCTCAAGACATTTTACATACAACTAAGAAAGTGAAGAAGCCAGGCAGATAAAAATCAGACATCCTTTTTGTTTTCTGTTTCTGACTTATCATTGTTATTAGCATGATCTCTGGTATCATGAAGACAAGAACACTACCAGTAAGCACGTCTGATATTTCCAAGCATTATAGAATCAGGGATATGATTTGTATATTTAAGCAGTATATATTAATTCAGCATAAATATTTTCATAAGTATCAGTTCATACAGTACTGAACTGAAATAAGCTGTATGTATATCAATAGCCATATGTAAACACAGACTTCTCCCAGGGATCTCACCAGGAGGAGCTGCACACTGTATCCTCCCTGGAGTCCATCATACTGCCTACAACATGTTATATAATTCTTAAAGTGCTGTCTTAAAACAACCTACAAGCTCCATGCCTTTGATGCCACATCCTCAAAGCCAAATAGGCTCTTAAGACAAACTCCACAAGCACAATGTCAAAAGTAGTGTTCAAGAATGCAAGACTATTCAAAGAAAGAAAATGTCAAAATAAAAAAACTAACAATTCACCAGCTGGATATAAGAAAATTTATGAAAAGTAACCATTATTCAAAAGGTATTAAATTGTTATTGAGTAGCAGGATTCTCTCAGGAAAAAAAAATATATATATTATGATATAAGATGATATGATATAAGATCATGAGACACATAAGGCCAAAGAAAATGAAAAAGTATACTAGTAAATCAAATGTTTGAAGTGCAAAACACGTGCTAGTACAATAATAATAGTGTATGACTTATTTATCCTCTATCTTACTAAAAGTCAGCATTTGGTTTAGCAGAACATAGAAGTTTCCAGGAATCCAGGCTCCAAATATTAAAATCTAATGGTACACACTTGATATTTTCTTTTAAATATATATAAAAATTATGTTTGAGCCTTTAAAAAACAGTATAAAGTGGTAAGAATGACTCTTAAAGTATTAGTAGTTTTTCTTTCTGTTGCCAAGTTGGTGATAAATAAAACTTAAAAGTAATCGTTCTCAACCTCTCTAGGCAACAAACAAGAGGAAAAAAATTCCCTTTGGAAACAGGCAGAATGCTGTTGTGCAGACATTCCTCAAAAGAGAAAACAAAGAGAGAACAGGAATTCAGCTTCTGGATAACAAGGAAAGATTTTTCACTGAAGTAAAGATACTAGCAACAAGGGGAGAAATAGCTACTGATAATACAGCAGTCCCAAAAGTCATTGACAGAGCTCCAGCAACAACCAGTAACTTCTGGCCCAGGAGCAACCTGCCCCAAGTTTTCCATACAAGATCATGGATGAGTCTTTCCACCTTTTTTGGCCAGAGAACAGAGACGCAGTAGCACTAAAAGTGATAAAGATCCTCAAGAAATAAGTTTCAGTCATCCCCTCTTCTATTTTCACTGTCCTGTGCAAGCATAAGCTCCAACATTTTTCTAAAATATGCAATTAAGTTTGATACATTTATTTAATGGAGGGGAAAAAAAAGAAAAAAAAAAAACAACAGTAGATGGAGGAAGGCATGACAGAGCAGTATTTCTTGTCACACTCCTATATTCCATTTCCTGCTTCACATACACACTGCAGACATAAAGGCTGCTCCTTATGTTTCTCATTTTGAGCACCATAACTACCAAACTCACCCTGCACATGGAATCCCTTCAAAATTTGGGATGAGCTCAGAAAAAGCTGATGCGATTCAAGTTTTCCAAGTGTAATTTCCTTTTTTCCAATTCTGTTACAGGATGGGTTGCAGGATCCTAACCTCCCACATCCTCATCACTTTTCTTAGTATCTCCTCAAAGGGTTTGTGAGTGGCAGCAGTCACTATTTACAGTCAGTGCTACCCTGAGGGTTATCACTGCATGTCTCACGCCGACCCCTGTTCTGCTACAATGTAGTGATATGAAAATCTTCCATTACTATAAGGGAATTTATCCTAATTTCACCAACTTCATATTGTCTGTGATCAATCTAATAAAGCATATATTCAATTGAGTCAAGTGCAAATATCTGATGGGGGAAAAAAGCTTATCACAGATTACAACCATAGTTCAAAAATTTTCAGGCTTATGTATGACCATACTCTACTTAAGAATGGATGAGATGAAACACAGCAGCCTCCATATAGATATCTTAACTAGTTCTAATGTTTAATTTCACCAGCATACTATGAAAAAATAATTAATTTCGAGGATTTTATTACTCTTTTTAAGTTATAACAGAAGTTAGTGCCTATCATAGTTGAAAAAAAGCACTCATTGACTGATTAGTCACTGCTAGTGCTCAATTTCTGATAAAGACACTTTAAACTTACAGAATTTTGCTGCATTTTCTATGCACTGTGAATTAAAGGAGAAATGTAAGTTACCATTTTACATTTTTTCAGGAGTATATTGTAAAGAAAATATTTTAAAATGCTTGTTACAATCATCTTAGTTTTTTCTTTATTGTCTATCAATTATTTCTATTGAGATATTTATCTCAATTGAGAAAATTGAGCTGATACTAACAAAAATGTCTAGTCATGAAATATTCAAGTGTAACGCAATAGAAAGCACAGCAATGATACCAGAATATCACAATTCCAGGCTGCAGCAAGCAAGAACTTGCTCAAATGCAACAGCTGTAGGCACAAAAACAAAGGAAAGAAGCTGTTTACCTTGGGAAAGCCTCAAGTTGGCAGGGATCTCCATCAGGATACCCTTGCCTCCACTGTCAACCCTTAAATGAGGCCTGGGAAGGGGTGGATCCTGGCTCCCCCCCTTCCAGTTACTCAAGGGCACTGCATGTACCTGAGCTCCCCTGGGTTGGCCCTGCCTTGCCACCAGGTGCTCAATCACTGTTTCAAGCCATGACTTAGAATTTCTGCTACAAGAAGTTTAAAAAAAAACCCACAGTTTATTAGGGTTTTCATCACCTATCTTTCCAAAAATGTCTGTCATATTATTGCTGGAGATTAAAAACATAAATAGGCTATACAAAGCAAAACTATAAGCTTCTCAAATTTATGCAGAGCCTACAGCTGTTTCTTCTCTTTGAAAAATAAGTGGTAGTAAATATTTTCCTTCTATTTCTAGTAGAGAATCTGAGCTGCTGTCCTAAGATGCAGTTCATGCCACACGGAATCAGCGCTAAAATATGAATTCTTACATTAAAGTGTCTAGGTAGTATCCTCAAATGTGCAAGAACAGTATAGTTTATAGTAACTTACTGCTAATAGCATTTAAGACCAGAAAGACCTGTTACATTATCTACTTTTGCCTCCTGCATAAGCAATCATTCAGTTGCTGCTGGTAACTTCTGAACTTCTGTATTGAAACCAGTGACATTTCTGGCTAACATACATCCTACAGAAAGCTGGCGAATGTGAATTTGAGGACATCTACAGATGGCAAGCCCATCATTTTCTCAGAATATCTACCCAGCAGTGCTGAGGTTCTCTGTTGAACTCATCATAGTTCAGCTTCCAGCCAGGAGTTCCTGATGTGGGTGTCTGTTCTGGTCAAGGTAGAACAGAATTCTGTTGACTGTGAAGGCAGTCATGCAATATGAATCTAGTAATCTTTCTATCTCCACTGAATAAGAGAGAACTTATCTGGCTTATCTGAAGTAAGAAAATTTCCTCATTCCACATCATTTGAAAAAGAAGTCCTACAGAAATCCTAATGTCACAAAAAGACGGGACTAACCAATTCACTTCCTAGTGTAAATCTTTTAAATTTAAATACTCATGATCTTTCATTTTGCAGTTCACTATAAAGCTTGTCTCCTGGGTGACCTCCAAGATCACTTTTCCATGGACAGTTCTCATGAGAAATTAAGACATTAGCAAGATGCAGACAACTTATCTGTTTGTGTTTGTCAGCAAGAATGTCATGTGTCACAGCAGAAGAGTAAGAGTGGTAACTACTACAGTAGGTGTGGTTATATAAATTGCATACTAGTTGTGAGCTCATAAATGTGGAAAACTGTCCTAAAATCTACCAGAATATTCACAGAATGATATCATACCAACACTGCAGTTCCAACCCTCCAGAGTTGCTGATCTGCTCCTCCATACCAGATTTCTAACAACCAATAGAATGTGGGGAAATAAGAACTGATAAGGTCTCAAATCCCATTCAGGAAAATTTCCCAACTAAGCTTTGTTCATCAGTCAGTCAGACAATAAACTCCTTTTCTCACAGGCAACAAGTAAAGCTGCTAGGAAATACATGATTTTTTTTGCTTGGCATCTACATAAATGAGTAGCAGTGAAAAGGGAGTAGTACTTTACTTTATTACATCATGTACATTTGCTATTCATTCTGGCTTAACATATAGCAAGT
This sequence comes from Meleagris gallopavo, assembly GCF_905368555.1. NCBI lineage: Eukaryota > Metazoa > Chordata > Aves > Galliformes > Phasianidae > Meleagris > Meleagris gallopavo. Next base: position 34,804,570 of record NC_139408.1, on the reverse strand, counting down.
TTTAAAAAAAGTTTGTGCAAGTAGAGGTGGCTGTTTTGTTATTACCAAACCAAGTTTAACAGAAAGTGACTTGTAGAGACCCCAGACACTTGTAACAGCAAAACTCAAGATCTCCAACAGTTAGCGTTCAACACATTTAATTTATTACTGTAACCATGGTGTGATTCATTTCCTGAGTATTCCAACAGTCTATACTATAAGGAGAAAATACCTGGAAGTTGTGTGCTTATAAGAGGAACTTACTTACACAACTGTTAGTGTAGGAACATGGTTTGATGTTAAACTGATATGCCCTGTACCCCCCAAAATTGCATTAAATCTAATTAACATTTTGTTTAGAAGCCTTGAATTTTGATCATAGTTGTATATGTGCAAAGCAGTACTGGAGAATAAAGTCTCTGTGGACTTTTGGAAAGAATAAACATTGCATTTACATACACTGAAAACTCCCCAATCAATAGCAAGATACTGATGATTCACTGCACTGAAACATTATTTATTAAATTTTCATTCCTTTAGTTAGCATAGTTGGCAACCTAGAGATTACAGAGAACGGGTCTGGGTACAAATGGCACTGTTTGCTCCTAAAGAACATGGATTTATGAAAAAGAATCGGTGCTCACCTCACACAAAGAAAACATTGTGATTTGTTGTTGCACAAATGAGGATTAAAGTTCTAATAATCAGTCAATGAACTTAATGCTCATCATATGCTAGCAAGCAAATCAGGACAACATGTTAAAAAAAAATGTAAAATATGATACTTATTAATATTTTATTAAAAATACCAAATACAGAAAACCTGAAAGCCTGAAAAGCAGAAAGCTATATATGCGCTTTGTACTCATATGAAGTACTTTCCTTCCACAAGTTACTGAATTTAACTTCCTATAATATACTCTTTGGATAAAATGCTGCATGTATTTATGTAAATAAATAATTATCAGGAAGAGCTGTACAGAAGGCACACAGTTTAGGTCGGCTTACAAAGCTTTTGGGGGAAACCCTATCCTAGTGTAATCAAAATGATATTTTGAAAAAATAACCAAATCAATAATAGAGAAGATGTTCTTTTTCTTCAAAGGTGCTGTGTTTTGAAAATATTGCCATGTAGTATTTACGGTAACAGCTGTACAGTTAAACTTTAGGCACAAACTGAACTGCAGAGGATCTGCTGCATAAATAAAATTCCCATGGCAACTAAATGTGCTACTAGATAACAGAGAAAAAAGGATTTATGTGTTTGCTGAGCTGTCTTGCCCTAGAGGAATTCTCCAGGCAAATGCAGGCCACCTGCCACATGTTATATTAAGCTCAGCCTTCTGGACTTATTTTCAAATCTACAGCAAAAAGGTCCATCAAGTTTTATTTGAAAGTTCCACTGTTATATTCCCAGCCCCTTCAAAACTCATAGTTCACTCTTGAGTATGCACCCTATATTGCAATAAACACATTGAATAATGAATAGGTGTATCTATGCTTGTAACTTGTTAATTTAAAATACCCATCTAATCTGGAGAAACAACCAACTCTGATTCATGTAATTATTAATATTTTTTTTAATGTATATCCTCTTTTACAAAGATGCATTATAAAATGTGCATACCTTTATCAACTCTACAAAATAATTTATTTTATAAGGGAATAAAGACAAAATATTTGAGCAAGATTATTCATGTAGTATCTTTCTTATAGCATGTAGATTTTTGGTAAAAAAAAAAAAAAGGCACAATTTTTTTTCTTCCCTTTGTATTGCAGAATAAAGCATTTTCACTTGACCAAAATGCAAATTCTATACCTGAAATCTGAAGGCTACAGTAGAAAAGAAATAAATCACAACTTCTATCAGGAAATAGGGAAAGGTACCACAAATAATGCCAGCAAGTCAGCAAAGTACCAGAATATGTATGAAAGTGCAGACTGTTAATGGTATTCCTTGCCATTTTTGCTTCTGAAGAGTTATTATTAAAAAAAAATTAAGGAACTGTATTTCAAGATCAGATCCATTCTGGGGCATAAGCCTTAGGAAGGATACCTGTTTGCTCAACTCTGTCCTCCCTAGGAAAGACTTGTGACATATTAAAGAGGCAGCAGAGCTTGACTCATGAACACACACCAGAAATGCTTTTCTGGTAGCTTGTCAATCTAATCGTAATGCTGAGTCCATGAATCCTGATGCTATCATGCAGGCGCAGTGTCATCAAGCTGGACACCTGCAGTTATGAAACATCTTCTTGTTATTTTTCTAAGACCTTCAAGCATGGAAAATATATGGGCAACTCATCAACATGGGCTTACTACTTTCTCTCTATTAGGTGTCGTTGTTCGTTTACACCCCTGCCTTTGCCTAAAAATCTTGCTTCAGTTAATATGAAGCATAAAATTGAATAAAAACCACAGAAATTAAATCAAGACTTGTATTAACATAAAGATATTTTGGCAGGTATTAGGAAAATATACATTCCCATTGCCTTTTACTCTTTTTTCCTTTTTGAGGAGGAAGTCAATAAACTTAGTGTCTTAACAAGGGAAAAAAGCAAGATTAATTTTCATGAAATGATGTTGCAATTTTCACCACAATTTAGTCTCTCCTCAGGATATATATACGCAAAGTATTTGCATGTAAAATGCAGAACTGCATGTGCAGTGCTGAGGTTCTCTAAATGAACGTTTAGAGAATACTTGCATAGCACTGCCACATAACAATATCTGCATTATACAAAATACAAAACTATTAAAGCAAACAGTATACAGAAGAAATTAGTTGACTGTCAGTATGACATTACTAACAAGTCTTTGAATTTTTTATTACTAACAGTTTGTATTCCCTAATATTCTTTTTAGACGAGTTAAAAACAACAACAACAACAAAACAAACAAACAAACAAAAAAAAAACAGAAAAAGAAAAACTAGCATTAAGTTTTACTTCGGCTTGATTTCTATTAGATGTGATCACATATAATATTCAACCAATAGATATGACAAATGCACTTTATATTCCAATGTGTCAAACCATTTCAATACTCAGGAACTATGTTGAAGCTGGCAGGCAAGCAGACTATATTAAATTTTTCTCTGGCATTGACTTCAATTCTGTACTGAATTATTGGAATTTTAGTGACCCTAAAAAAGGCTGTCAGAAATAATATTCAAGACAGATTTTTTGAATCTAATGCTCTATTACACATACCTCACATAAAATAATATAGTTTCAATATAAGCAAACCAGTCAACAACATTTGTAACTGTGATTTTAGATACATTTTTATATAGACTTGTCACTGTATTTTTAAATGCACTTTCTCCTTAAAGTCAGAGGCTACGTTTGGCAATTAAATGACTTTGTTGTAGATTTTAAAGAGTTGGATGATGCTTTTTTTTTTTTTTTTTTTAACCCAAGGAAGTAAACACATTAATAACTATTTCTAAGCTCTGATTTTTCAAGACTCCTATTCTCCTGCAGATAACAAAATTCTCTTCAGAATTTTCTAGTGTCAGAAAACCAGTTGCATTTGCAAACCACTTAACTCTTTCTTCCTTCCATTTACGTCAGTACTCTTTCTGCATAATGAAATTCAACAGCAACGTTTCTTTTCTGTTATCTTACTTTTAAGACATCTTGCTTTACTATTCCTACTAGTAATACAAGAAAAAAAAATAAATTAAGCCTTAAGCTTACTATTTGCCTGATCAATATTAATTCCAACTACATTTCCCTATTAAATCCCTGCTATTACAATACGATAGAAGTGATGAAGTATAGCAATATCTTTGCTTTTATATCCACTGATGTGATAGAAATACAGAAGTCACAAGATCTTGTAGTGCTTCACTTAAATAAGAGAATTCAGTTGTACATCACAATTCAGGAGGAGGCATGGTTAAATCCACAGTAGCTTGGTAAGCAACACAGAAAACCCATCAGCAGCTTTACTATATGACAGACCCAGAGGCAACTCAAGAGCTGTCAGCACAACTGCCTGTGAAGCTCACAAGGGAAGCAATAACCAATTATGCCCCATGACCCGCCACTGGAAAACACAGTAAGAAAAATAAAGTGCTTGAAAGAACTCAAACTTTTCAGAGAATCTATGCAGTTTACATCCTACCAGGCAATGCATCTCAGTTTTGTTTTATATTCTATTATTTTTTAATTACAGGTTTTAAGAACAGACTGATATTCAGACATTATCTGTCTGCCTGACCCCTGTGACTCAAATATTAAGACACCCCAGAAAGGGGGCCACACCTTCCGCATTCTCAGCTTAGCTAAAAATATATTTACCATTTACCTGGAAACTAAGCCAATTAACACTTCTCTATTTTAGTCTCCACTGTGACTAGTTACTCTCAATCTACTAGTGTAGCAGGCTTACATAGGAAGGTTTTGGTGGTGAGGGGTCTGTAGGACGGGGCGGGCTGTTCAGTGAGAAGAACCCAGCAGCTGTCAGCAGATATCAGCCATCTCCAGCAGGCTCCAAAAGGAACTTCTGCATACCCCTCCTCTGATGCAGCCCAGGATACAACTGGCCTTCCAGGCTGCAAGTGCACTCTCGTGGCTCATGTCCAGCTTTTTGTCCACCAGGACCCCCAAGTCCTTCTCAGCAGGATTGCTCTCAAGGGGTTCTTCCAGTGTGTATACATATCTAGGTTTGCCCCAACCCAAGTGCTACACCTTTCACTTACAGCCATGATCAAGCTGAAAGTCTGTGGGGTTAAAATTAGGACCAAACCAATAAAGGACATCCGGTGGTTGATATCTACTACAGACCACCTGTTCAAGGGAACCTGTTGATGAAGTCTTCTTGTTTTAGCTACAAGAGATGCCACATATGCCTGGCATGATGGCAGCAAATGGAAGTAGCCTGTCTCTGAGGGGGAGAAGGATCTTAGCTGAGGAACTAGCAGGACTCATTGAAAGGTCTTTAAACTAGGTATGAAGGGGGAAGAGGGCAAAATCAGGGCTGCTGGGGTTGAACGGGTCATTTGAGGGCTCGTACCAAACTTGATGGGCAATGAGTGAAGTACAAAGGGATGGACTGGGGCAGGGGGGTGTTGGGGATGCTGCTTTTCTAGGAGAACCTAGATCCTCTATAAAGGCAGTGAGATGGAAAGCCCAGCTGAAGTGCCTTTATACCAATGCATGCAGCCTGGGAAATAAGCAGGATGAGTTGGAAACCATGATGTGCTTGGAAAGTTATGACCTAGTTGCTATCACGGAAACATGGTGGGATGACTCCCATAACTGGAATACCACCATTGAGGGCTATTTGCTCTTTAGAAGAGATAGGCTAGGTAGGAAGAGTGGGGGAGTTGCCCTCTATGTCAAAAAGTGGATAGACTGTGAGGAGCTCTCTCTGAGAAATGGTCAGGAACAGGTTGAGAGCCTGTGGGTTAGAATTAGGGGTGGGTATAACAAAGGCCAGCTTGTGATAGAAGTATACTACAGGCCACCTGATCAAGGGGAGACTGTTGATGAAGCTTTCTTGCTTCAGGTGCAGGAGGCTTAGTGCACACGGGCTCTTGCCCTGATAGGGGACTTCAACCATCCAGATATCTCTTGGAAAGACCATACAGCGAGTTGCAAGAGGTCTAGCAGGCTCCTGGAATGTGTTGATGGTAACTTTCTGGTCCAGGTGTTGGACAGACCGATCAGAGGTGAAGTGTTGCTGGACCTGCTGCTCACCAATGCAGAGGAAATCATTAATAGTGTTAAGGTTGGAGGCAGCCTGGGTTGCAGTGACCATGCCCTGGTTGAGTTCGTGATCTTGAGGGACGTGGGCCTGGTGAAGAGTGGCATCAGGACCCTGAACTTTGGAAGAGTGAACTTTAAGCTGTTCAATGGACTGTTGGCCAAATCCCCTGGGATGCTGTCTTTAAAAACAAAGATGCTGAGGAGAGCTGGTTCCTCTTCAAGGATGCCTTCCTGAGAGCACAAGAGCTCTCGGTCCCTCTGAAGAAAGCGGGCAGAGGAGGTAGGAAGCCGGCATGGCTCGGTAAGGACCTGCTGGGTGTGCTGAGGGCGAAGAAAGGTGCATACAAGCTCTGGAAACAAGGGCGTGTCACCTGGGAAGAATACAGGGGTACCGTCCAGACTTGCAGACGTGGGATCAGGAAAGCCAAGGCGCAGGCAGAACTGAACTTGGTGAGGGACGTGAAAAACAATAGGAAGACTTTCTAGGTACATTGGCCAGAAGAGACAGGCCAAAGCGTATGTACCTCCTTTGATAAATGTAAAAGGAGTACTTGCTTCAACAGACAAAGAGAAAGCTGAGATACTGAATGAGTTCTTTGCCTCAGTCTTCACTGGCGGCCAAGATTCCAGTACTTCTCATGTCCCTAAGCCCTGCATCCCTAAACCTCTAGGTGGGGACTGGGGTGAGGACAAAGCTGTGAGGACAGGGAAGGTCCGAGACCACCTCATGAGACTGAATGTGTACAAGTCTATGGGGCCGGATGGCATGCATCCCAGGGTTCTGAAGGAGCTGGCTGAGGTGGTTGCCATGTCTCTCTCCATCATATTTGAAAAGTTGTGGTTGTCAGGTGAAGTCCTGGATGACTGGAGGAATTGTCACATCACTCCCATTTACAAGAAAGGGAGCAAGGAGGACCCTGGGAACTACAGACCGATGAGTCTCACCTCTGTGCCTGGGAAGATCATGGAACATATCATCCTGGATAACATGCTTGATTACATGAGGAATGGGCATGTGATCAGAGACAGCCAGTACGGCTTCACCAGGGGAAGGTCATGCTTGACCAATCTGGTGGCCTGCTACGATGGAGAGACATCATCAGTGGACAAGGGAAAGGCAACCGATGTCATTTACCTGGACTTGAGCAAGGTCTTTGACATGGCCCCTCACCACATCCTTATCTCCAGATTGGAGGGATGTGGATTTGATGGGTGGACCACTCGAAGGATAAAAAACTGGTTGAAAAGCCACACACAGAGGGTGGTAATCAATGGCTCTATGTCCAGGTGGAGGCCGGTAACGAGCAGCGTCCCCCAGGGGTCTGTCTTTGGACTGGTGCTCCTTAAGATCTTTATCAATGACATCGATGACAGAATCGAGTGCACCCTCAGCAAGTTTGCTGATAACATCAAGCTGAGTGGTGTGGCTGACACAATTGAAGGAAAGGATGCCATTCAGAGGGACCTTGAGAGGCTAGAAAGGTGGGCCCGGCTGAACCTGATGATGTTCAACACAGCAAAGTGCAGAGTTTTGCACTTGGGCAGGAGGAATTCCAAGCATCCCATACAGACTGGAAGGAGCGGTCCTAGAGAGCAGCCCTGTGGAGAAGGACCTGGGGGTCTTGATAGATGAAAAACTTAACATGAGCCAGCAGTGTGCCCTTGCAGCTCTGAAGGCAAATGGTATCCTGGGCTCCGTCAAAAGAGGGGTGGCCAGCAGGGACAGGGAAGTGATTGTCCCCCTCTACTCTGCTCCTGTGAAGCCCCATCTGGAGTACTGCATCCAAGTGTGGAGCCCCCAGTACAAAAAAGACAGGGAGCTGTTGGAGACGGTCCAGAGGAGGGCCACGAAGATGATCAAGGGACTGGAGCACCTCTACTACAAAGACAGGCTGAGGGAGCTGGGCTTGTTCAGCCTGGAGAAAAGAAGGCTGCGGGGTGACCTCATTGCAGCTTTTCAATACCTAAAGGGAGCCTACAAACAGGAGGGGAATCAACTCTTTGAAAGGGTAGATAACAGCAGGATAAGGGGAAATGGTTTTAAGTTGAGGGAGAAGAGATTTAGGGTGGATGTCAGGAGGAATTCTTTAGAGAGTGGTGAGGTACTGGAACAGGCTGCCCAGAGAGGTTGTGGATGCCTCATCCCTGGAGGTGTTCAAGGCCAGAGTGAATGGGGCTCTGGGCAGCCCGGTCTAGTATTAAATGGGGAGGTTGGTGGCCCTGCCTGTGGCAGGGGGGTTGGAGATTCATGATCCTTGAGGACCCTTCCAACCCTGGCCATTCTGTGATTTTGTGATATCTATGAGGAAAACAAGATAAAACAGCAGGCTTCAAGCAATCCAAGAGACTCCTGAAGTCCATTGACGATAACTTCCTTGTTCAGATACTGGACAAACCAAATAGTTGAAGAGTTACTGGACCTGATCCTTTCCAGTGTGGAGAAGCTCATTAAAGAGGTTAAGACTGGAGGAACTCTAGAATGTAGGAACGAGGGGTTGGTAAGGAGCAGAGTTGGGATCCTGAACTTCAGGAGAGAAAACATAAGGCTATTTAAGAATACTTGATTCAAGGGTGATGAATGAAGTAGTTTATTAGTTATAAGACATCAAAGAAGTGCAAAAGATCATGAACCATAATGCCTGTGGGCTATTCAAGTACTAGCACAGGAAAAATGGATTAAACATGTCTTAAGCAACTTAAGATTTAGATTAAACGTTGTCTCAGCAAAATGTAAACAGAATAAAGAGGACCTCCACATCAAGCCACCCAAAAACATGCTGTTGTAACTTTCATAACTTTAAAACATCATTGAACAAAATGTGGTAAATATTATTGAAGGCATATCATGAAAGAAGATCATGACTGGGGCCAGTTTTACAGTTCTGCAACCATCCTGGAATCTGATGTGGGAAGAGCCACATCTGAAAGTCCCAAAACACTTTGTTCTGTGGCCAGCAGGAGCAGGGAGGTAATCATCCCCCTGTACTCAGTACTGTTGGGTGAGGCCACACCTTGAGTACTGCGTTCAGTTTTGGGCTCCTCACTTCAAAAAAAGACATTGAGGCCCTAGAACTTGTCCAGAGAAGGGCAATGAAACTGGTGGGGGGTCTGAAACACAAGCCTTATGAGGAGCAGCTGAGGGAGCTGGGATTGTTTAGTCTAGAGAAGAGGAGGCTCAGAGGAGACCTCATTGCACTCTACAACTTCCTGAAGGGAGGTTGTGATGAGAAGGGGTTTGGCCTCTTCTCCCAGGCAACAACCAGGACCTGAGGAAATGGCCGCAAGTTGTATTAGAGGAGGTTTAGTTAGACATAAGGAAGAAATTTTTCCTCTCAGAGAGTGATCAGGCACTGGAATAGCCTGCCCAGGTAGGTGGTGGAGTCACCGTCCCTGGCAGTATTCAAGAGACATCTGGATGAGGAGCTATGAGATATGTTTAGAGGCTTGTGGTAGCAATGGTAGTAAGAGGATGGTTGGACTAGACGATCTTGCAGGTCGTTTCTAACCTTGCGATTCTATGATTCTATATTCCACAAGCTTTTCTGAACAAGAAGCAAAATGGTGGGCTTTTAAAATAACTGGACTTCTAAAGGTCCTAGTATCAAATATCAAAAAAAATGCAGTTACTTTAAAAATTCTTAAATTCTAACCATGATCATGGCACGTTTCTTCTCTAGTCAATGTGCCACTTCATTGTGAAACAGGGAAAATGGTAGACATTCGTTGCTTCTAATGTGACTAAAATTAATCTGTGAAGAAGAATGACCAGCACTGTATTTTCTAGAAAACTATTCAGTCTATCTCTGCTAATGGTCACATCCTTGGGATTTCCTGCAGATTTGTTCTGCACACAGATTTTCACCTTTTGCTTGGTGAAATAACAACTGCAGATCAGAATGCTTCTGAAAGAAATTTCAGCTGTATAGATATAAATATTCTGCCAACCTGGCTTTCTTAAAGTGTACTGCTCAGGGACATTGAGAACATATCAGTCATCAAAGAAGCAGTATAACTGCTACAAATGTCTATCAACAAGGTTTCAGAGGATAAGGTGAAAAAGGGTGTGGAACGATTTGAATGTTACCTGGTGCAAACAAATTACAAAATGTCCCTGAAGGATCATTTAGGAAGGTTCTTGCCCTCATCAAGGATTTCTAAATAAAAGAACAATTTGACCCTCTAATAAAATACTTTTCAAAAGGCTTTTATGAATATAAATTAGATCAGCTAATCAATACTTATTACTATGTTATATTTTTATCAAATTATATCCACAAACATCCTCTCTCATCCACTTTGTAATTTCTAGAGTGGGTTCTGATTGACATTCCTCTAAACAAAGGATGCCCAATATGTATGCCTACATTATTGGCATTTTGTCAATAGCAGCAACTTACAACTTGTCTAATAACTGAAAGCTAATGAAAATTAGCTCTCACCAAATCTGGTAATTCACCTAGATACTACTATCTAGCATTCACCAAACTGCAAGAGCGGGTTTTTGCAATCTGTGTAGCATAGTTTTGGAAAAGAATGACAATACTCCTTTGTAATTGCTGTTCAAGTTAAAATGATATAATATGTCATGGTGTACTCAAACATAGCACAAATAGACCATAGCTAGGAGACATTGTTGTCACTTTTTATTTTTTAAAGCTTATCCCCAGACAGTCTAAAAAGACTTTAAAAAAATCTGTATTCAAGAATTTTTTCCACAGTAAGCATAGGTTTTATAATGGTAACTCATTCAAACTTGCAGAACCATTTACATACTAAGCAAAAAAATCCTTTTGTGATTTCAACCTGCTTTCCTTGGTAGAAACTAGAAAAAATTGTTCTTTTTTTCCTTCTGAATCTAATGGTGAAAGTGATTTATTGTATATGTTGGACAGTACTTATCAACAGTCATAGAACGCAGGCAATAGTAAATGAAATTCAGCCAGTGTTTTAGAGAAATGTGTTAAATATAATTTGCAAAGATTAACAAAACCTCAAATTAGCATTAAATAATAAGAGCAAATTGGAAGTTTTCAATGCTATGCAAAGAATAGTAAGAGGAAAACTTTATCCAGTCATATCTGCTTCAAGTGCTAACAGAGGTGGTATCTGTTTATTTCTACCTCAGGGGAAAAAACAAAACAAAACAAAAAAAAAAAACAAAAAATAAAAAAAACCCTTTGTCTACAAAATATACAAATATCTGCATTGTTTTGCATAGTCAAACATAGACACTGTGATTATAAATAAAGTTATAATCAACAGAAACAGGTCTCAAACAATACATCCCATTACTAATATTCAGTATTCTCCAAGACACGCACGCAGTAAGTCAAATAAGTCAGTGAAATTTAACAAGCAGAACATTTACTTATTTGAAGTTGCCATGCTTTCAGTTTGCTGAAAAATTTGTAGAATTTTCAGAAGAAAAGCAGTTCACCTAACACCCAAACCAATACATCCTACTCAGAAATGGAAAATGATATCTGACTTGAAATCTGTATTTGTTTTAAAATAAATGAAAAGCAGCATAATGCATTACTTTCTTGCATTACAAAAATTTTTGCTGGTAGATATCTCTTACAAAGATAGACATAAGAAAAGTGGATGGGAAAAAAAAAAAAAACACCACAATGTGAAGCATTCTTTTCTATCCATTTGCTGAATATATCCCAACATAAGTGACAAGACAAAATCAAACATTTGATAGATAGAGCAAACGCAGTCTATAGAAGGTGAAGCAAATATTTTTGAACATCAGCTGGAAAATATTCCACTGTGGTAAAACTGGAAGTATGTATGCTAACAAGTGGCTGAACAGATGACAAACTTCCAAGTTTCATGACAGAACTCAGATTTCTTGCTGCACTTACAATTAAGCTATGTTTGGATACCACCTGGAAGCACTTTTCTTTCAAGGCATTCCAGAACCAAAAGGAAGATGTTTTTCAAACAACAGAAAATTAAATACATCTTCCCAAGGAATTGCCAGCAGGATGGCATGGGAGCTACTCTAAGAGGACCAAATTATAGGCTACTTCACAAAAAATCTAAATGTGATGATTTTTAACATTTGATTGCCTTCTGGGTAACTAGCTGGCTCAAGAAGTTGGAGGTATCTGGTTGGCAGGGTGGGACCTGCAGATCAAAATCACCACCACTGCTCTGAGCAGCTTGGGGAAAGAATTCATCACTCAGACTGCTGGAATACATATTTCTGGATCAAAGTTCAGTCTTGAATATACATTTTGTTAACAAAAATAATGATTTTGAGCAATGAAAAACACAACTTAAACTAAACATAGCAAAATGGGAGGAAGAAACAATCGCCCAAATTTGTTTTATAGCAATTGAATAAAGTTTGTTTTGTTGTTGAAAACAAACAACATTTACTAGGAAAAATGTATTTCCAGAAAACATTTACTCTTTATGCACTTCCCATGCTCTTTAATATCTTCAATAACATCAGCAGGGGGATCAAGCGTACCTTCAGCAAATATGCAGATGACACCAAGCTCTGTGATGCAGTTGACATACCCAAGGGATGGGATGCCATTCTGAGAGACCTGGACTGGCTCGAGCAATGGACCCAGGAAAACCTCAGGAAGTTCAGCAAATCCAAGTAAAAGTCTTGCACTTGAGTCATAGTAACTCCTCTAGCAGTGCAATCTAGAGAACAGAAGGATTGAGCAGAGCCCTACAGAAAAGGACTTGGGCAAGCTGGACACAAACCAGCTATGTGCCTTCACAGCCAAGAAAACCAACTGTATCTAGAGCTGCACCAAAAGTAGCGTAGCCAGCAGGACAAGGGAGGTGATATTGCTCCTCTACTCTGCACTGATGAGACTTCTCCTGAAACACTATGTCCAGATGTTGAGTCCTCAGTACAGGAGAGACACAGATCTGTTGGAGTGAATCCAGAGGAGGGCCACAAAAATGATCCGAGGGATGGAACATCTCCCCTGTGAGGACAGGCTGAGAGAGCTGAGGTTGTTCAGCATGGAGAAGAGAAGACTCCAAGGAGACCTAATAGAAGCCTTTCAGTATCCAAACAGAATGGGACAGACTCTTTAGCAGAGTCTGTGGTGACAGGACAAAGGGAAACGGTCACAAACTAAAAAGAGGGAAGATTTAGATTGGATATAAGGAAGAAGGTGGGTTTTTTTAATTTAATTTTATTTTATTTTTTACAGTAAGGGTAGTGGAAGCACAGGAACAAGTTGCCGAGACATGGTGGATGCTCCATCTCTGCAGACATTCATGGTCAGACTGAATTGGGCCCTGATCTTTAAGGGTCCCTTTCCAACTCAAATAATTTTATGATTCTATGATTTCTTATTCTCAAGTCATTTTGTACCTTAAAACATTTTAGAATGGATCTTACATTCAGTTATGAGTACTCTTCAATCAAAATTTGTCCCAGTTTTTCAATACCAGGTTACTTTGTTACCAGATGCTACTTTAGCATTTCCACTCCTGGCTGTCCTCACTCATTGCTGCCCACCTCCATCTACATGCCTCTCCATTCTCCATTCTCTCACCGTTCTGTGAACTTTGAAAAGATCCATAGCTTATATAAAAAAGAACTACACATACATTCCCTCATAGCCTGTTTTTTTATGATGTCACTGTTGTATTCTGTGCTGAAGTCCTACTGCCGCAATACAAACATGCCACTGTCACTATTCTGACAACTCTTGCATCCTTCTGTAGCACCTGCTGCTTTGTCACCTAGGGCTGTCCAACTTGTGCTGCCATGAGACTGTTACATAAAAGCCATGAATACCCTTCATTTACTAAAAAAGAAATCCCAAATCAGTCTCATTCTCACTTTTTCCCTGCTTTTATGATACTACTGTGGAAAAACTTTCCCTTTGCCCAGTCACATTTTGTCCCTGGCAGCCTTTGAAGTTTCTCAGAAGGCAAAAAGCTTCTGCATAAAATACCCACCATCCTGTTCACTTACTCAACCCTCCCCAGAACAGTTAAATCTTTATGTGGTGAAAATTATTATATTTGTGAGCATTCAGAATTTTAATCATAATTTCTTTGACATGCGGAAATAAACAGTGCATGTGAAGTGCCATCCTTTAAAAAGCAGAAACGCAAATAAAAAAGATACAAGTCAAGAAGAGGCTCAGTTCCCTGCTAAATTCATTACAGTGGAAGGCACAAGAATATAGCAGCACTGATGGGTTTATTTTCATGCCTGTCTTCACTTTGCACTTTGACAATTCTCCCCAAAACAACTTACACTGCAGGTGCTTTGAACTCCTCCCTACACCCCCCAGAAAAGGCACAAAACAACAACAAAACTTCACCCCACAAAAAGCCTCAGTATCTATGTTCAACTAAATGGCATTAATGCTACCTCAACAGAAGTGGCCTCATTTCTGATGCTCTTTCTCATGCTGAAGGAGAGAGCTTAATTTTGTCCATGTTCTTGCTGAAGTATAAGTTGGAGTCATTATTTCTACCCTCATGCACACACAGCGCTGGGTTAACTGCATGGAACATAACCATACCATAAGAATGGCTGTGGGGATAAGGGGCAAGGAACAGGAGAGAGATATAGCAAAAGAATTGGCATCAAACAGTTATATGCATTAATTCACGCTATTCTTGGAAGGCCAAATAACGTAACTGCAGTGTTTAATGGATAAGTGTACTTAATGTTTGCTGGTAGCCTCAGGGCTCATTTCTGGCAAACCTCTAAGAAGTGAATTTTTCAGTTGCTTCAAGGAGAAGGCTGGCAGTGTTGGTTGCCTCTGGCACAAGTCAGTTCACAGACAGAAGACTTTGCTCCCTACTGCATAATTTCTATGGTAAAGTTAATCACACTCCTTTCCACTATTTTGGAAACTCTATCACGCTTGTTTGACTGTAATAAACAACATCAGTCTATCACCCATGACAACAACAGTTTTCTGGGATGTCAGTAAATCACTATATAGCCAGCTGTGTGCCAGCCCCTTTTGGCACTTGCTCAAGGAGTCAAGAAAGCACACTACTTGCACTAGCAACTAGGGTATAAAGTGAGATGATCATCCTTGAATGTAGGCAGTAGTCACATTCAAAATTGTTCTGGCTGCACGCACAGGTCAAGAAAGATAAGGCAAGAAAGATACTGCAATGAGATAAGATCTTGAATGAAAATCTTAGTGCTAGGGACAAGGATGCTACCCTTAGGGAGGCAGAAGCAATCACAACTAGGCAATTTGTGAATATGCATATGCATGTGGCAAAATAGTTTGAAAAAAAAAAAAATCAAAGGACATTTCTTGACCAGAAGTCTCTGACATGAGGATTAGAGTCTGGTAAGTAATGAATGATTACATACAAGTAAGGAGGATTTTTCAAAGATCGAACTCTTGATCCTTATTTTTCCCTCCCCAAATTAATTTCAAATGAATGAGATACTGAGACAGGAAGCTTAATTTGATTGATGCAGGAGAACCTGGGTGGGACTAATACTAATCTCAGTACTTACTGTGAAGGAGCTTTCATATATTTGCCTGTTGTAACCAACATTGGAACCTCCGAGTGATAAGACCAGACCTCAGAGATACCAGTTAATCGCAACCAAATCACTCTTGTCTACCATCTAGACATTAATCTGAAGAGAGAATAACACCTTCTGAATAAAAAAAAATAACTGAAAGGCACAATGAAAGAACAGTCCCGATTTACTCAATTTGTAATACGAGGATCAGAATCACACAACATGTTTTACCTAGACATCTTGCTTATAAACAAGTTACTATGAAAAAAAAGACTCAAAAAGTAACGCATGTGTTTTGTTTCTGTGGCACTGTTTATGCTTATAGTGCTTCCAAGTGTTATTTACTGGCATCTTAGACAAAGCCTTCAAAAGGTGGTATCACACAGTTCTTTTATTAATGAGTTATTTCAAAACTACATGGCTCTATATAAATCCAATAACTTGATCTGTATATGTTTAAATTTTCCATTTATACAGAATTCTGATTAAAAAAAGATCTGCCAGAAGAAGATAAGTGCATCTTCTTGTTCTTCAATGCTACTATTGCTATCATAATCACAAGAGACATGAAGTATTAAAGAACACTTATGATCAAAGTCAGCAAAAGAAAAAGAATCCCACATACAAAATCTAGAAATTATATGAAGACAGTGAATGTAGATCTTCTGAAGATCAGCTCAACACACACAAAGACTTAGTTTCCTGTACAACATGAACTGTTTCAATGCACCACATGACCTGTCTTCCCTTCTATAGGATTTGAATTTACCATTCAAATAATTTCAGTGTCTGACTGTAATAGCTCAGAGTTCATCCAATTAAGTGTCTGATTTAAAAAACTTACTTTCCTTGCTTAAAGTGGATTTGAATCTCAAATCTGTCTATTTTTCCTGTGAGACGGGACATGAAATCTGTAGCCTAACAGATGTTGGGGTAGAGTTTTTGTAAAAAAAAAACAAAAAACAAAAAACAACAACAAAAAAAAAACAAACACAAGCAGAGGCTGTTAGAATGATAATCAGCTGATTCATTTCTCGCTAACAAATATTACTCTATTGTTTTTAGGAGTGGTGAAGTGCTTGCTTTCTTGTTAAACTAAACTAGGAATGTATTAATGACTGGAACAGTAAAATTAATTTTATCAAGTAAAAATCTCTCCCGTATAAAACAAAGAAACAAAATGACATTACTTGTTTAAAAGAAAAAAAGGTTTAATTTCAGGAGAAAATTAGATAGAAGCCGATTTTTTTTTTTCCCTTGTTAAACACTGAGAAGTTTCTGGTCTTATAGACTTGGAGTAAAGGTTTGGAAGAAATATAATTAGAAAACAGTTATCTAAGAAGCTCTTTATCAACAGCTGATTTCTTTCCAGGATTCCTTTCCAACACTCCTTCAGCTGCCACAATAGTTGGGAGCGATGACCTTAGCATTAGGATTCTGTAGCAATCTCCGGAAACAAAAATCCACAAACAAAGTCATGATGACCAAGGGCAGTTTGTGACAACAGATAGATATTTCATCCATTTTTTGTGCACAACAATAATGCTAGCTTTCTGTTCTTCTATTCCAAGAAATCTGGGAAAGTATGTAAACCTACTAGACAGATGTACAGATGTACTTGTCTATGCAGGTACTGACATCTTAATACATGGTTTAAAAGTAACATGCTTTTAAGGCCTAAGTATGTGGTCAGAAAAGCTTTTTTTCCTCTTGTAACTTCTCAGTTCTGTAGCTCTGATATCCTCTGACAGTCTTTCCTTGCAAAGAAAGCAGAAATCCCTTGGGAATGATGCATCTAAATCTGCTCTCCGAAGTGCATTTTAGTCCATTCTTTTCAGTCTTCACCTTTCATGCTGCACTTTAAGAGAAACAGGGAACGAGGTGTTGAAACTCACCACAGTTATGTTTCAGTAAAGTGAGCTAGAGTTGTGCATTCATATTTTAAAATCTATTAATATATCATGTCATTGGGATACCTACCCAATAAAGCTTGACTCATTTCAAAACCTGCTCCTCCTAATACCAGCTTCATTTTCCAGCTTTGGCAAGAGCCACAGCTTGAAAAGCAGAAAAGATAAACAAGTAGTTCAGTTCTGCAGTAAAAGACTAAGAGCTAGCAGGACAATGATCCTTCACACAATGCTCTACTTACTATCCATTTGTGGAGAGAATGATGCTGCCTTCTGTTTTGGTCCAGGCCAAGGAAGAAAGAGTCAAGACAGCAATGCCAGTTCAAATCCCACATGATCTTTACAGTTCAGTTTCACCCTATCTCATTAGGGAAAGGTAATCAGGTGTGTGCCTGTTCAAGATGGCCTTTTGTCTACAGAGGTAGCTGAGCTGCTATCTGAAACATCAGAAGAATAATTTTTTTTTTTTTTTTTAACTATCTTATCTCTCATTTCCTATACTCACTATTTCCCCATGGAAAACTTCAGAGTATGAGCAACATAAACGAACCATCACAAGGAAAAAAAAGAGGCAAAGGATTAACCTCTTAAAGTGAAATAATTTTAGGACAGATACACACACACAAACAAACAAAAAAAAAAAAACACACTACCCCAAGGTGCTAATCTGAAGAACAAGTTAAGGCATTAGAATCTCTCTCAAAAATTTGATTTGATATGATACTATGAGTGAAAACAAAAATGGAGGGAATAAGGTATAGGGCATTCCATTGCTACCACATCTGAATCTGGTACCAAGCTGTAAATAGAATGAAGTTTCAGAATTGTGCATCTATTGAACAGAGTGTGTGGTGAACAGGGAGAATCAAAACCACTTCCTAAGGGTGTATCTGATCTTCTCTGGACAAAGAATGTCTGATGCATATATTCTTTAGAGAAAGCACAAAATCTTTTCTTGAAGCTTACAGATAAGAACAATTTCCTCAAAGAAATCTAGGATTGAGTTCTGCACATCTCTGATTCTGCCCTAAATGACTGAGGAAACAAGGAAAGGCTGACTAAAAGAAAAAAGCTTCAATTAGCACCTGGTATCTTGGTAATCAAGCAATAATAGCAAAGGAAACAGAAAAAGAATACAACAATTTAATGGGGGCATTCTGAAAATATTTTGTCTAGTTTAGTAAAGGGTATATACAGCAAGTTAAAGAGGTTTTTCTAATGTACAATATTTTCAATATTTGCTACAATAGGAATACTATACTACTGATATGCTTTCCTGTTTAATTTTCTTAAAAAAAAAAAAAGCCAAAATTTCTGAATATATTCACTGCAGTGTAAATTTTTTTTGTTTTCCTTAGAAATAAAAGAAACTGTGGTCTAAATACATGACATGTTGTTTTCATTTGCAGTTATAAGGGAAAGAGATAATACAGAAGAATGGTTTTTCTTTGGAATATGAGCCTAACTATAGGGACTAAACCATAAAAATAACTTTTTTCTATAGCCCAATACATGCTATTATGCAACAAGTACCTTATGAATTTACTCTGTAGACACCAATTACTTACACAACACATAATGCATTTTTCTGCTAGGTGAAATTAAGTCACAGCAATGAAATCACCATGCCCAACAATTTGTACAAGAAGAAAGGGAAAGAGGATACATAAATTAGTGGAACAAATGAAGGCATTATCCCTATATGCTGTGGTTTTAGCCAAACCTTAAATCTTCACAGATGTGAATTTGGTGGTCTCAGAACTGAAAATGTTATGCCTAATAACTTGTGCAAAGGAACAAGAAAAGAGCAAATGTAAATTGGTAGAACAAATGAAAGCCCTTTCCTGCCACATTCTAATTTCAACCAGCTCTTAAAACCTTGTGGAAATGAGTTTGGTGGCTTCAGCTGAATTTCACGGTTAGCATCAGAAAACTAGTTTCAATTATTAGCTACAATTTCATTTGATTAAAAGCTCCTAATCTGGAGAGGCCCAGGACTCTGCTAGCTTGTAAATTAAGTTAACATTTTCCTTCACCTCAAGACAGGAGGATTGCTCAGAGCTAGAATTCAATGCACCACGTGTTTTGTGAAGATAAACAAGTGTGTAAACATGTTACTGTAATGCTTTAACCTTCATACATCACAAAGCATTATCCTTCAAGTATTTAAATCATGTTCTCTGACTACTATTTACTAGCTACTGTTCTTCAAGAGTCTGGTGAGCAAGACCAATTTTGTTTTATCAGAGGTCTCTGTCAATGTACCCAGAACTTACACTATCCTACTACCCTACACTATCCAAAACACACACACAGAATGGAGGAGGCTAGGGATTGTGAGATGAGCCTATCAGCCTGATATAAATCTGCTAATGAGTATTCTCTCCCAAGCTCACATTTGTTTCACATAGAGACAATGTTTAAATGCAATTGAAAAGAAAATCAGAAATAAGCTTCACAGAAATATAAAATACATAAATCCTCCATTAATACTTCTCTCTCCAAAAATATCAAAAACAATTGGTGTAGTAGAAAGTCTATACAAGCTAGTTTTTGAAATTTAATCTCTAGGAACCGCTAGGCTAGACCCAGTCCAAAGCATGGCCTTTCATAGCCATGTGTCCAAAGCACTGTGGCACAGAATAACTCAAACATCTCTCAGGATTGTTGTTGGGTGGTCTGCACTGCAGTGAGGGAGTTAAATGTATAACTATTCATCTTATCATAACAAAAATATGAAAAGAAGGTGAAAAAAATAATTGGAAGACAACTGAGAACAAGAGCTCAGTTACCACTTGCACTGGCAATATCTTGGTTACCCCCACCATTGCCTGGTGCAATGGAAAGATACAGCATGCATAGCATAGCATTTCATGGCCAAAAAAAAAAAAAAAAAAAAGAAAGAGACAGGGAACAACTTCTACAGTAGATACAATATTTATTCCTTTGTAACTTCTAAGTCTTGGTTCGAATCACACATACATAAGGTTATACCACTTGTATATCAAAGCCAAAGAACTGAAGAACCGGGGCATAAACCTGCATAAACTTGGTCTATCAATAAAGTTAAACTGCAGCTACTTTCACATTTACAATAGTTTTCTATTCCTTTCAATATTCTGTATTACATTGCTACTCTGACTTTTTTTCTGCGTTATTCATCTGGACAAGATCTCTTTTCACCAAGAATAACAGAAAGTATGGGATTTATTGCTATAATGAAGTTCATTCAAATCTGTTTTCTCTGTCTAAAGGACAGGAGGATAGGCGTTCATCTCATCAGGCAGCTTATTAGGATTAGCACTGAATAAGACACCACAGAATGTCAAGCCTATCAGTTACTAAACATGCATCATACAAACTTTGTCTTTGCGAGAACCTCTGCTCTGCATTTGTCATCCACCTGAATAATTAACAAGTACATGCTGCCTGCCAGCAGCTTAGGGAATTAATTTTCACAGATTAAATGCAGGTCACGTCTGCAAAGAACTCAGACCACACACATACTGTACTACTACTTTTCAAACACTAAAAGGCAAGGAAACAAGTTTTATTATGGTTGCAATCAAGTCTGACCTAAAACTTCATGATTATAAAGTCATAACTATAATAAATATGAAGTGGTCAGAGATGTTTTAATACCTAACTGATGCAACAAACTACCATGGAACACCTTTTATTAGTACAAAAAGCTGTTTACATAGGCCCTCAAACTTTCCAGAGTTGCTTCACTCTTTAATACTATTCTATACCCAAAAAATGAAGAGTCACAAGGAAAAAATAATGTCTCTAAAAACTGAGGTTTTGAACTTTTGCTATTTGCTGTGTTCCTTCAAAAAATACATAGAGATGATAATTGCAACATACAATAGCATGTATATTGAAAGCAAACTTGAAAGCAAACGTTTTAATGAGATTCTGCATTTGTGTCTTACTTTGTACTTTCTATGATCTAGCACTTGTCACAAATCAGAAGCGAGTTAGAGACTAAGTTACAGCTGAAAAGAAAAAGATGACCGATTATTGAAAAAGGATATCAAAAACATCCCTTTGTGCTATGCTTGATGAAAATCATAAATCACATAAAATCACTATGCAGTTATCTTACATCATCATCAGGAACGATTTCTTTATAGAAGGATACAAGTGGACAAAGGATAGACCTTCCAGGGATCCTTTTCTGAGCTGCCATGCTTTCTCAATGTACTGATGGCTAAGCAGCAATATTACTCAGTTTGAAGCCATGGTACGGTACCATTGTGCCATTTACACTACTATTTCTGTATCTAAATAAGGAAAACAGTACCAAAGAAGTTAGAAACTCCCATAAAGAAATCTGCACTGTTCCCAAACTGAAAGGAGATGAAGCAAAACAAAAACGGTTTAAAACAAAAGCATGGGCTTAAAGCACATTTCTTAGGATGTGAATGAATATAAAATAGAACAGCCTATATGAAAGAGGAGGCCCCACAAAGAAGAGAACAATGGCCAAAGTAGCCCATAGCTATCTCCACCGGGGTACAGGCATTAGTGTAATGTTAATATAACTCTAACAAAGTCTACATCTTGGCAGATGCTACAAGTTTTGTGTGTACAGTCCTTATACTGACATAATAGGCATCACAGGTTCACATAATGAGCAGGACTAAGTCTTTTCTCTGAATTAGAAGCATCACTGTGGTAGTAGGGCTTTCTTTTTTTTTGACTACACTGCAGTCTTTCTAGTTACACGAAGGTAGCTTCCTTTTGGTTAAAGCACACTGTAATTTTTAGTGCTTTCTTCCTAAAAATTGGCACTGGAGAGAATAGGTGGAAACCTAGCTGTACAACTGAATGTAGAGCACTTGCATCAGTAGTAGATGACCACATAATATATGTTAATTGAATAAATACCTAAAAGCAGTTATTATAGATGACTTATATTTATTTGTATTTAATCTGAGTTATGTAGTGCTTCTATTTCATTTAAATATGAAGTTTCTTTTTAAAGGTCTGAATCCAGAAATACCTGGTTTTATACATACATCTTAGAAGGAATAGATATACACACTTAAAACTGAAATTTTAAAATTGAAAGATACCAGATTTTTTCTCCAATTTTAAGGGGTTTTGATATGTTGTATTAAATTGCACCTATTCATGAAATATGGTTACATTTCAAATCTATAGTTCCAAAAATCTACTCCTTCTCATAAAATTACTATCAAGAAATAACATGATTACAATTCTTTTGACCTGCACTGAGAACAGCAAACTTAATGTGCATGAATTACCAGTTAATCAGAGTAAACAAAAATCTATTAAAAAATTGCATTGAAGTGCAGTACTTATTACCTTGATAAACATTATCACAATCATCTACACAAAAATCATTATCTTTTTTGTTCTTTGCTCATTAATAATCATACCCTCAGATGTAAACATTTAGCATAAAATTAACATACTGTACTCACCTCTATTTCTTTCCATTTTGGAAAAAGAATATATATTTTATCCAGGGAAACAATATAAAGACAGTTGTATTTTATTTTTATTCTTTTTAATTCACATTTTCTGTGTTTAATATTTTGCTACACTTATTGAAATTGAAATTGAATAGGATTGGTATTGTCCACAGCAGAGACCTAGTTCCAATCACAGTATGCCTATCACTAGCAAACCAAAATTGAGGCCCTGCCCTTGGCCCTGAGGCTTAATCTCTGGGTAATGCTGGAAATGCTGTTCCATGCATGGATTAGCAAATTAAAAGAAGTTACAAACCTCTACTGTGACTTGTCTAACTCCTCCAGTCCCTAAATCATCATCCATAGTTACAGACCTAAGTTTACATGTGCTAAAAATACATAGGAAATAGCAAATTCAAAGGAAGATTTTTGTCCAACTACAGGCTGGAACTATATTTGCAGAATAATGACAGCAACAATAGTAAACAGACACAAACATCTAACAGAATTAATAATCAGACAGTACCTTTTATCAGCTGTAATTGTTTTTAACTGCATAAAAAAAAAGTTGAGACTGTATCAAGCTAGATCTAGTTAAATGCAAATGAATCTGATTTTTCCCACATTAGTATTGAAAAGATAACATTCAGTTTACACTTCATGCAATTTTGTTTATGTCATAGTGTTTTAATGGAACATTCAAATTGTTTAACATTTCATATCAAACAATACACAAGGACTGTGGATGCTTTTATTAAGGCTTTGAAACTGACTGAAGTTTGATGTCAAAAAGATGCAGGTATGAGCAAATGTTTTTGTAAAACAGTAACATATGCTCCATTTAGAACTTTCAATTCTGTTAATTATCCCCAAAGGGGAAAAAATACCCAGCAATTTGTAAGCAATGTTCACTACATCATTATCTTAAATAAAGTCAAATAACTGAATATCTGTTCAGTTCTCATGTAATATTTGAGGAAGTGATGTTTTCAGGCAGCCTCGTGTTTTGCATCTGATTTGTTAGGGAGGATGCACAAAGTATTCTGTTACACAGGCTCCTGGGATACCAACTATAAATCTTTTATATTTGTATATTTAGAAATACAATATTTACAATACTTACAATAAATATTTACATTGTTTAACACAGTCAGTGGAATCTAGTTGTATCCTTTAACTCACCATTCAGGAGTTACTATATTTTAAGAAGGAACCAGCATTTGCTTGACATTTTTTTTAGTAATAAGTATGATACAAGATTCTTTCTCTCTTCTAAAGTAATTTCACTCAAGTGTCACTGCGTTCTAGCACCCAGTCCAAGTTTGAGGCACATGAGTAAAGCTGAAACACCAGCAACATCTAGCCATAGTCATAAGACAACAACAGCTACAGGAAAGGAAATGGATTTCAGTGTCACCAGTGAAATAGCCAAGCTATTCTGCTCCCACGACTTTCTTTACAATGAAATATCATCTTTGACTTCTTATGTTACACAGAGAGATGAAAGTGCATCTGTAGGTCCTTTCATTTGTGGTGTGCTCTCTTGGTCCTTAAACAAAAAGAATATAGTGAGAGGGGAGGTAGTAAGATTATTAAGACTGCAGGCTGGCTTTCTAGAAGGTTAAGGACAAAGGAATCTCCTTAAATTTCCATAGAAAGTGAAAAAAGGAAAAAAAAAAAGCCAAAAAGAGATGATGATGCTGCATTTATCAGGCCAAGTGAGCTTCACATGTAATCAGGGACACATAGAAAGGCTGGTTTATGTTTGAGAGAGATGTACATAAACCAGCATGCATAAATGCTGAAAGGGAGAAATTATCTGCGGGTTGGAAAAAAATATATGCATTGCCATTCCCTAGAACAATTAGATATTGAGCACTGATTTTCAACAGTGATGACAATGAAGAGTCTTTCAGTGCATCTGACAATAATGTAACATACAGTGCTTTTATTCTCTAGTTCCAGGACAGCTTAAAACAGCCGGAGTCTGGTGGCAAAATTACAGGCAGAAAAGTTGAAGGAGTTAACCAGCTAGTTAGATCCAACTAGCAAAAAATCAACCAGGATTATAACCTCTTCCAGACTTTGTGCTAATAGTAGAAGTAGTTATTGTGCTCCCCCCCACCCCATCCTCTATTTGTCCTTGCCCACCTCCCATCCCCTTTTGCCAGGCCTTCCATTTATTTCTAAGAAGGATCATGCAGCATTTCTTTGAAATACCTTGCAAGCAACGACCATAGGAGCCAAACATAACTAAACAGTTTTGGAAATGCATTTTAAAAAACAAAGATGGCCAAACAAGCACCAAACAAGGAAACCAATGGCTTCTCCATTCTGTTGCACAGTTATGCTTCTTGCCTGTCTGAGATGAACCATTTGAGGTTCAGCATTCAAGCTCAGTCAGCATCTGTTTTTCTGCAAAGAGTTCCACCAAATATCCCAATTTGTGAATGCTCTGGCCATGATTCTGCAATATTGGCATCTTTCTGCTAGGAAGTAGACTAGGACCATCATCTCATTTTATACAGGCCATCCAAGAGCCATCAAATAATAATGGCTTTCAGTTTCCACCCACCTGGGCTACATTCATACTGGTGACCTAAGGTGAAGGTCTCCATATCCCATTACTAAACCTTCAAGCCATTTAGTATCTTTGTGTAGTCTTATATCTGCAGTATAAAGTGAAGAGACAGTAAAATCTGTCTATATCTGAGATCTGTTCTCAAGTTCATGGTCAAAGCCTTTTGATGCAAGGCAATATAAAAAGCCTTGTGCAAGTAAATAGTATAAAAATTAAAATACAGTATTTTCAGAAAATATAGAATTGTTTATATGAACCAAAAATTATAATTATCTGATCGTAAGTCTTTGTATGGTACTAATAGAAAGAATAAAGTAGGAAAAAATAAAGCATGAATCCGAAAAATCTTTCGTAGCAATTCAAACGATATTAGCAGCATTATCAAGACATTACTGTGTATCTTCAATAAATGAAAAGCAAAGCTATGTGTAAATCACACATTTAGCATTTATTGCTACATTCACACGTAATGAGTATAATGCGTTTTCTGTTAACTAATGCTAGTCCTTTTCATACACAGTTTTAAATATTGGGAACTGTAAATTATTTTGCTATGATATTGTTAAATATGCCAACTGCTACTGAAGTGTTAATTAATGTATTTTAAGCAGTTTTGGGAGACTTTTAAACATTATGGGTTTTGACTATGAGTAAATGCATTAACAGTGAGTTTAACAATTTAGTAGAAACAATCTTCTATAAAATAAGAATTTAAAAAATTAATAAACATTCCATATATAATTCTAGACTAAAAATACTTTCTTTGTAACATTCAGCCTTGAATTAATCAGATAAAGATGAAAGTGAAGAATTTTGCCAATAGTGTTTTTTACTAAACTCACTCAGTTATGCCTTTCAGCTTGCTATATTTTATATGAAGGATATCTTGTTAAAACAACTGTTGAAGGCAAGTCATGTCATATCAACCACACTCCATACCCTATGGGAGCTCAAATGTTCCAAAGTTTATGTTAATATAATCCTGCTGTACAATTCAACGAAGGAAAAATTAGCATTTTCTCAGTGACATGTAAGACTTCATATAAGTAACATATTATCTATATGTCTTCCAGAAATGAGGTAAAGCCACAGCAAGGATTATACTGAATCAATTTAGGAAGGTAAATATTGTTAACAAGCACCATAAAATAGCCTAGTAGAGATTATTCAAATCTCTATTTATCAACTAACAAGTAGGCTGCACTTCTCAGTGCAGCTTCCAACAATATATCTGTAGGACAGCAATATTCACTGGCTCAAGAGACCAATGCAACTTCTCAGTAAGGGGTTTGCTGCTTTCTAATAAAAGATTTACTATGCAATATGCTGTATGATTCCACCATCTTCTCTCAAAGTGGCTTTAAAGAAATGGATGTGGCTTCTTGCCTATCTAAATCTTTTAAACACATTTTGCTCTGGCTATAAACACTAAGTACAGAAATCTTTACATGAAGTATTCCAAAAGAGATAAAGTATTGTTTATTGTAGGATTTTGAACCTCTAAAGCAACAATCATTTAGATTTGCTAAGGAAAACAACAAAACAAGAAGAGAAAAAGTAACACAAAACAAGGCAAGACGACAACTGGGGATCTGCAAGAGCTACTGGAGGTTATATACTCTTTGCTACTCTTCCATATGACATGCAAAACAGGCTGAAAATTTCCATGTCACCAGGAACAAAAAGGTACAGACAGAAACGGTCTTGTAAATTCTTAAGAATTTTAGTAACCCAGACAGCTGTGAGTCCCTGCCAAGAAAGTCTTATTTTGTTTATTATTTAGGCTAGACCCCAAACCCCCTTTTTTATTTTTAATTTGGGAAAAAAAAAAGCCAAACAACAAAAACTTGGCCGAGTCAATTCTCCTGTTTAACCAGGCTACTCAGCAGGCTGACACTCAGCTTCTAAACTGCATTTTTCAAAATATTTTCTCTGTACTGACAGAAGCTGCTATAAAAAATTTGTCTCAGCATCCAGCTGGTGATTGACGGCAGGGCCAGAGAGACTGCAGTAGGCTTAAGTAAAGGAAAAGAGCATTAGCTCTGTACCACAGTGGTAAAGTGGTATGAGGTTTACAAGTATTAATAAGGAGAGAGAAAAGCATGTTCCAGACATTTTTGAGGCAAAAGAATAAGGATGATGCAATAATCAGCATAACATAATGAACATCTAAACTGAAAAATAGACAAAAGGAAAAAAAAGTTAAGACTTCATCCTTCCCTCCTACAATATTTTAGTGGCGAAAGCAGCATATCCACCTTATAATCTGGAAATTCTCTATATCTTTCAGGGTATTAGACAAACCAGGATTCAAATTTTGAAGCCAAAAGAAAACTATGCTTTCCCTATCTTTGTGTCCAAGATTCCAATTTCTAGATCCATTAAATATTCTATTTTTAAAAGATCATTATCAGATTCTGATTAATTAATCTGATTATCGGATTCTAGCCTTTAACCAGACAATGTAGTTTTACCGAAATCCTGATATACCCAGCCAAAAAATAACTATGAGCACTCAGCAGTAAGCATAAGTAAGTTTAATCATAGAATTATAGAGTTGTTCAGGTTGGCAAAGACCTTCAAGATCATCGAGTCCAACCACAACCTAACCATACTACCCTAACTAACAACCCTCTGCTAAATCACGTCCCTGAGCACCACATCCAAATGGTTTTTAAACACATCCAAGGATGGTAACTCAACCACCTCCCTGGGGAGCCTACTCCAATGCTTCACAACCCTTTCCGTAAAAAAGTTTTTCCTCCCCTGGTGCAACTTGAGGCCATCTTCCCTTGTTCTGTCACCAGTGAGAAGAGACTAGTCCCACTCTTGCTGTAAGCACCTTTCAGTTATTGGAAGAGGGCAATATGGACTCCCTCCTCTTCCCCAGACTAAACAGCCCCAGTTCCTTCATTCTCTCCTCATGGGGCATATTCTCCAAGCCCATCACAAGCCTTGTTGCTCTTCTTTGGACCTGCTCCAACAGCTCAATGTCCTTTCTGTACAGAGGTGCCCACAGTACTGGAGGTGAGGCCTCACCAATGCTAAGTACAGGGGCAGGATGACCTCCCTAGTCCTGCTCACCACAACATTACTGATACAAGCCAGCATGCCATTGGCCTTCTTGGCCACCTGAGCACACTGCTGGCTCATATCAGCCAACTGTCCATCAGTACACCAAGGCCCCTTTCCATCAGGCAGCTTTCTAGCCATTCCTCCCCAAGCCTGTAGGGTTGCCTGGGGTCATTGGGAACAAAATGCAGGACCCGACACGTGGCCCTACCAAAACCCATACAGTTAACCGTGGCCCTACCAAAACACATACAGTTAACCGTGGCCCTACCAAAACACATACAGTTAACCGTGGCCCTACCAAAACCCCATCGATCCAGTCTATCCAGGTCCCTCTGTAATGCCCTTCTCCCCTCAGGCAGATCAACACACTCCCCAACTTGGTGTCGTCTGCAAACTTACTGAGGGTACACTCAATCCCCTCATCAAGATCATTAATAAGGATGTTAAATAGAAAAAAATAAAACAAATAATAGAAGATAAACAATAATAAAGATGTTAAATAGAATGCTTAAATCTAGCTGATAACAGCAAGTGGTAATCTTGGAACAGTTAAACATTTTTGTCATCTAGAGAACATCTTCACTGCTTCAGGGAAGAAAGAGAATAGCACTTCAGTGAGCAAATCTTTCCTCAGTCATAAATAGTTTTGTTTTAAACCAACAACAAAACAGAAGTCATAAGGCAGAGCGGTCCATTTGTGACAATGAAAGGGTCATTTCAGCATTTCAGCACTTTACTCAAGAGTTTCTCTGCAATGTCTCTATGTCCTGCTGAGATCCATAACTGATAACAGAGTTTGCAATTTCACAGTCAGAATGGTTAAGTTTCTCCACATGGGTCTTCTAGAAGAACGTGGAAAATTTTGTTGCTTTTTTTCCCCAGATCTGTTACAACTGCAGCTGGCACATGTTCAGTATACCCAGCCAACCTGTAAAATCTAAATAAGAGAGCTGGTGCATAACAGATCTTCCTGCTGATGCAAACCACTAGCCTTGGTAGACTCTATTCAGTCATCTGTTATTTTTGGGTTTCACTACGTCTGTGAGCTTGTAAGCCTCCTTCGGTCTAGTTTTCATGCACTTTCCTCAGACCAGCGATAATCACTTTCATGACTGCTGTGGCAGTAACTAGGTATGGGCTTTTTTAGTCACCACTTTTTATCCAGATGAGACAACACTAGCTTTGTCCTCCAGTGATCAAGAGCATAAACCCTGGTAGCTCTAACCCTTGTAGGATTTTGTGTTCACCCTCTGAAGTAATACTGAAGCAAAAAAAAAAAAAAAAAAAAAAAAAAAAAAAAAGAGATTTTTCCAGAAACAAGTACACTTTTCATTCTCTAGCATGCAAAGATATAGCAAATCCATCAAGTGCCCTTTTTGGGGGAACACAGGGCTCTCCCTTTTGCATACACCTTCTTCCCCTTATCACTGCAACAGTCAGCTCTCCACCTGTTGTACTCTTCAGCCTCATTCCTTCTGCCTGAGCTGAGTTTCACCTAATCAGGGACCCTGTTCCCATTCATTGCACAAGATTCATTTGTTTTAACAAGCCTGTAATCCTTCTTCCCTCCCAAGTCCATTCTGAGTGTTTCTGACACTACAGTCTTGATGACTCAGAGTTAGATTGTGTTCTTTTTTTCTACAGTTCTGAGCGTTGTTCTTGTTCTAAACCCAAGAGGAATTACTCATCTTTCCTCTTGTATGTTTTTGTGTGTCCCTGAGTATGAGTGCACAGCAATGTGACAGCCAAACTCTACCTATCTGCAGATGTAATTAGCTACTTAGGGCAAACTAAAAGTCAGGTAATTATCCTCCACCACTCATATCAACACCTTAAATAACCAGCTCTTTACACAAATGCAAACAGTGAACTTCCTTCCATCACAAACTTTCTTTGATCCATATGCAAGTACAGGTCCAACCTAAATTTTAATCTGTTTACTACAATATAATAAACACTGTAAAACCAGTATTTAACTAGTATTTTTGAATCCATTTCATCTAATACCATAATCAAATTATAAAGTATAAGTCTCCAGTTACCTCCCTGGTTCATTATATTCACCTGTTTTTCCCTGGCAGACATTGCCTGCAGAGCCATCTGGAATGCATACTATGGTCTTCTGAATACAGGTCTCCAGTAAGGGAAAAGAAGGTACATAGCTGGAGGTAATATGCACATTAAAAGCAGAATCAGACACTAATCTATGTAAGTGCTACCCAAAGCTCTGCAATGTGCTGCTGTTGTGAGGAACATACCCATCTTCCTGGGGCTGGAGGTTAAGTAACAACGAGTGCAACTGGTATCAGAGTAAGCTATGGGGATAAGACATAACTAAACAGGAAAGTGGTTTAGTGGTAGGGACTTTCAATAAAATAAAAACTGTAGTATTAAGGGGAAAAAAATACTAATTTCCTATTTACAGTAAGTTTCCTGCACTTAGTCTAAAATACAATTATTTTCTGTTTTTGATGTCATCTCACTGCCTCATGCAATAAGCAGCACCCATATCAACTTGAATGAGGGTTTTGATTCTAATGCAGACATAAAATTTTGCTTAAACACAACAGTAAGCAGCTGATGTTTGCATACATTGCATTTTTTTTTTTTTTAAAGTGTCCACACAAAAATCAAAGACTGAGAAGTCAAAAATGTGATTTTGGGTGTACAAGTATGAGGAGTAGATGACCAACTGTAAGCAATTATTTATTCACTTTGACTTTCATAAACTGTCCTTAGATAAGCATATGGAAGACGATACACAATATACAAATGTTAATCCAGCAGGAGTTGTATCCTAACATGAATTTTAATACATTTCCCAAAATCACCTCTTATAAAATATGCATGTGTAAACAGATGAGCCTTTTATGATGTCTTTAGAGAAAACACACTCCGAACATGCAGAGAAACAACTCTTAGTGCAGAGGAGCCCTACTTCCCCATTCCAGGGCCTGACCACAAATTTAGGAGTGTTAGTATAAAATGCTAATTTTAAGCATCGTAACTGCACATATATCATGAGAGTTCAGACTGGAGTGAACAACATGCATAAGAACTGCACTGAAGGAGAAAACCTTCCACTTAAGACCTTGAGCATACTGCAGCCATGACACCAAGACTTGTATTTAACATGCTTGCAAGAGCCACATGACCAGTACAAACTACCCACTAAAAAAGCACTTGGATGAAGAGGCTCAGAGAAGGTCTCCGCCTCCTTAAACTGCTGCTGAGAAAAGGAGCACTTATCCTCATAAAAGGCAGTGCATGGAGGGTTCAGCCAAATCCCATATAAAATGACCTAAACATCTGTGAAATACAACATTTATTCATCTTTATGAATTCTTCAAAGTTCCAGATAAGAGTCTCCCTCAATTTAAGGGAAAAAAGCTATTCCTAGTTTTCAACTCAAAATGAACGGTAACTGGAGCTAATGAGGAAACAAAAAAAGGAGTAGTACACTGCTCTGGCCAACATTGCTTGGGGTATCTTAAAGCTTGTGATGTGGGCATTGCTGTAAGGATACAAAGTATCCTAACAAAGGAAATAGATTTGGAGCATGCAGAAGTCAGAAACGTGCACGTAATTGTTGGTATTCTGAAATGTATTTTGTTCCAATTAGTGACAATGTCAATATTTAGATTTCAGTTTAATCTTTAAGTGATAACCTAGGTCTGCACTGGCTGAATTGCTCTTCTGACACCTCACAAAAAGTCTGTTTGTACCTTGCCAGTAAACTTGGGAAGGAGGTGAGAGGAAAGAAAGTAACAATGAAAAAGCTATCTAATGAGGTTGCCTTGACCTGTTTCTTAACAGATTTTGCCCATTACAGAGGACTGTGCTCCTCGAAGATATGAACCTACCATCTGTGAACTTTACGGCCATTCAGTAGTACTATTTAATGGATAATTATCTGATGCTATGCCTTTCTTGTAATTTCAATGCCACAGTTACTACTGATGTTGATGCATATTTTGGATACATGCCTGATGCTCTCCAGGGCGGTATGAATCAGAACTGCCTCTGTCTCGTATGCTGGGTCTAGCATGTAACATAGCCATCATCAGTAAACAAGCAACAATGCAGTGATTCTAAAAGCATGCTGCTATCCCTGGAAGTAAGAAAGCCTCCTGCTATGATAACCATAAAATGCCTTCTTAGTAAGAACATCTAAAACAAGACTATCTCAAAGCAAGCAGCAAAGCACTGTGCCTGACTAGGATACAGTCATTAGGTTTTACAGTCTGATTTTGGTTGAGAGATTTTTGAAGGAGTATAAAGCTCAGAGTATTTTTTTTGAAAAATCTTGTGTACATCATTAGATACCAACGGAAAGGAGCTCAACTATGTGGGATTTAGCATGAATAGCATTGCCACAATAAGTCAGGTAAATCACAGTATCTGGAGTATTCTATGAAGACTGAAAATGAAATATGCAAGAAGATAAGGTTTCTCACCCTAAGTGCAAGTCTCCAGCAAGAGCATCTCAAATGATTAAAAAAGTTATTAAAAAAAATTGGACTGATTTTTAAATACACTACAGCTCAAGCTTCTTTATCCCAATGATTATTCATCATGAAGTTGTGGAACAACTGATGTCCCTTCAAATTCTACAAAACAAATCTTACTTTGTTGAGATTTGAAGTCAAAATGACTGAATGGGCTGGAGAGCTGGAATATGAAGATAGGCTGGAGGAACCAGGCTTGTTCAGCCTGGAAAAGAGAAGGCTGCTGGAAGACCTCATCACAGCCTCCCAGTAATTAAAGGGAGTTTATAAACATGAGGAAAATCACCTTTTTTCACAGTGATAGGACAAAGGTAAAATGGTTTTAAACTAAAGGAGGAGAGATTTAGATTAGGTGTCAGGGAGAATTTTTTCACTGAGAGGGTGATGAGGTGCTGGAGTAGCCTGCCCACAAGCTGGATGCCCCTTCCCTGAAGGTGTTTAAGGCCAAGTTGGATGGGGTCCTGGATAATCTGATCCAGAATTTGACCTAGCAGTTGGCAACCCTGTCTGTGGCAGGGGGTTTGGAACTCTTGGTGTCCCTTCCAACCTAAGCTGTTCTATGAATTGCTAAAACCAGACGAGGTCTATGTTAGGAACACATTACCAGTACAGTAATCATAGCATACTGTTGAGATAAAGCATGTAAAGGACTACATCAGCAAAAGCTTCATTTGTACATCTATGAGAAAATCATCACTTACTAGCAAAAAAGCAATATCAGTTAAATAACAGTTGTGCAAGACAACAGCATATGCTATATAGGTTTCTACTGATACAGCTTTTTCCAAATGGGATACAAGAATGTACTATAAGCTTGGACTATTATTTTTAATACAATTTCTGAACCATGATATTCAGTATTTTGCTCAAAATATTTTTCTTTATTTTCTAACCCCAGTGAATAGAAAAGCCTGCTCAATTAGACTTGCAAACTTAGGAAAACATGAAAACTTTTTAGTGTAACATCTGACTCAAAGCGTAGAGCATGGCAGCAATGTTGGGGCAAATAAAACCTGAATTAAAAGTATGATCTATAGCAAAGAACAGTTATGAAACTTGATAGCCAGAAAATGGTGTCAGCGGACAGCACTCATGAGATTTCTACTGAGTTATGAGTAGAATACATTCCATGTAAATATATATTAGTTTTAAAGTTATTTTTCCCATGATTTTCACTATTATTTAGAAAATATAAAAGGGAAATAAATTCTCTTTAGACCTGCAGGATATACTGCTTTACATCAACTACATCATGTTTTCCTTTAATCATTTGTATTTTAGTAAATGCAAATTAGTATTTTTGACATTTTAGAGTCAAATCCCTTTTATGAACATGCTTGCTTCTTAACATTATTGCTATTGCTTATTTATGTCTAAAATAAAAAAAGCTGAAGGACTTTGGTATTTATCAGTTAGTAATGGTCACCCTTTATACAGGTGACCAACTGCACCACAGCTCCTCTCCCTCAGTCTCTATCTCTAGATGAAGAAGGAACTCCAGAAAGACATGCAGAGGCCCTGGCTGCGAGTCAGCTGTGGAGGAGCCACACTGTAGTGTCACAGCCAGCTATGGACAGGTACACGAAATTAATTCATTCAACTGCTGCTCAGTTCCCCGCAGTCCATTTAACTACTTCTGTGTAGAGGTAAGGGAATTTCACCTTTCATATAAATGCAGCTGGAAAGACTTTACGCACAAATTATTCCCAGTTTACCACACATGCTCTAACTAGTGCAGCCTGATTAAATGGTACATGATACAGCATCTCAGTCTACTCTGCGTCACAATCTGCAGTCTCAAATATGGCACAGACCCAACTTCATTTATGAAACTGTAAGAGAATGTCCAATGCAATTACAACAGGAAAAGGTACCTTCTTTTGTGAGTATCTTGTCACTCAACAAACAGAAAGCTTAGAAATGTAACAGATTGTGTCCCCTTCCCCCCCCCTTCTTGTTGAAGAGATTTTTTGCTTGGTATATCTGAAAAGTTTCCTACTTTCCATAATAAAGGGCAAATTCTCAGTTATTTTATCTGATTATACAGTATTGCAATATGTTTTTTTCTGTTGTGGTTTGTTAAGTGGTTGGTTTATTGGGGTGGGGAGGGGTGACTGACAGTACGAGACTGGCTTTATGCCTGAAGATGATGACGATTGGAAATTTTTTTTACCTTTTTACTGCACTTGCATTACACAGAAATATGCTTTCTACTTTCATTATCTTATACCTTAACATCATGGTATTTTCTTTGTTTTCAAAATGGTCTATGTATTTGTGTATACACATGCCAGTGCATATGAGCATGGAATTTCAAGGTAAAACATCTAATAATACATAGAGAATGAATCAAAGAATGGCTTGGGTTGGAAGTGATCTCTAAGATCATCCTGTTCCAACCCTCTGCTATAAGCAGGGACATCTCCCTCTAAATCAGTTGCTCAAAGCCCCATCCATCCTGGCCTCGAATGCTTACAGGGAGAGGGCATCCACAACCTCACTGGGCAACCTTTTCCATTGTCTCACCATCCTCACAGAAAAGAATTTCTTCCTGATATCTAGCCTAAATCTACCCTCTTCCAGCTTAAAACCATTTCTCCTTGTCCTGTCACTACATGCCCTCGTAAAAAGTCCCTCCCGAGCTTTCCTGTAGGCCCCCTAAGGTACTAGAAGACCACAATAAGGTCTGCTCAGAGCTTTCCCTTCTTCAGGCCAAAGAGCCCCAGCTCTGTCCTCATAGGGAAGGTGCTTCAGCCCTCTGATAACCTTCATGGCACTCTTCTGGACTTGCTCCTACAACACCATGTCCTTCTTGCGTTTGAGGCTCCAGAACTGGAGCAAAAACAGACAAAAGTTTTACATAATTTAATACATGCCTTGTTTTCTGTAAGCCAGTTTGAAGCAATAAACATTTCACTAAATATTTGTGTTTTCACTGGAGCATTATTTCTCTTATAGTAAAAAGAAATTAGTATAAGTAAAATAGCACTATCCATAGTCAATTTAAAGAAAAGGAATTTTGGCAATAAGTCAACAGTTTTTCCCATAGATAAGTCCAAAATTTAGTTACATTGCTGCATCTGAATATGAAATATGAGTTGCATCACTTTCATATTGTGTAGTCCTATGGCTGGGTGGGAGAATAAATAAGTGACTAAAAAACATTAAAGAGAAGCAAATGATCGCCAACTTCATTTTGTTACTGTTGTTAAGAAACGAGAGCACAATTTTGAAGGTCGCTCAATGAAACCTTTTTGGGAGGTGGGGAAAGGAGAAGAATGAGTAATAAAACATTAACCAAAAGATTCATTTCCAGTAAACTCTGAGACTATGTTACAATAAATCATTATGCTTGATGATTTCATTGTTTAATATTCTGGTTGTCTAAGAAGCAGATCTAGTTCTAAATAAAAGCATCGCTTGGAAATGAATTAAAAGTAATTTGTTTAGGAAGAAATCTAGCATGAACTGTTTCCAGTTTTCCAGAAGCCACTTCTTTACCCTTCTTTTTGGGCACATATTCACTTAATTTGCTAACCATTTGCAAATAATCTGGTTTTGGAAACAAAGCTAGGTTTTACTATTAGTTGTCACTTCAGACATGCAGATTTTCAAAGGAATTTTTTTTTTTCCCCCTGTATTTCAACAGCATCACTATGCAAAACAAGTCTTATATTACTTTAAAGAAAGGCTGCTGTCACCTCATACTCCTGAATGTAATCTGTGTGCTCATGACTCATAGCCCCTGTTTGGTTGCAGCTCATCAGTGCCAGCAGCCCTAATCTGCTCCCAGCCGTTATGACCAGCAGCTCTGAAATATGAATTAGACCTACCCAAGTTCTCCATGCAGGGAAAGAGCTCCTTGGGCCCTTTATTCCCTGCAGAGTACCCTGTGCAGAATAAATCAGCGATGTGAAAGAAAACAAAATCCTTCCCAGTAAAATTTGCAGATGACAGAAAAGATAATACAATAGTCACTAGCAAGGAGCTGTCAGTTCTACAAATTGTGTGGCAGCCTGGGCTCACCTGAAAAAGATGCGTTTTAACACAGTAGAGCACAAAGCTGTCTGTCTAGTAACTAAGAACACTGATTCCAGATAAAGGCAAAATAATAACATAGAAAGGGGCACGTGGATGATGGTGAGTAACAAAATTAATATTAGCCTACAGTGTAAAGTCTCAGCTAGTGCAGTAGAAGCAATCCTTTGATGTACACAGAAGGAAACAGCAACAGGAAAGGCTTGTATAAATCACCACTCAGGCAAGAGACTGAGAATCTTAGTTTCAAACAGCAGGCAACAAAACTGCACTGTTTTGTATCTGTGATCCTTGAGCTTTACCAGAGGAACATCTAATACATGATCCCACTACTCAAACCAGAAAAACTGCAAATAGCTACAAGAGGTGTTCATATTCTGGAAAAACTGCCTTGCTAAGAACAAGAGTGGAAACCCCTGTCAAAGAGATAAAAGGTCAACTTGATACTTTCTAGGGAGAACAGAGGAATGTCACGAGTATTAAAGGATTCTTAAACTTACTTCTGCCAGATTTGGTAAAAATTCAACATAAAGTAGCAACAACAAAAAAAAAAGAAATGATAACTAACAGTAAATATGTGTCATCTAAGAAAAGAAAAATGCTACTTTACCTGAAGTTCTTATAATCAGCATTTTTCTTCTAATAAAAGGTTGCAGGTTTGTCTTTATATCTTATATTGCTCTTTCAGATAAAAAGCTGGCACTCTACCTTTCAAAAAGGTACTTAAAATGCTTCATGATACCTTCGTTACTGCAACCCATGACTTTTATATGAACTTTAAGGCAGATATTTGGCTCCTTATGGTTGGGAAAAAAATAAATTACTATTTTTTGTTCAGTTGTTGAATGAATGCATAAACCATTGGTAAATGAAATGAACTCATCTTGCACACTACTTTCCCACACAGTATTTTGGAATTACTAGGTATTAATGTTTCTTTATTTGTGCAAAGCAATGAGGTACTGAAAGAGCATGGGAAAATTCAAGCATTGCTGAATGCAAAGAATAACTCAGTCACTGATAATTTGAATTGATCTTTCAACTTCTGAAAATGATAGCATGACTCAAAAAAAGAAAATCACCAAGACTCTCATATGTGAAATAAAAAACATGCATGAAAAATTTCTATAGACTATCAAAAAAGCATGTATTAATAGGGAATACAAAGGGTGTCATCATGGGACCTGAAAACCCAACAACTTGAACTGCATGCAAGATAGCAAAAGGTAATTGCCTAATTGATCAATTGACCAATACTAAGTTCTCTTCAGGATTTAACCAAGAATAGATATTACAATCAGACTCTGCAAAGCTTAAATGAATCTTCAAGATTTGTATTGAACTATGAACCAAATAGGATTTTGTTAAACTGAATAACGTGGCCCTTCATTATTCAATGGAAGAAAATTTTTAGGTAACACTTAAACATATCGCCTATTCACAAAACCTTCCATTAATCTCAGAGTAAAATTTAAAACCAGCGCAACATCTATGTCATAACAGAAATACAAGTGTGATAACATTTCTATTATTGAAAAATTATATTTTTGAGTGCTCCAATCAGCCAAGGATAAGATATTCAACTTAATGCTAGCCAGTGATCATTAATCACTTTAAAGTGGCACAGCTAATCTCATTTCTTACCCAGAGAAAGCTCACTCTCACAGCACATCTCAGATGCAAGATGATGTTGGCTCACTTTTCATTGTTTTAAATTCAGTTTAAGACTCCTTTTTTTGCTGCAAAAGACATCTAGAAAGCTCAGCACAGATAATATGCAGATATGCATATTTTTGAGATATGCTTTGAGTGCAGAAACAGGTAATGGTAACAGGGATAAAGATCTGCTAGGAAGAGTCTCACACTGAGGCTACAAGAACCAGATTTGTATTAATAGGCTTGTTACCTGTGGCTTATTTGGCAGATGCCCATAAATAGTGAATTGGGCTAGTAGCTTTCAAACAAATATAGTGTTAGGTCAAATTTATGGCAAGGAAATATGTAGATGCTTCTTCAAATATAGCCATCAAATTCAGATTGCAAGGAGAAAAATTAAGATGTGAAAGGAGAAAACATCTTCTTACTTCTACAAAGGCAGATGAAATGAAAAAGCAAATTTTTCAGAATGAGTTCGAAGACTGTCCCCTACCAATTCCTTACTAGATTAACCCCTATACACGGCATGCTGAAGGGGGAAGAAGCTTGTATACCCTAATGCCCTACAGCATTAGCTTGAACGACAGCCTTGTTCTCACATGCACTGTTTTTTTTTTTTTTTTCCTGCAACTAAAATAATTGTTTCAAACTAACCCAATCCATCCAACACCATACAAACAAGCATAATGAAAAGTTTTATGCCTGAGCCAGTTTACGAGCAGCTGTAAGGAATAGAAAGATATAAAAATGTGGTGACCTCTCAGCACTGCTCAACTTCTCTGCGCCATCCCAATCACCATATATTGAATCAATGAATATACAGATGTTATAGTATACTAAAGAGCTTAGCTACATAGTTCTTACACAAAAGCAGAAAAGATAGGACATTTACCTGTATCCTAGGCTCACCTATAAAACTCCAGCAGAGTAGACCTCCAGAAGAGACCCATCCCCAGTGGTAGTCAGCTCTTCAATGGGTCTAGGAGAGGTGGAGCCAGGCTCCACCCTTTCTGGCAGCACAGGTGAATTGCCTTCACCTGTGCTCCCGTGGCTGACTCATAGCTCGCCTCAGGTAGTCAATCAGAGGTTCAGGCCATGATTCAGCAGTTCCCATACACCATACCAGCTGCAGAGGAGTCAGCAGGGGGTTTTAAGCTCACTCTCAGAAAGTTGTAGTTCTCCATTCAGAACTATTAGCTCTCCTCTGTTTTATCTGTTCTCACCAAGCTAAGGGTCGGATGACCATTGTAGATCACCTCGACAACCCAAAGAAATCCTTTAATCTTTCCTCACAAGAAACCCTAGGGGAGTTATTTGGTCCATTATGCCCTCTTGTGTATGCAGGGCCATGAGATTTTTTGGATATGCAAAGCAATTGTTTTTGTTTTGTCCATTTGACAAATAAACCTTAATTTAAATCTTAGAGACAGACAAGAATGGTTTAGCTTTATGCCTCCTTCTCTCAGTTGTACAAATGTTTATTTTCTTTGAGCTATCATACAGTCTAAGGGGAGCTTATTTTAGTCTGATAAGTCTGGATGTTCTGATCGTTCACAGGCTTAGTATGATAATGTATATACGATCAGCTACACCTTCCAGGACAAACTGCTCAACTTCTTACACTGAAATCAATAAGCCTTCTGTTCTATGATCATTGCAGAGAAATGAAAGGAAAAAGAGCTAAAGCCATAGCTGTATTTCTGGACTTAAGTAAGTGAAGTGTTTTCCTTGCATGTTTGTTCCATGCTCTTGATTTCAGAAGAAATACTTTACTGCAGAACTCTTTCTTATTCTCTATACTCCACCTGAAAACAGACATGAAACTTATGTCCACTTAATATGGGCAGGAAAAAATGAAGAAAATATTCTTCCACCCTTGCTTTGGAGATAGCACACAAGAGCCATTAAACTGTGAGTTTCCCCTTCACAATCCAGATGATACTGTGAAGAACCACTTTATGAAAGGAATAACTTCTAGGGGAAGAAATAACTGAGATATCCACTGCTTGTACACAACCAAGACTCCCAAGACAGGCAAGAAAAAAATACCACTTTTCTTGACAAGACATTATTCCTTGTAATTCAGCAACAAATATAACTGGAGCACGTGCAGGGAGCTGTGCCATCTCTGGAGATCTTCTATACAGGCTTTGTTCACTATTTGACACACCATAAAGGTGAACAAGAGTGCAAAACATAGGTGTCTGAGCAAACAAAAGAAAGAATTTTCAACCTGGGCAAGTGGGAAAAGCCTTGGCAGCTTGCTTATAGTGAACTAGAATTGAGAAGAAAATATTTCTTTTTATTGTTAGTTTTGACTCCACAAAAGAAGTCTTGAAATTCCTGGCTACAGCGATGGGAACAGGGAGAGGAAAAAAAAGAAAAAACGTGTTCAGGAGGTGATGGTCAGTCAAACTCCAGGTCAGTAACTGACAGGTCTCTGGTTTTACTTCCATAGCTCAAAACATACAATCTGCTTCAAAAAGTACAACAGTAAAATCTTTTTAGAGCAATTATGTTGTGCCGGTCATTAACACTACCAAATGCAGAAACAAACTGCAATTGTTTTCAAGCTTTAGATCTTTTTTTAAGCATATTTACATGTTCAGCAACCTCAAATAACAGAGGCCCATGGCAACCGAATTGTCTGACAGTAGGGGGAAAAGTGTTCTGGGTGGGATATCTAGCAGTATTAATAAGATTTGATTGTAAGTGGATCATAAATAGTTTAGAGTGATTTCTATTAAAATATTTAATATATATAAAACAGACAAAACATAATTGGCCCAACTATATCTTAAGTTGGAAGGGATCCTATAAAGATCATCTAGTCCAACTCTATACTTCACCAAATGTTTTCTCAAAGAATATTTCTGAGCTAGAAGGCCAGGGCATAATCCTGCCAGATTATAATGGAAAGGATAAGAATATCTCAATTTCAGTTGCCAAGTAGCTATAACAAAATATCTTTAACTAGTAGATAGTTAAGCATAAATTCAGAGCAGGGGGGAAAAGCATTATGCTTACAGCCATTTTCAATGGAATTGGGGAAAAAAAGTCAAGGAAAAGAAAGAACCTCAATCATAGCAAATAAAAAAATAAAAAGAAAGTCCCGCTATTCAAAAACAAAACAAGCTTCTAGCAATTAAATATTCTCAGCATGTGCAAAGTGCACAGGATCAAGTCTAGTAAATGGTCATAACAAGAGTGTCTGAATTGTGAAAAGTGAAAATTAACTCAACTCTGAAAAACTTCAGAATATAAAAAAGACCTTCAAATATTTATGAGGGAACACAAACCATCAGTTACTACAGATATGACTACACTTCTATCAGGTATGTGATTCTGTAGTTTCTAAATCTGGTATGGACAGCAATAGAGCACTAAATGACTACTGAACCCAGCTGCTGCCTGTGCCAAGAGCCAGATACCCTAGTGGGATTTGCATGCCACACAGCCTTTTGCTGTTTTGTGGTGCCTCGCACCTTAAGTGCCCCAAGCAACTAGTTTGAAGCTAATGGCTACCAAAGTTACAGTCCCTTCTCCAGCAGTGTAGTTCATGTGCATGTTACTTCATATTAGCAAGAGTTCATCCAGAAGTTTAAACCTCAATAATGCCATTATTACAGCTTGATTTTGTTATGGTTGTAATTTAGTGGGAAGTTATTAACAACTTGCTTTTAAAACTCATATCACTGAAAATATATTACCGTGGGGTAAAGTACCAAAAACATCTATTGGGAGGAAGATAGAAAGAATGCCTCAGAGAACTTAAATAGCACTGAAGTACCACCAAGGGAACATTTCACTAATCAAAAAACCCACTCTGCTGTACAAAGACAGGCATTAGTTTTCAGAACCAGTCTGCTTTCTACAAGTGAACTTGGCAATAAAAATTCAACCAATTCATAACATAAGCAATTTGAAGTAATGATAATACAGATGTCAATTACAATGCTGCTTCATCACCTGCCTGATTTTTAGCCTTTTTTCTTGGCCAAATTTACTTGTACAACTGTGTACCTATTTTTAATTGAACTTCTACCAACTTATTTTTGGTCAGCACTGATAGCTGTTTTGACTATACTGACTGTTAAGTCTATTTATTTTCAAACATTAAGATAATCAGCATAATTGTATTTTGCATTCATAAGAAACTGTGCCAATTTTCTCTTATTTCCACAAAGTTTCAAAATCTTGAAGTTACTCTAAAAACTGAGATAGTACACAACAAATATGCTTTAAACATTTAAAGAAAGGAATATATTTTCATGATTAGTGATGTTACAAGAGAATTAAAGCCACAAAAGTTAAGTTTTATGCTGACATTTACCATCACACTAGATCTAAAATGCTTAAATCAGCCTGTACCCTCACTGGCGGAGCAAGATGGAAAAAACAACAAAAAGTGGAAGAAATACACATAAAACAATACAAATCGTAAATAATATCTCAGATCAAAAGTAGCTATTCACAGGGTTTTTGTTGGTTTGTTTGTTTGTTTTAAAGCCAAGCCAATGGCCAGATTTCTATTTTCGATCACAAAGTTAAATTAATGCTAGAATTATAATGATAAATCTAGATTTCTCTTTTCTTCTTAGTTCTGTAAACCAAAATGATACTTTTCATCTATTCAGGACTACCAGTTATTTTTTATATGGGGTAGCTATTACTTAAAAACACATTTAAAATAAATAATCACAAAAAACAAGCAACCAGTTATGGAATAAGAAAAATGGATGAAAAAATATGACCCCAAAATATAATGATGACAGCCTTGCCCAAGAAACATTTTGTTCCAGCATAAGTACAACTGATGCTTAGAAGCTAAGGATTCTTTTTTTTTTTTTTAATGACATTTGTTATACACAAGACAGCAATAATACTGATACAGAAAATAAGAATAAAATTGGAATATGAAAAATAAATGCTAAGTGACAGAAAGCAGTTCGAAAATCCAGCAAGACTGCAGAAAGTTCATAATGCCTTTGCAATATATTAACACAAAATCATCTATAAT
This sequence comes from Meleagris gallopavo, assembly GCF_905368555.1. NCBI lineage: Eukaryota > Metazoa > Chordata > Aves > Galliformes > Phasianidae > Meleagris > Meleagris gallopavo. The sequence continues at coordinate 34,761,143 of NC_139408.1, read as the reverse complement.
ATACCTGTCATATATATACCTTTGAATCCTATTTAAAAATGCATTATTAAGTGCTTACTACAATAAAATAGAACTTTACTGATAGATTGCAGCAGTAACATAAGTTAACCACGTTACAGTTGCCTGCCCACAGCAGCAGCACTTTTGTCAGAAGCACTGGTAACAACCTTCTGTTGCACACAAAAGCAGGCTCTGTTAGGGCAATGGACAAAGGCAAATGACTGCAAAGCAAGAGGACTCAACTTCAATTTAACTGTCCTGTAAGGTACATACTAATTAGCTGCAAAGCTAAGAAATCCTAGCTAGCATGTTAAGTCTGCTACATGACAGTATAATTTGACTTCTTAAAGGATTATGCAAATTACAGCTCATCATTCCATTACACGACTGAAAAAAAGTGACAGCTAATTTATACATAACACACCTTTCAAATCCCTAAGATGTGAACCACCTGTGCAATACATTTTGCCGAGATTTTCTAATGTATACATTTTTGTTTATTGCACTGTACAAAAGCATACCTAAGAGATTTAGCAAAGTCATAGGGTCTTTTATTTGCTTTTTAGCTTTTAGAACACAATCCCAAAGAATTAAGCAACATATTCCTATCCCTGCTTTAAAGAGTTTACATGTAAGCAGAGGTATAAGGTTTCAACATGTGTAATTTGTGAATAGCGGGAGAGCACGAGCACTAAATGCACGAGCTAGAGGCAAGACTCACACAGATTTCAACATACTTCTGGTAGGTAGATTCACAGTAGATTCCGTCATATCTGTAGATTTTCCTACATTCTGATTGGTTGGGCAGAGGATGCTGGACAGTTATTCTGTAGAGGCATCAAAAACAGATAGACATGACTAGAGATTCTCTACAGGTAACTGTAATGCAGCACAATCAGTATGTTGAAATTGATTTATTTATATATATATTTTTAAACATCTTTCTGATCTCTTTAATCAACTGCCTTGTGCACATAACATCCAGAGGTTCCACTTTTAGAAATTTGCACTGAGAGTAAACTAAACTTCAGTTCTCCACAAGAACAGTACTTTTTCCCCCCATGAAATAAAAGTGGTAAAGAATTTTATGAACGAAACTGATACTTCACATAGTTTGTGTAAAATATGGTACTTAAAAAATTGATTATTTATTACTATTGCAGTCCATCCTCAGGCAAGACATTCATTTGTATCAGCTAGGAATTTATCCAGACAAAGATCTAATAACCCTCCAATTGAAAACATCAGCAGCAATTCACACATTAGCAGAGTATGAGGATGTTGAGGATGTTGTGGCATTATGAGGACTGTGACTGAAGGTGCTCAGCACCATCTGAATAATGCCATATGTTCTCGGATCAACTGAAAAAAATGGAAGTGATTGGCAGCAATCAGGAGGTGCGCAGCATCTTGTAAAATCAGTCCCTAAAAGATTTGTCAATCATTCTATTATTCATCTCTCCCCAACTCCCTCCTAGTAGAAAATATAATTTGGCTATAAAAATTCAAAGTTATTTCTAAAATATACTTGGGAATTGCACACAAAACAGTACACACCGATTTCCTTTTTTTTTTTTCTTTTTTTTTTCCCCCTTCCCCTCTTCTCTGGGATATAAACATGTTTTATATGCCTGTTTTTACCTCTCACAAATTAATATGTTTGTCTCTTTTAATATAATACCAGTTAAGCAAGCTAGGGCATAAAATTGTGAAGTTTACATATTTTTCAAATGTTGAATTTTAGACTGAAAATATATTTTCAATAAATATTCTTGTCAGTATAGATATGCTTTTATAACTAACAAGTCTACATTACTCTGAACTAGTCTTGTTTTTTAAAATCACTTGTGTTTTAACAGTAATTTGATTAAGGAGGTATGAGGAGAAAAAAAAAAAAGTATAATACTCCAGCAAGAAGCTTTGCAATAAAGTGGAAAATTATCTATTTTGGAAACTGAGGGCCATCGATGATAAACTTGCACCAACACAGCAAGAGCACACCTCTTAATATCTCTACAGTCCTGGTCCCCTGGGTTCTGATTGAACATCAGTTACAGGCCCTGCATGAGCACTCCTCAGCACTGGTTTTGGTACATGTGCCTGATTTTCTTTCACTGGGATCGCCCATGCAGAAGGGAGGAGACAGCAATGTGGAGAAGATACTGCCAAAAACTTCTCCAGATCACAGGGTATAGCTGAATTCTCCCATAAAGACTTCATCAGAAAATTACTGTGATAGTCAGGGCTTTTAAATAAGATGCCTTAGTGCATACACAGTGCATGAGGAAAGTTGAGTATCCCAAAATGGGATTGACAATACAAGCACTATCTGTAGAAAGCTGTGCAAGCTAGAGAAAAAGAAATGCAAACACCTCACTTCGGGTCACCCAGAAATGCCTACATCTAAGGGAATTGAAGCCTCAAAGTTTTCAGCACACAATCACAGTAGCTAACCCCTGCTCCATCCATAACATTTATCCCTCCACTCCTTTCATTATTTTTTTTTTTTTTTTCAACCAAGGCTATAATGGGTACCTATATTTATACAGAGCTGGATAGCTAAAGCCTCAGCAAAGACATGGAAGAGCCAATCTCCCCCCTTGCCTCTCAGAGTGGATGTTCAAACATGCATTCCCCCCAACTAGAA